>NW_027328314.1:305674-611348 GCF_047675955.1 Chlorocebus sabaeus | reverse complement strand
GACCAGACCAGCCCAGACCGGCTGAAACCGGGCCACAAAACGGTTTTCACCAGCCTGAGCCATTTTTGACCAGCTCAAACCAGACCAGACTGGCTCAAACCGGACCAGACCGGCTCAAACCGGTTTTGACTGGATGACACCGGCTCAAACCGGAGCACATCAGCTCACACCGGATCAAACCGGACCAGACAGGCCCAGACCGGCTGAAACTGGATCAAACCAGAAGAGACCGGCCCAGACCAGCTAAAACCGGGCCAGACTGGCTCAAACCGGGCCAGACCGGCTCAAATCAGACCAGAACTCTTCAAACCGGTTTTGACTGGCTCAATCCGGTTTTGAACAGCTCAAAACGGTTTTGACCGGCTCAAACCACTCCAGACCGGCGAAAACCGATTTTCACCAGCTCAAACCGGTTTTGACCTGATTAGACCAGATCAAACCAGACCAGACCGGCTCAGAGAGGCTCGAATCGGTTTTGACCGTCTTAAACCAGAACAGACTGGCTCAAACCAGACCAGACCGGCTCAAACCGGTTTGACCTTATCAAACCACACCCGACCAGTTGAAACTGGTTTTGACTGGATGAGACCGGTTTTGACCGGATGAGACCGGTTTTGACCGCATGGGACCGGGTCAAACCGAATCAGACCGGCCCAGACCAGCTAAAATCGGATCAAACTGGACCTGCCCAGCCCAGACCGCCTAAAACTGGGCCACAAACCGGTTTTGACCGGTTCAAAGCAGACCAGACTGGCTCAAAACGGTTTTGACCGACCTGAGCCGGTTTTGACGGGCTCAATCCAGACCAGACCGGCTCAAACCAGACCAGACCGGCTCAAACCGGTTTTGACCGGCTCAAAGCGCTTTGTACTGGATCAAACCAGACTCGACCGGCCCAGACCAGCTGAAACCGCATGAAACCGGACCAGACCGGCCCAGAGTGGCTAAAACCGGGCCACAAACCTGTTTTGACCAGCTCAAACCAGACCAGACTGGCTCAAACCGGACCAGACTGGCTCAAACCGGTTTTGACCGGATGACACCGGATCAAACAGGACCAGACCGGCTCACAACGGATCAAACCGGACAAGACAGGCCCAGACAGGCTGAAACCGGATCAAACCTGACCAGACCAGCCCATACCGGCTAAAACCGGGCCAGACCGGCTCAAACCGGTTTTGACCAGCTCACAAAAGCCCAGACTGGCTCTACCGGATCAAACCGGAGCAGACCGGCTCCAATCAGTTTTGACCGGCTCAAATCGGACTCAACAGGACCAAACCGGCTCACACCAGTGTTGATTGTCTCGAACCAGACTCAAACCAGACCAGAACGACTCAAACCGGACCAGAAAGGCTCAAACTGGATCAAAACGGACCAGACCATCTACAACCGGTTTTGACCAGCTTAAACCGGACCAGAACGGCTCAAACCGGACCAGACCTGCTCAAACCGGATTCAAACCGGACCAGACCAGCTTTAACGGAATCAAACCGGACCAGACTGGCTCAAACAAGGGTTGACTGGCTCAAACCCGACCAGACTGGCTTAAACCGAACCAGACTGGCTCAAACAGGGCTTGACCGGCTCAAACCAGACTCAAACCGGACCACAACGGCTCAAACCGGGTTAGACTGGCTCAAACCGCACCAGACTGGCTCAAACCAAATCAAACCGAACCAGACTGACCCTTAGACTGGCTCAAACCAGACCAGACCGGCTCCAACCGGTTTTGACCGGCTCAAATAGGACTTGCACTGGACCAGACCGGATCAAACCGGTGTTGACCGGCTCAAACCGGACTCAAACCGAACCAGACCGGCTCAAACCGGTGTTGACAGACTCAAACCAGACTCAAACCGGACCAGAACGGCTCAAACCGGACCAGACTCAAACTGGACCTGACACAAACTGGACCAGACCGGCTCAAACCGGTTTTGACCAGCTCATACCGGACTCAATCAGGACCAGACCGGCTCAAACCGGTTTTGAACAGCTCAAACCAGACCAGACGGGCTCAACCGAATCAAACCGGACCAGACCGGTTCAAACCTGAACAAACTGGACCAGACAGGCTCAAACCGGTTTGGACCGGCTCAAACCAGACCAGACTGGCTCAACCAGATCAAAGCGGACCAGACCGTCTCAAACCGGGTCAAACAGGACCAGAACCGCTCAAACCGGATCAAACGGGACCAGACGGGCTCAAACCAGTTTTGACCGGCTCAAACCGGACTCAAACCGGACCCGACCGGCACAAACCGGTTTTGACCTGCTCAAACCCGACCAGACCATCTGAAACCGGACCAGACAGGCTCAAATCCGTTTTCACCGGCTCAAACCCTACCAGACCGGCTAAAACCAGACCAGACCCGTTCAAACCGGACTCAAACCGGAATAGACCGGCTCAAACCGGTTTTGACCGGCTCAAATCGGACCAGAGCAGCACAAACCGATTTTGACCGGCTCAAACCTGACTCAAGCAGGACCAGACCGGCTCAAACCGGTTTTCACCTCCTCAAACCCGAGCAGACCGGCTGAAACCGGACGAGACTGGCTGAAACCGGTTTTGACCGGGTCAACCCCGACCAGACTGGCTAAAACCGGACCAGACTGGCTTAGACCAGTTTTGACCGGATCAAACCGAACAAGACTGGCTCAACCGTATCAAACCGTACCAGACCAGCTTAAACCGGATCAAACCTGAACAGACCGGCTCTTAGACCGTCTCAAACCGGTTTTGATGCGCTCAATACGGACCAGAACGGTTCAAACCGGTTTTGACCGGCTAAAACCGGACCAGAACGTCTCAAACGGGACTCCAACCGGACCAGATCAGCTCAAACTGGTGTTGACCGGCTCAAACCGGACCAGACCGGCTCAAACCGGTGTTGTCCGGCTTGAACCAGACTCAAACCGGACCAGAACGTCTCAAACCGGACCAGACAGGCTCAAACCGGATCAAACCGGACCAGACCGGCTCAAACCGGTTTTGACCAGCTCACAAAAGCCCAGACCGGCTCTACCGGATCAAACAAGAACCAGACCAGCTTTAACGGGATCAAACCGGACCAGACCGGCTCAAACCAGGGTTGACCGGCTCAAACCTGACCAGACTGGCTTAAACCGGACCGGACTGGCTCAAACAGGGTTTGACCGGCTCAAACTCGACTCAAACGGGTACAGAACGGCTCAAACCGTGTTAGACTGGCTCAAACCGAACCAGACCAGCTCAAACCGAATCAAACCATACCAGACCGGCTCTTAGACCGGCTCAAACCGGACCAGACCGGCTCCAACCGGTTTTGACCGGCTCAAATCGGACTCAAACCAGACCCGACCGGCTCAAACGGGTGTTGACCGGCTCAAACCTGACTCAAATTGGACCAGACCGGCTCAAACCGGGCCAGACCGTCTCAAATCAGATCAAACCGGAACAGACAGGCTCAAACAGGCTCAAACCGGACCAGACCAGCTGAAAACAGTTTTGACCAGCTCAAATCGGATCAGACCGCATCAGAACGGATCAAACCAGACCAGACAGGCTCAAACCGGTTTTGACCAGCTCACAAATGCCCAGACCGGCTCTACCGGATCAAACCGGACCAGACCGGCTCAAACCGGCTCAAACTGCACAAGACCGGCTCAAACAGGATTTGACCAGCTCACACCGGGCCAGAGCGTCTCAAACCGGTTTTGACCGGCTCAAATCAGACTCAAACCGGACCAGACTGGCTGAAAACGGCTCAAACTGGACCACGCAGACAAAAATCGGATCAAACCGGATGAGACCGGCTCAAAAGGGATCAATCCGGACCAGACCGTCTAGACCCGCTAAATCCGGTATTGTCGGGCTCAAACCGGACTAAAACCGATATTGACCGGCTCAAACCAGATCAAACCGGAGCAGACCGGCTCAAACCGGATCAAACCGGACCAGACCGGCTCAAACCGGTTTTGACCGGCTCAAACCGGAACAGACCGGCTCAACCGGATCACACCGGACCATACCGGCTTAAACTGGATCAAACTGGAACAGACCGCCTCAAACTGGCGCTGACCAGCTCAGACCCAACCAGTCCGGCTTAAACCGGACCAGACTGGCTCAAAACGGGTTTCACTGGCTTACTCAGGGGAGTGTACACGAAGGGGAGTGCTCATTTAGGGGAGTGCACACTCAGGGGAGTCCTCACTCAAGGGAGTGCACACACAGGGGAGTGCACACTCAGGGGAGCACTCACACAGGGGAGTGGCCACTGAGGTGAGCGCTCACACATGGAAGAGCACATTCAGGAGAGCCCTCACTCAGGCGAGTCCACACTCAGGGGAGTGCAAACTCAGAGTAGTCCTCACTCAGGCGAGTGCACTCTCAGGTGAGAGCACACTCAGGGGAGCGCTCACTCAGGGTAGTGCACACTCAAAGGAGCGCACACTCAGGGGAGTGCACACTCAGTGGAGTCCTGACTCAGGAGAGTGCGAACTAAGAGGAGTGCACACTCAGGGGAGTGCTCACTCAGGGGAGTGCACACTCAGGGGAGTCCTCCCTCAGGAGAGTGCACACTCCGGGGAGCGCACACTCAGGTGAGCGCACAAACAGGGGAGTGTTCATTCAGGAGAGTGCACACTCAGGGGAATCCTCACGCAGGCGAGCGCACATTCAGGGGAGTGCCGACTCAGAGTAGTCCCTACTCAGGTGAGCGCACACTCAGGGGAGCACTCACTCAGGGGAGTGCTCATTCAGGGGAGTGCACACTCAGGGGAGTCATCACTCAGACGAGTACCCCCTCAGGAGAGCACTCACTCTGGTGAGTCCTCACTCGGGGGAGTTCACACTCAGGGGAGTGTCCACTTAGAGTAGTCCTTACTCAGGTGAGCGCACACTCAGGGGAGTGCACCCTCAGCGGAGCGCTCACTCAGGGGAGTGCACACTCAGGGGAGCGCACACTCAGGGGAGTGCACACACTGGGAGGTGCACACTCAGGGGAGTCCTCACTCAGAGGAGTGCGAACTAAGAGGAGTGCACACTCAGGGGAGTGTTCACTCAGGGGAGTGCACACACAGGGGTGTCCTCACCGAGGGGAGTGCTCACTCAAGGGAGTGCACAATCAGGTGAGCCCACACTCAGGAGAGTGCACACTCAGGGGAGTCCTCACTCAGGAGAGTGCCAACTCGGGGAAGTGCACTCCCTGGGAAGCGAACACTCAAGGGACTGCACACTCAGGGTAGTGCACACTCAAGGGAGTCCTCACTCAGGAGAGTGTGAACTCAGAGGAGTGCACACTCAGGGGAGTGCTCATTCAGGGGAGTGCACACTCAGGGGAGTCATCACTCAGACGAGTATCCCCTCAGGAGAGCGCTCACTCTGGGGAGTCCTCACAAAGGCGAGTTCACACTCAGGGGAGTGCACACTAAAGGGAGTTCACACTCAGGGTAGCGCAATCTCAAGGGAGCGCAAACTCAGGGGAGTGTAAACTTAGGGGAGAGCTCAATCAGTGGAGTGCAAACTCAGGGGAGTCCAAACTCAGGCGAGTTCACAATCAGGGGAGTGCACACTCAGGGGAGTCCTCACCCAGGCGAGTGCAAACTCAGGGGAGTTCGCACTCAGGGGAGCGCTCACTCAGGGCAGCGAACACACTGGGGAGAGCACACACAGTGGAGCGCACACTCATGGGAGTGCACACACAGGGGAGTGCTCACTCAGGAGAGCGCACACTCAGCAGAGTGCACGCTTAGGTGAGCATACACTCAGGGGAGTGCACACCTAGGGGAGTCCTCACTCAAAAGAGTGCGAACTCAGGGGAGCGTAATCTCAGGGTAGCACACACTCAGGGGAGTGCACATTCAGGGGAGTCCTCACTCAGGAGAGTGTGAACTCAGAGGAGTGCACACTCAGGGGAGTGCTCATTCAGCGAAGTACACACTCAGGGGAGTGCTCACTCAGACGAGTGCACACTCAGGGGAGTTCGCACTCAGGGGAGCGCTCACTCAGTGCAGCGAACACACTGGGGAGAGCACACACAGTGGAGCACACACTCATGGGAGTGCACACACAGGGGAGTGCTCACTCAGGAGAGCGCACACTCAGCAGACTGCACGCTCAGGTGAGCATACACTCAGGGGAGTGCACACTCAGGGGAGTCCTCACTCAAAAGAGTGTGAACTCAGGGGAGCGAAATCTCAGGGTAGCACACACTCAGGGGAATGCACACCCAGGGGAGTCCTCACTCAGGAGAGTGCGAACTCAGAGGAGTACATACTCAGGGGAGTGCTCATTCAGGGGAGTACAAACTCAGGGGAGTGCTCACTCAGACGAATGCACACTCAGGGGAGTGCACACTCAGGGAGGCGCTCACAAAGTGGAGTGCCCACTCAGGTGAGCGCTCACTCAGGGGAGTGCACACTCAGGGGATCAAAACGGACCAGACCGGCTCAATCAGGTTTTGACCGGCTCAAACCAGAACAGACCGGCCCAACCGAATCAAATCGGACCAGACCGGCTCACACTGGCACAAACCGGACCACACCGGCTTAAACAGGGTTTGACTGGCTCAAACCGAACCAGAGAGGCTCAAACAGGATCAAAACGGACCAGACCGGCTCTTAGACCAGCTCAAACATGTTTTGACCGGCTCAAACCGGACTCAAACCGGAGCAGAACGGATCAAACCGGTGTTGACCGGCTCAAACCTGACTCAAACTGGACCAGACCGGCTCAAAGCGGTGTTGACCGGCTCAAACCGGACTCAATTCGGACCAGACCGGCTCATACCGCTTTTGAACGGCTCAAACCAGACCATACCAGCTCAAACGAATCAAACTGGACCAGACCGGGTTAAACCGGATCAAACCGGACCAGACCAGCTCAAACCGGTTTTGTCCGGCTCAAATCGGACGAGAGCAACACAAACCGAATTTGACCAGCTTAAACCAGACTCAAACAGGACCACACCGGCTCAAACCGGTTTTGACCAGCTCAAACCCGACCAGACCGGCTGAAACTGGACGAGACTGCCTCAAACCGGTTTTGACCGACTCAAACCCATCCAGACCGGCTAAAACCGGACCAGACTGGCTCAAACCGGTTTTGACCGGCTCAAACCGCACTCAAACCGGACCAGACCCTCTCATACTGTTGTTGTCCGACTCAAACCAGACTCAAACCGGACCAGACCGACTCAAACCGGTTTTGACAGGCTCAAACCGGACTCAAACCGGACCAGACTGCTTCAAACCCGTTTTGACCGGCTCAAACCCGACCAGACCGGCTGAAACTGGACGAGACAAGCTCAAACCGCTTTGGACCGGCTCAAAGCAGACAAGACTGGCTCAACCAGATCAAAGCAGAACAGACCGGCTCAAACCGGATCAAACCGGACCAGAACCGCTGAAACTGGATCAAACCGGACCAGACCGGCTCAAACCAGTTTTCACCGGCTCAAACTTGACCAGACCGGCTGAATTGGGACGAGACCGCCTCAAACCGGTTTTGACCGGCTCAAACCCGACCAGAACGTCTGAAACCAGACCAGACAGGCTCAAACCGGTTTTGACCGGCTCAAACCCTACCAGACCAGCTAAAACCGGACCAGACCCGTTCAAACCGGACTCAAACCAGAATAGACCGGCTCAAACCGGTTTTCACCAGCTCAAATCGGACCAGAGTAGCACAAACCGGTTTTGACCGTCTCAAACCGGACTCAAGCAGGACCAGACCGGCTCAAACCGGTTTTCACTTGCTCAAACCCGACCAGACCGGCTGAAACCGGATGAGACCGGCGGAAACCGGTTTGGACCGTGTCAACCCCGACCAGACCGTCTAAAACCGGACCAGACTGTCTCAGACCAGTTTTGACCGGCTCAAACTGAACCAGACTGGCTCAACCGGATCAAACCGGACCAGATCGGCTTAAACCGGATCAAACCAGACCAGACTGGCTCTTAGACTGTCTCAAACCGGTTTTGATCCGCTCAATATTGACCAGAACGGCTCAAACCGGGTTTGACCGGCTCAACCCGGACCGGACCGTCTGAAACGGGACTCCAACCGGACCAGATCGGCTCAAACTGGTGTTGACCGGCTCAAACCGGACTCAAACCGGACCAGACAGGCTCAAACCGGTGTTGTCCGGCTCGAACCAGACTCAAACCGGACCAGAACGTCTCAAAATCGACCAGACAGGCTCAAACCGGATCAAAACGGACCAGAACGTCTCAAACCGGACCAGACAGGCTCATACCGGATCAAAATGGACCAGACCGGCTCAAACAGGTTTGGACTAGCTGAAATCGGACCAGACCGGCTCAAATCGGATCAAAACGGACCAGACAGGCTCAAACCGGACCAGACCAGCTAAAACCGGACTTCAACCGGATCAGACCAGCTGAAAACAGTTTTGACCGGCTCAAATCGGACCAGACCCCATCAAACCAGATCAAACCGGACCAGACCGGCTCAAACCGGTTTTGACCAGCTCACAAAAGCTCAGACCGGCTCAACCGGATCAAACCGGACCCGACCGGTTTTAATCGGATCAAACTGGACCAGACTGGCTAAAACTGGACCAGACCGGCTCAAACCGGATTTGACTGGCTCAAAGCAGACTAGACCAGCTCTAACCGGTTATGACCGGCTCAAACCGCACTCAAACTGCACCAGACCGTCTAAAACTGGTGTTGTCCGGCTCAAACCGGACTCAAACAGGACCAGACCGGCTCAAACCGATTTTGACCAGCTCAAACCAGACTCAAACCGGACCAGACCGTCTCAAACCCGTTTTCACCGGCTCAAACCAGACCAGACCGGCTGAAACCGGACGAGACCGGCTCAAACCGGTTTGGACCGGCTCAAACCAGACCAGACTGGCTCAACCAGATCAAAGCGGACCAGACCGTCTCAAACCGGGTCAAACTGGACCAGGACCACTCAAACCGGATCAAACGGGACAAGACCAGCTCAAACCAGTTTTGACCGGCTCAAACCGGACTCAAACCGGACCCGACCGGCACAAACTGGTTTTGACCGGCTCAAACCCGACCACACCGTCTGAAACCGGACCAGACAGGCTCAAATCCGTTTTGACCGGCTCAAACCCTACCAGACCGGCTAAAACCAGACCAGACCCGTTCAAACCGGATTCAAACCGGAATAGACCAGCTCAAACCGGTTTTGACCGGCTCAAATCGGACCAGAGCTGCACAAACCGATTTTGACCAGCTCAAACCAGACTCAAGCAGGACCAGACCGGCTCAAACCGGTTTTCACCTGCTCAAACCCGACCAGAGGGTCAACCCCGACCAGACTGGGTAAAACCGGACCAGACTGGCTCAGACCAGTTTTGACCGGCTCAAACCGAACCATACTGGCTCAACCGTATCAAACCGTACTAGACCACCTTAAGCCAGATCAAACCTGAACAGACTGGCTCTTAGACCGTCTCAAACCGGTTTTGATCCACTCAATACGGAGCAAAACGGCTCAAACCGGTTTTGACTGGCTCAAACGGGAGCAGACCGTCTCAAACGGGACTCCAACCGGACCAGATCAGCTCAAACTGGTGTTGACCGGCTCAAACCGGACCAGACGGGCTCAAACCGGTGTTGTCCGGCTCGAACCAGACTCAAGCCGGACCAGAACGTCTCAAACCGGACCAGACAGGCTCAAACCGGATCAAACCGGACCAGACCGGCTCAAACTGGTTTTGACCAGCTCACAGAATCGCAGACCGGCTCTACCGTATCAAACAGGAACCAGACTGGCTTTAACGGGATCAAACCGGACCAGACCGGCTCAAACCGGGGTTGACCAGCTCAAACCTGACCAGACTGGCTTAAACCGGACCGGACTGGCTCAAACAGGGTTTGACCGGCTCAAACTCGACTCAAACGGGTACAGAACGGCTCAAACCGGGTTAGACTGGCTCAAACCGGACCAGACCGGCTCAAACCAGATCAAACCATACCAGACCGGCTCTTAGACCGGCTCAAACCCGACCAGACAGGCTTCAACCGGTTTTGACCGGCTTAAATCGGACTCAAACCGGACCAGACCGGCTCAAACTGGTGTTGACCGGCTCAAACCTGACTCAAACCAGACCAGACCGGCTCAAACCGGGCCAGACCGTCTCAAATCGGATCAAACCAGACCAGACAGGCTCAAACAGGCTCAAACCGGACCAGAGCAGCTCAAACCGGACTCAAACCGGACCAGACCGGCTGAAAACGGTTTTGACCAGCTCAAATCGGACCAGACCGCATCAGAACAGATCAAACCGGACCAGACAGGCTCAAACCGGTTTTGACCAGCTCACAAAAGCGCAGACCGGCTCTACCGGATCAAACCGGACCAGACCGGCTCAAACCGGCTCAAACCGCACCAGACCGGCTCAAACAGGATTTGACCAGCTCACACCAGACCAGAGAGGCTCAATCCGGTTTTGACCGGCTCAAATTGGACTCAAACTGCAACAGACCAGCTCAAACCTGTTTTGACCAGCTCAAAACGGACCAGACACAATCAAACCGGACCAGAACGGTGCTTAGACAGTCTCAAACCGGTTTTGATCAGCTCAATACGGACCAGAACGGCTCAAACCGGTTTTGACCGGCTGAAACCGGACCAGACCATCTCAAACCGTACTCAAACCGGACCAGACCAGATCACACCGGTTTTGACCAGGTCAAACCGGAACAGTCCACCTCAAACGGATCAAACCGGACCAGACCGGCTTTAACCGGATCAAACCGGACCAGAACGGCTAAAACCAGGGTTGACCGGCTGAAACCCGACAAGACTGGCTCAAACCGAACCAGACTGGCTCAAACAGGGTTTGACCGGCTCAAACCAGACTCAAACCGGACCAGAACGGCTCAAACCGGGTTAGACTGGCTCAAACCGGTCCAGACCGGCTCAAACCGCATCAAACTGGACCAGACTGACCCTTAGACCGGCTCAAAACGGACCAGACCGGCTCCAACCGGTTTTGACTGGCTCAAATCGGACTCACACCAGACCAGACCGGCTCAAACCGTTGTTGACTGGCTCAAAACGGACTCAAACCAAACGAGACCAGCTCAAACCGGTGTTGACTGACTCGAACCAGACTCAAACCGGACCAGAACGCCCAAACCGGACCTGACTCAAACTGGACCTGACACAAACTGGACCAGACCGACTCATACCGGTTTTGACTGACTCATACCAGACTCAATCTGGACCAGACCGGCTCAAACCAGGTTTCAACTGCTCAAACCAGACAATACTGGCTCAACAGAATCAAACCGGACCAGACCGGTTCAAACCCGATCAATCCGGACCAGACCGGCTCAAACTGGTTTTGACCGGCTCAAATCGGACCAGAGCAGCACAAACCGAATTTGATCAGCTCAAACCAGACTCAAACAGGACCACACCGGCTCAAACCGGTATTGACCAGCTCAAACCCGACCAGACCGGCTGAAACTGGACGAGACCGCTTCAAACTGGTTTTGACCGACTCAAACCCGTCCAGACCGGCTAAAACCGGACCAGACCGGCTCAAACCGGATTTGACTGGCTCAAAGCGGACTAGACCAGCTCTAACCAGTTATGACCAGCTCAAACCGCACTCAAACCGGACCAGACCGTCTCAAACTGGTGTTGTCCGGCTCAAACCGGACTCAAACAGGACCAGACTGGCTCAATCCGATTTTGACCGGCTCAAACCGGACTCAAACCGGACCAGACCGTCTCAAACCCGTTTTGACCGGCTCAAACCCAACCATACCGGATGAAACCAGACGAGACCAGCTCAAACTGGTTTGGACCAGCTCAAACCAGACCATACTGGCTCAACCAGATCAAAGCAGACCAGACCGGCTCAAACAGGATCTCACAGGACCAGAACCGCTCAAACCGGATCAAACTGGACCAGACCGGCTCATACCGGTTTTGACTGGATCAAACCGAATTCAAATCAGACCCAACCATCTCAAACCGGACCAGAACGGCTCAAACCGGTCACAAACCGTTTTTGACCAGCTGAAACCGGTCCAGACAGCCTCAAACCGGTTTTGACTGGCTCAAACGGGACTCAAACAGGACCAGACAGTGTCAAACCAGTTTTAAATGGATCAAATCGGACACAAACAGGAACAGACCGGCTCAAACAGGGTTTGACCGTCTCAAACCACACCAGACCAGCTCAACCGGATCAAACCGGACCAGACCGGCTCAAACCGGTTTTGACCAGCTCAAATCGGACGAGAGCAGCACAAACCGAATTTCACCAGCTCCTACCAGACTCAAACAGGACCACACCGGCTCAAACCAGTTTTGACCAACTCAAACCCGACCAGACCAGCTAAAACTGGACGAGACTGCCTCAAACTGGTTTTGACCGACTCAAACCCATCCAGACTGGCTAAAACTGGACCAGACCGGCTCAAATCGGTTTTGACCGGCTCAAAGCGGACTAGACTGACTCTAACCAGTTATGTCCGGCTCAAACCGCACTGAAACCGGACCACACCATCTCAAACTGGTGTTGTACAGCTCAAACCGCACTCGAACCGGACCAGACCGGCTCAGACCGGTTTTGACCGGGTCAAATCGGACCAGAGCAGCACTAACCTAATTTGACCAGCTCAAACCAGACTCAAACAGGACCACACTGGCTCAAACCGGTTTTGACCGGCTCAAACCCGACCAGACCGGCTGAAACTGGACGAGACCGCCTCAAACCGGTTTTGACCGACTCAATCCCGTCCAGACCGTCTAAAACCGGACCAGACCGGCTCAAACCGGCACAAAACGGACCAGACCATCTCAAACAGGATTTGACCAGCTCAAACCGGACCAGACTGTCTCAAACCGATTTTGAATGGCTCAAACTGTACTCAAACCAGAACAGACTGGCTCAAACCGGATTTGACCTCCTGAAACCTGACCAGACAGGCGCAAACCTGATCAAACCGGACCAGACCGACCCTTAGACCAACTCAAACCGGTTTTGACCGGCTCAAATCGGACCAGACCGGCACAAACCGGTTTTGACCGGCTGAAACTGGACTCAAACCGGAGCAGACGGGCTCAAACCGTTGTTGACCGGCTCAAACCGGAATCAAACCGGGCCAGACCGGCTCAAAGCAGTGCACACTCAAGGGAGTGCTCACACAGGGGAGTGCACACTCAGCATAGTGTGTACTCAGTGGAGTCCTCACTCAGGCAAGTGCACACTCAGGGAGTGCACACACTGGGGAGCACCCACTCAGGGGAGTACACACTCAGGGGAGCACACACTCAGAAGAGTGCACACTCAGGGGAGGGCACACACAGGGGAGCCTCACTTAGGCGAGTTCACACACAGGGGAGGTCACACTCAGGGGTGTCTTCACCCAGGCGAGTTCACACACAGGGGAGCGCGCACTTAGAGGAGTGCACACTCAGGGGAGTGCACACTCAGGGGAGAGCACACTCAGGGGAGTGTACACTCAGCGATGTGCTCATTCAGTGGAGTGCACACTCAGGGGAGTCCTCAATCTGGCGATTTCACACTCAGGGGAGTGCACACTCAGGGGTGTCCTCACCCAGGGGAGTGCACACTCAGGGGAGTTCGCACTCAGGGAAGTGCTCACTCAGGGGATTGCACACTCAGGGGAGCACAAACTCTGGGGAGCGCACGCTCAGGAGAGGGCACACTCAGGGGAGTCCTAACTCACGAGAGTGCGAACACAGAGGAGTGCACACACAGGGTAGACCTCACTCAGGAGAGTGCGAACTCAGGGGAGTTCACACTCAGGGGAGTCCTCACTCAGGGGAGTGCACACTCAGGGGAGTCCTCACTCAGGCGTGTGCACATTCAGGAGAGTCCTCACCCAGGGGAACGCTCACACATTGTAGTGCGCACTCAGGGGAGGGCTCACTCAGGGGAGTGCACACTCAGGGGAGGGCACACTCAAGGGAGCGCAAACTCAGGGGAGTGCACACTTAGGGGAGTCCTCACTCAGGAGAGTACAAACTCAGAGGAGTGCACACTCAGCGGAGTGCTCATTCAGGGGACTGCACATGAAGGGGAGTCTTCACTCAGGCGAGTGCACATTCAGGGGAGTGCACACTCAGGGGAGCGCTCACACTGGGGAGTTTCCACTAAAGTGAGTGCACACTCAGTGGAGTGCACACTCAGGGGAGTCCTCACACAGGCGAGTGCACACTCAGGAGAGCGCTCACTCATGGGAGTGCACACTCAGGATAGTGCGCACTCAGTGGAGTCCACACTCAGTGGAATCCACACTCAGGGGGTGCACACTCAGGGGAGTGCACACTCAGGGGAGCGCACACTCAGGGGAGGGCACACTCAGGGGAGTCCTCACTCAGGAGAGTGCAAATGTAGAGGAGTGCACACACAGGAGAGCGCTCACTCAGGGGAGTGCACACCCTGGGGAGCGAACACTCAGGGGAGTGCACACTCATGGGTCTTTTCACCCAGGCGAGTCCACAATCAGGGGAGTGTGCACTCAGGAGAGTGCTCACTCAGTGGAGTGCACACTCAGGGGAGCACACACTGAGGGGAGTGCACACCCTGGGGAGGGAACACTCAGGGGAGTGCACACTCAGCGGAGTGAACACTCAGGGGTGTCTTCACCCAGGCGAGTGCACACTTAGGGGAGTGCGCACTCAGGGGAGCACACACTCAGGGGAGTGAACACTCAGGGGAGCGCGCACTCAGGGGAGTGCACACCCTGAAGAGTGAACACTCAAGGGAGTGCACACTCAGGGGTGTTTTCACCCAGGCGAGTGCGCACTCAGGGGAGTGCTCACTCAGGGGAGTGCGCACTCAGGAGAGTGCACACTCAGGGGAGTCCTCACTCAGGAGAGTGCGAACTCAGAAGAGTGCACACTCAGGGGAGGGCTCACTCAGGGGAGCGCACACACTGGGGAGAGCACACTCAGGGGAGCGCACACTCATGGGAATGCACACACAGGGGAGTGCTCACTCAGGGGAGCGCACATTCAGCAGAGTGCACACTCAGGTGAGCATACACGCAGGGGAGTGCACACTCAGGGGAGTCCTCCCTCAAAAGAGTGCGAACTCAGGGCAGCGAAATCTCAGGGTAGCACACACTCAGGGGAGTGCACACTCAGGGGAGTCCTCATTCAGGAGAGTGCGAACTCAAAGGAGTGCACACTCAGGGGAGTGCTCATTCAGGGGAGAACACACTCAGGGTTGTCCTCACTCAGACGAGTGCACACTCAGGTGAGTGCACACTCAGGGAGGTGCTCACAAAGTGGAGTGCCCACTCAGGTGAGTGCTCACTCAGGGGAGTGCACACTCAGGGGATCAAACCGGACCAGATCGGCTCAAATCGGGTTTGAACGGCTCAAACCGGACCAGACCCGCTTAAATCGGATCAAACCGTACCAGACCGGCTCTTAGACCGGCTCAAACCGGTTTGGACCGTGTCAAACGAGACTCAAACCGGAGCAGACTGGCTCAAACCGGTGTTGATCGTATTAGACTGGCTCAAATTGGTTTTTAGCGGCACAAATCGTACCAGACCGGCTCAAACCGGTTTTGTCCAGCTCCAAACGGACTCAAACTGGTTTTGACCGGCACAAACCGGACCAGACTGGCTCAAACCTGTTTTGACCAGCTCAAACCGGATGCAAAACGTACCAGACCGGCTCAAACCGGACTCAAACCGGACTAGACCGGCTCAAATTGGTTTTGATCAGCTCGAACCGGAAAGGGCCAAACCGGCTCAAACTGGACTCAAACCGGACCAGACCGGCTCAAACCGGTTTTGAACGGCTCAAACCAGACCATACCTGCTCAAACGAATCAAACCGGAGCAGACTGGCTTAAACCGGATGAAACCGGACCAGACAGGCTCAAACCGGTTTTGACCGGCTCAAATCGGACCAGAGCAACACAAACCGAATTTGACCAGTTCAAACCAGACTCAAACAGGACCAGACCGGCTCTTAGACCATCTCAAACCGGTTTTGATCGGATCAATATGGACCAGACCAGCTCAAACCAGACCAGACCGGCTAAAACCGGTGTTGACCGTCTGAAACCATACCAGACTGCCTTCAACCAGACCAGAATGGCTCAAAACGGGTTTGACCTGTTCAAACAGGATTCAAACCATAGCAGACCTTCTCCAACCGGGTTTGACCAGCTGAAACCGGACCAGACCTGCTCAAAACGGATCAAACCGGACCAGACCGGCACTTAGACCGACTCAAACCGGTTTTCACCGGCTCAAACAGGACTCAAACCCGACCAGACCGGCTCAAACCGGTGTTGACCGGTTCAAACCAGACCAGACTGGCTCAAACCGGTGTTGACCGGATCAAACCAGACCAGACCCGCTCAAACGGGTTTTCACCGGCTCAAACCAGATCATACCGGCTCAACCGGATCAAACCCGAGCAGACCGTCTTAAACCGGATCAAACCAGACCAGATCGGCCGAAACCGGACCAGACAATCTCAAACCAGTTTTGACCGGCTCAAACCCGACCAGAACGGCTAAAACCTGACCAGACCAGTTCAAACCGGACTCAAACCGGAGTAGAACGGCTCAAACCGGTTTTGACCGGCTCAAATCAGACCACAGCCGCACAAACCGATTTTGACCGTCTCAAACCAGACTCAAACAGGACCAGATCGACTCAAACCGGTTTTGACCAGCTCCAACCCAACCAGACCGGGTGAAACAAGACCAGACCGGCTGAAACCGGTTTTGACCCCTCAAACCCAACCAGACCAGCTAAAACCAGACCAGACTGGCTCACATCAGATTTGACAAGCTCAAACCGAACCAGACTGGCTCAACAGGATCAAACCGGACCAGACCGGTTTAACTGGATCAAACCGGCCCAGATTGGCTCTTAGACCATCTCAAACCGGTTTTGATCCTTTCAATATGGACCAGAACGGCTCAAACCGGTTTTGACAGGTTAAAACCGGACCAGACCGTCTCAAACCGGACTCAAACCGGACCAGACCGGCTCAAACTGTTGTTGACCACCTCAAACCGAACTCAAACTGGACAAGACCGGCTCCAACCGGTGTTGACCAGCTCAAACCGGACTCAAACCGGACCAGACCGGCTCAAACCGGGTTTGACCGGCTTAAGCCAGACCATACCAGCTCAACCAGATCAAACCGGACCAGACCGGCTTAAACTGGATCAAACCGGACCAGACCGGCTCAAACCGGTTTTGACCGGCTCAAATCGGACCAGACCGCATCAAACCGGATCAAACCGGACCAGACTGGCTCAAACCGGTTTTGACCAGCTCAAAAAAGCCCAGACCGGCTCTACCGGATCAAACCGCACCAGACCGGCTCAAACCAGCTCAAACCGCACCAGACCAGCTTAAACAGGATTTGACCAGCTCACACCGGACCAGAGCGACTCAAACCGGTTTTGACCGGCTCAAATTGGACTCAAACCGGAACAGACCGGCTCAAACCTGTTTTGGCCAGCTGAAACCAGAGCAGACAGAATCTAACTGGATCAAACCGGACCAGATCGGCCCTTAGACAGTCTCAAACTGGTTTTGATCTGGTCAATACGGACCAGAACGGCTCAAACCCGTTTTGACCGGCTCAAACTGAACCAGACCATCTCAAACCGGACCCAAACCGGACCAGACAAGCTCAAACCGGTTTTGACCGGGTGAAATTGACTCAAACTGGAACAGACCGGCTCAAACCTGTTTGACCGGCTCAAATCGGACTCAAACCAGACCAGACTGGCTCAAACTGGTGTTGACCGGCTCAAACCTGATTCAAACTGGACGAGACCGGCTCACACCGGTGTTGACCGGCTCGAACCAGACTCAAACCCGACCAGAAGGGCTCAAACCCGACCAGACAGGCTCAAACCGGATCAAAACGGGCCAGACCGGCTCAAACCGGTTTTGACCAGCTGAAACCAGACCAGACCGGCTCAAATCGGATCAAACCGAACCAGAGAGGATCAACCAGATCAAACCAGACCAGACTGGCTTGGACCAGATCAAACCAGCCCAGACCGGCTCTTAGACCGTCTCAAACTGGTTTTGATCCGCTCACCACGGACCAGAACGGCTCAAACAGGTTTTGACTGGCTCAAATTGGACTCAAACTGGAACAGACCCGCTCAAACCTGTTTTGACCAGCTCAAACCGCACCAGACAGAAACAAACCGGATCGAACCGGACCAGACTGGCTTAAACCGAATCAAACTGGCTCAAACAGAGTTTGACCATCTCAAACCAGACTCAAACCGGACCAGAACGGATCAAACCGGGTTAGACTGGCTCTAACCGGACCAGACCGGCTCAAACCGGTTTTGACCGGATCAAATCGGACTCAAACCGGACCAGACCGGCTCAAACCATGTGTTGACCGGCTCAAATCGGACTCAAACTGGACCAGACCGGCTCAAACCGATGTGGACCGGCTCGAACCATACTCAAACTGGACCAGAACGGCTCAAACCAGACCAGACTGGCTCAAACCGGATCAAAATGGACCAGACCGGCTCAAACCGGTTTTGAGCAGCTGAAACCGGACCTGACCAGCTCAAACCAGACTCAAACCGGACCAGACCGGCTGAAAACGATTTTGACTGGCTCAAATCGGACCAGACCAGCTCAAACCGGTTTTGACCAGCTCAGAAAAGCCCAGACCGGCTCTACCGGATCAAACCGGACCAGACCGGTTCAAACCGATTCAAATAGAATCAAACTGTACCAGACCGACTCTTAGACCAGATCAAACCTGACCAGACCAGCTCACACCGGTTTTAACCGGGTCAAACCAGAACAGACCGGCTCAACCAGATCAAACCAGACCAGACCGGCTTTAACCGGATCAAACTGGACTAGAACGGCTCAAACCAGGGTTAACCGGCTCAACCCCGACCAGACTGGCTTAAACCGAACCAGACTGTCTCAAACAGTGTTTGACAGGCTCAAACCAGACTCAAACCGGACCAGAACGGCACAAACTGGGTTAGACTGGCTCAAACCAGACCAGACCGTCTCAAACCAGACTCAAACTGGACCAGACCGTCTCAAACCCGTTTTGACCGGTCAAACCCGACCAGACCGGCTGAAACCAGATGAGACTGGCTCAAACCGGTTTGGACCAGCTCAAACCAGACCAGACAGGCTAAACCAGATCAAAGCGGACCAGACCGGCTCAAACCGGATCAAACCGGACCAGAACCACTGAAACCGGATCAAACCGGGCCAGACCGGCTCAAACCAGTTTTAACTGGTTCAAATACGATCAGACCTCCTGAAACGGGAGGAGACCGCCTCAAACCGGTTTTCACCAGCTCAAATCGGACCAGACCGGCCCAAAGCGGTTTTGACCGGCTCAAACCCGACTAGACCGTCCTAAACCGGACGAACAGGCTCAAACCGGTTTTGACCGGCTCAAACCCTACCAGACCGGCTAAAACCGGACCAGTTCCGTTCAAACAGGACTCAAACCGGTATAGGAATAGACCGGCTCAAACCGGTTTTGACCGGCTCAAATCGGACCAGAACAGCACAAAGCGATCTTGACCGGCTCAAACCACACTCAAACAGGACCAGACCGGCTCAAACCGGTTTTCACCGGCTCAAACCCGACCAGACAGGCTGAAAACGGACGAGACCGGTTGAAACTGCTTTTGACCGGGTAAACCCCGACCAGACCGGCTAAAACAGGACCAGACTGGCTCAGACCAGTTTTGACCAGCTAAAATCGGACCAGACCAGCTCAAACCAATTTTCACCGGCACAAAGCGGACTAGACCGGCTCTAACCGGTTATGACCAGCTCAAACTGCAGTCAAACCGAACCAGAGCGTCTCAAACTGGTGTTGTCCGGCTCAAACCGGACTCAAACCGGACCAGACCGGCTCAAGCTGGTTTTGACCGGCTCAAACCGGACTCAAACCGGACCAGACCGTCTCCTACCCGTTTTGACTGGCTCAAACCCGACCAGACCGGCTGAATCTGGACGAGACCTGCTCAAGCCGGTTTGGACTGGCTCAAACAAGACCAGACAGGCTCAACCAGATTAAAGCAGACCAGACCGGCTCAAACCGGATCAAACCGGACCAGAACCGCTGAAACCGGATCAAACCGGACCAGACCGGCTCAAATCAGTTTTAACGGGCTCAAACCCGACCAGACCGGCTGAAATAGGATGAGACCGCCTCAAACCGGTTTTGACCGGGTCAAATCAGACCAGACCGGCACAAAACGGTATTGACCGGCTCAATCCCGACCAGACCGTCTGAAACCGGACCAGACAGGCTCAAACCCGTTTTGACCGGCTCAAACCCTAAGAGACTGGCTAAAACCGGACCAGACCCGTTCAAAGCGGACTCAAACAGGAATAGACCGGCTCAAACCGGTTTTGACCGGCTCAAATCGGACCAGAGCAGCACAAACCAATTTTGACTGGCTCAAACCACACTCAAACAGGACCAGACCGGCTCAAACCGGTTTTCACCGGCTCAAACCCGACCAGACCGGCTAAAACCGGACGAGACCGGCTGAAACCGGTTTTGAACGGGTCAACCCCGACCAGACCAACTAAAACCGGACCAGACTGGCTCAGACCACTTTTGACCGGCTCAAACCGAACCAGACCGCCTGAACCGGATCAAACCGGACCAGACCGGCTCTTAGACCGTCTCAAACCGGTTTTGATAAGCTCAAAACGGACCAGAACGGCTCAAGCCGGTTTTGACCGGCTCAAACCGGACCAAACCGTCGCAAACGGGACTCAAACCCGACCAGACCAGCTGAAACTGGACGAGACCCGCCTCAAACCGGTTTTGACTGACTGAAACCCGTCCAGACCGGCTAAAACCGGACCAGACCGGCTCAAACCGGGTTTGACCAGCTCAAACTGGACTCAAAGCAGAACACCGGCTCAAAACGGTTTTGACCGGCTCAAACATGACCACACCGGCTCAAACTGGACCAGTCCGGCTCAAACTGATTTTGACCGGCTCATACCAGTCCAGACCGGCTCAACCGGATCAAACCGGACCCGACCATCTTAAACCGGATCAAACCGGACCAGACGGGCTCAAATCGGTGTTGACCGGCTCAAACCCGACCAGACTGGCTTAAACCGGACCAGACTGGCTGAAACAGGATTTGACTGGCTCAAACCGGACTCAAACCGGACCAGACCAGCTCAAACCGGGTTTGACCGTCTCAAACCGGACCAGACCTGCTCAAACCGGATCACACCGTACCAGACCTGCCCTTAGACCGGCTCAAACCGGTTTTGACCAGCTCAATCACGACCAGATCGGCTAAAACTGGACCACACTGGCTCAAACCGGTGTTGACCGGCTCAAACTGGACCAGACCAGCTCAAACCGGTTTTGACTGGCTCAAGCCAGACCGGACCGGCTCAAACCGGCTAAAACCGGACCAGACCGGGTCAAACCGGTTTTGTCCGGCTCAAACCGGACTCAAACCGTACCAAACCGGCTCAAACCGGTTTTGACCGTCTCAAATCGGACTCAAACCGGACCAGACCGACTCAAACCGGTTTTGAGCAGCTCAAACCGGACTCGAACCGGACCAGACCGGCTCATACCATTGTTGACCGGCTCAAAACGGACTCGAAACTGACCAGGCCGCCTCAAACATGTTTTGACCAGCTCAAACCAGACCTGACCGGCTCAACCGGATCAAACTGGGCCAGACCGTATCTTAGACCGCCTCAAACTGGTTTTGACCGGCTCAATACGGACCAGACCGGCTCAAACCGCTTTTGACCGACTCAAACCAGACTCAAACCGTACCAGACTGGCTCAAACCGTTGTTGACTGGCTCAAACCGGACTCAAACTGGACCAGACTGGCTCAAACAGGGTTGACCGGCTGAATCCCGACCACATGAGCTCAAACCGGACCAGACCGGCTCAAACCAGTTTCCTCAGATCAAACCGGACCAGACCGGCTCAGACCGGACCAGACCAGATCAAACCGGATCAAACCGGACCAGACTGGCTGAATCCTCTTTTCACCAGCTCAAACCAGACCACACCAGCTCAACCGGCTCGAAGCGGACTAGACCGGCTCAAACTGTGTTTCTCCGGCTCAAACCGGACTCACACTGGACCAGACCGTCTCAAACGGGACCAGACCGGCTCAAACCGGTTTTGATCCGCTCAAACTGGAGCAGACTGGCTCAAATCGGATCATACCGGACGAGACTGGCTCTTAGACCAGCTCAAATCGGTTTTGACCGGCTCAAATAAGACCAGACAGGCTCAAACCGGACCAGACCGGCTCAGTCCGGATCAGACCGGCTAAAACCGGAACAAACCGGACCAGATCGGCTCAAACCGGAGTTGACTGGCTCAAACCAGACCAGACCAGCTCAAATAGGCTAAATCAGACCAGACCGGGTCAAACTGGGTTTGTCCAGCTAAAACCGGACTCAAACTGGACCAGAATGTCTCAAACAAATTTTGACCAGCTCAAACCATACTAGACCACCTCAAACCGGTTTTGACCGGCTCAAATCGGACTCAAACCAGACTATACTGGCTCAAACCGGTTTTGACCGGCTCAAACCCGACGAGACCGGCTCAAATCGGTTTGGACAGGCTCAAACCAGACCAGACTGGCTCAACCAGATCAAAGCCGTCCATACCGGCTCAAACCGGATCAAACCCAACCAGAACCACTGAAACAAGATCAAACCGGACCAGACTGGCTCCAACCGGTTTTAACCAGCTCAAACCCGACCAGACCGGCTGAAACGGGACGAGACTGCCTCAAACCGGTTTTGACCGACTCAAACCCGTCCAGACCGGCTAAAACTGGACCAGACCGGCTCAAACCGGTGTTGACCAGCTCAAACCGGACTCAAACCGGACCAGACCGCCTCAAACCGGTTTTGAACGGCTCAAACCAGATCATACCGTCTCAAACGACTCAAACCAGACCAGAATGGCTTAAACCGGATCAAACCGGACCAGACAGGCTCAAACTGGTTTTGACTGGCTAAAACCCTAAGAGACTGGCTAAAACCGGACCAGACCCATTCAAGGCGGACTCAAACAGGAATAGACCGGATCAAACCGGTTTTGACCGGCTCAAATCGGACCAGAGCAGCACAAACCGATTTTCATCGGCTCAAACCACACTCAAACAGGACCAGACCGGCTGAAACCGGTTTTCAACGGCTCAAACCCGACCAGACCGGCTGAAACCGGACGAGACCGGCTGAAACCGGTTTTGAACGGGTCAACCCCGACCAGACCAACTAAAACCGGACCAGACTGGCTCAGACCACTTTGACCGGCTCAAACCAAACCAGACCGGCTCATCCGGATCAAACCGAACCAGACCGGCTTATACCGCATCAAACCGGACCAGACCGGCTCTTAGACCGTCTCAAACCGGTTTTGATCCACTCAAAACGGACCATAACGGCTCAAACCAGTTTTGACTGGCACCAACCGGACCAGACCCGCTTAAAACGGATCAAACCGGACCAGACTGGCTCAAACCGGTTTTGACCGGCTCAAATAGGACAAGAGCAGCACAAACCGAATTTGACCAGCTGAAACCAGACTCAAACAGGACCACACCAGCTCAAAGAGGTTTTGACCGGCTCAAACCTGACCAGACCGGCTGAAACTGGACGAGACCGCCTCAAACCGGTTTTGACCGACTCAAACCCGTCCAGACCGGCTAAAACCGGACCAGACCGGCTCAAACCAGTTTGACCGGCTAAAAGTGGACTAGACCGGCTCTAACCGGTTATGACCGGCTCAAACCGCACTCAAACAGGACCAGACCGTCTCAAACTGGTGTTGTCCGTCTCCAACTGGACTCAAACCGGACTAGACTGGCTCAAACCGGTTTTGACCGGCTCAATCCGGACTCAAACCGGACCAGACCATCTCAAACCCGTTTTGACCGGCTCAAACCCGACCAGACCGGCTGAAACCAGATGAGACCGGCTCAAACCGGTTTGGACCAGCTCAAACCAGACCAGACTGGCTCAACCAGATCAAGGCGGACCAGACCGGCTCAAACCGGATCAAACCGGACCCGACCGGCTCAAACCGGTTTTAACCGGCTCAAATCCGATCAGACCTCCTGAAACGGGACGAGACCGCCTCAAACCGGTTTTCACCAGCTCAAATCGGACCAGACCGGCCCAAAGCGGTTTTGACCGGCTCAAACCTGACCAGACCGTCCTAAACCGGACGAACAGGATCAAACCGGTTTTGACCGGCTCAAACCCTACCAGACCGGCAAAAACCGGACCAGTTCCGTTCAAACAGGACTCAAACCGGTATAGGAATAGACCGGCTCAAACCAGTTTTGACCGGCTCAAATCGGACCAGAGCAGCACAAACCGATTTTCACCGGCTCAAACCACACTCAAACAGGACCAGACCGGCTCAAACCAGTTTTCACCGGCTCAAACCCGACCAGACAGGCTGAAAACGGACGAGACTGGCTGAAACTGCTTTTGACCGGGTAAACCCCGACCAGACCGGCTAAAACAGGACCAGACTGGCTCAGACCAGTTTTGACTGGCTAAAATTGGACCAGACCGGCTCAAACCAATTTTCACCAGCTCAAAGCGGACAAGACCGGCTCTAACCGGTTATGACCAGCTCAAACCGCAGTCAAACCGAACCAGACCGTCTCAAACTGGTGTTGTCCGGCTCAAACCGGACTCAAACCGGACCAGACCGGCTCAAACCGATTTTGACCGGCTAAAACCGGACTCAAACCGGACCAGACCGTCTCCTACCCGATTTGACTGGCTCAAACCCGACCAGACCGGCTGAATCCGGACGAGACCTGCTCAAGCCGGTTTGGACCGGCTCAAACAAGACCAGACAGGCTCAACCAGATTAAAGCGGAGCAGACCAGCTCAAACCGGATCAAACCGGACCAGAACCGCTGAAACCGGATCAAACCGGACCAGACCGGCTCAAACCAGTTTTAATCGGCTCAAACCCGACCAGACCGGCTGAAATAGGACGAGACCGCCTCAAACCGGTTTTGACCGGGTCAAATCAGACCAGACCGGCACAAAACGGTATTGACCGGCTCAAACCTGACCAGACCGTCTGAAACCGGACCAGACAGGCTCAAACCCGTTTTGACCAGCTCAAACCCTAAGAGACTGGCTAAAACCGGACCAGACCCGTTCAAAGCGGACTCAAACAGGAATAGACCGGCTCAAACTGGTTTTGACCGGCTCAAATCGGACCAGAGCAGCACAAACCAATTATGACCGGCTCAAACCACACTCAAACAGGACCAGACCGGCTCAAACCGGTTTTCACCGGCTCAAACTCGACCAGACCGGCTGAAACCGGACGAGACCGGCTGAAACCGGTTTTGAACGGGTCATCCCTGACCAGACCAACTAAAACCGGACCAGACTGGCTCAGACCACTTTTGACCAGCTCAAACCGAACCAGACCGCCTGAACCGGATCAAACCGGACCAGAACGGCTCTTAGACCGTCTCAAACCGGTCTTGATAAGCTCAAAACGGACCAGAACGGCTCAAGCCGGTTTTGACCGGCTCAAACCGGACCAGACCGTCGCAAACGGGACTCAAACCCGACCAGACCAGCTGAAACTGGACGAGACTGCCTCAAACCGGTTTTGACTGACTGAAACCCGTCCAGACCGGCTAAAACCAGACCAGACCGGCTCAAACCGGTTTCGACCATCTCAAAACGGACTAGACCAGCTCTAAACGTTTATGACTGGCTCAAACCGCACTCGAACCGGACCAGACCGTCTCAAACTCGTGTTGTCTGGCTCAAACCGGACTCAAACCGGACCAGTCCGTCTCAAACCGGTTTTGACCGGCTAAAACCGGACTCAAACCGGAACAGACCGTCTCAAACCCGTTTTGACTGGCTCAAACCCGACCAGACCGGCTGAAACCGGACGAGACCGGCTCAAACCGGTTTGGACCGGCTCAAACCAGACCAGACTGGCTCAACCAGATCAAAGCGGACCAGACAGGCTCAAACCGGATCCAACAGGACCAGAACCGCTCAAACCGGATCAAACCGGACCAGACAGGCTCAAACCGGTTTTGACTGGCTCAAACTGGACACAATCCGGACCCGACCCGCTCAAACCGGTTTTAACCAGCTCAAACCAAACCATACCGGCTCAACCGGATCAAACCGGACCTGACCGGCTCAAACCGGACCAGACCGGCTCAAACTGGTTGCAAACCGCTTTTGACCAGCTGAAACCGGTCCAGACCGCCTCAAACCGGTTTTGACTGGCTCAAAACAGACTCAAACAGGACCAGACCGGGTCAAACCGGTTTTAAACGGCTCAAATCGGACTCAAACAGGAACAGACCGGAACAAACAGGTTTTGACCGTCACAAACCGGACCAGACCGGTTCAAACCCGATCAAACCGGACCAGACCGGCTCAAACCTGTTTTGACCATATTAGACTGGCTCAAACCGGTTTTTAGTGGCTCAAATCGCACCAGACAGGCTCAAACCGGTTTTGACCGGCTCCAAACGGACTCAAACCAGTTTTGACCGGCACAAACCGGACCAGACAGCCTCAAAACTGTTTTGACCAGCTCAAACCGGACGCAAAACGTTCCAGACCGGCTCAAACCAGACTCAAACCGGACTAGACCGGCTCAAATCGGTTTTGATCGGCTCAAACGGGACAAAGACCAAACCGGCTCAAACCGGACTCAAACCAGACCACACCGGCACAAACCGCTTTTGACCGGCTCAGAGTGGACTAGACCAGCTCTAACCGGTTATGACCGGCTCAATCTGCCCTCAAACCGGACCAGATCGTCTCAAATTGCTGTTGTCCGGGTCAAACCGGACTCAAACCAGACCAGACCGGCTCAAACCCGTTTTGACTGGCTGAAACCCGACCAGACCAGCTGAAACCGGACAAGACCGGCTCAAACCGGTTTGGACCAGCTCAAACCAGACCAGACTGGCTCAACCAGATCCAAGCAGACCAGACCGGCTCAAACCGGATCAAACCGAACCAGAACCACTGAAACCGGATCAAACCGCACCAGACCGGCTCAAATTGGTCACAAATCGCATTTGACCAGCTGAAACCGGTCCAGACAGCCTCAAACCGGTTTTGACTGGCTCAAAACGGACTCAAACAGGACCAGACTGAGTCAAACCGGTTTTAAACGGCTCAAATCGGACTCAAACAGGAACAGACCGGTTCAAACAGGGTTTGACCGTCTCAAACCAGACCAGACCGGCTCAACCGGATCAAACCGCACCAGACTGGCTTAAACCCGATCAAACCGGTTTTGACCATCACAAACCGGACCAGAACGGTTCAAACCCGATCAAAGCGGACCAGACTGGCTCAAACCTGTTTTGACCGTAATAGACTGGCTCAAACCGGTTTTTAATGGCTCAAATCGCACTAGACTGGTTCAAACCGGTTTTGACCGGCTCCAAACGGACTCAAACTGGTTTTGACTGGAACAAACCTGACCACACCGCCTCAAACCTCTTTTGACCAGCTCAAACCGGACGCAAAACGTACCAGACCGGCTCAAACCGGACTCAAACCGGACTAGACCGGCTCAAATCGGTTTTGATCGGCTCAAACCGGACAAGGACCAAACCGGCTCAAACCGGACTCAAACCGGACCAGACCGGCTCAAACCGGTTTTGAACGGCTCAAAGCAGACCATACCGCCTCAACCGAATCAAACCGGACCAGACCGCCTTAAACCAGATCAAACTGGACCAGACCGGCTCAAACCGGTTTTGACCGACTCAAATCGGAGGAGAGCAGCACAAACCGAATTTGACCAGCTCAAACCAGACTCAAACAGGACCACACCGGCTCAAACCAGTTTTGACTGACTCAAACCCGACCAGACCGGCTAAAACTGGACGAGACCAACTCAAACCGGTTTTAACCGACTCAAACCCATCCAGACCGGCTAAAACCGGACCAGACCGTATCAAACCGGTTTTGACCGGCTCAAAGTGGACTACACCGGCTCTAACCGGTTATGACCAGCTCAAACCGCACTCAAAGCGGACCAGACCGTCTCAAACTGGTGTTGTCCGGCTCAAACCACACTCAAACCGGACCAGAAGGGCTCAGACCGGTTTTGACCGGCTCAAATCGGACCAGAGCAGCACAAACCGAATTTGACCAGCTCAAACCAGACTCAAACAGGACCACACCGGCTCAAAAGGGTTTTGACCAGCTCATACCGGACTCAAACAGGACCAGACCGTCACAAACCCGTTTTGACCGGCTCAAACCCTACCAGACCGGCTAAAACCGGACCAGACCCATTCAAACCGGACTCAAACAGGAATAGAACGGCTCAAACCGGTTTTGACCAGCTCAAATCGGACCACAGCAGCACAAACCAATTTTGACTGGCTCAAACCAGATTCAGTCAGGACCAGACCGGCTCAAACCGGTTTTCACGGGCTCAAACCCGACCAGACCGGCTGAAACCGGACGAGACCGGCTGAAACCGGTTTTGACCGGGTCAACCCAGACCAGACCAACTAAAACAGAACCACACTGGCTCAGACCACTTTTGACTGGCTCACACCGAACCAGACTGGCTCAACCAGAACAAACTGGACCAGACCGTCTTATACCGGATCAAACTGGACCAGACTGGCTCTTAGACCATCTCAAACCGGTTTTGATAAGCTCAAAACGGACCAGAACGGCTCAAACCGGTTTGACCGGATCAAACTGGACCAGACCGTCTCAAACCAGACTCAAACCGGACCAGACTGTCTCCAACCCGTTTTGACTGGCTCAAACCCGACCAGACCGGGTGAATCCGGACGAGACCGGCTCAAACCGGTTTGGACCGACTCAAACCAGACGAGACTGGCTCAACTAGATCAAAGCGGACCAGACCGGCTCAAACCGGATCAAACTGGACCAGAAAGGCTGAAACCGAATCAAACCGGACCACACCGGCTCAAACCGGTTTTAACCGGCTCACACCCGACCTGACCGGCTGAAATGGGACAAGACCGCCTCAAATCGGTTTTAACCTAGTCAAATCGGACCAGACCGGAACAAACTGGCTTTGACCGGCTCAAACCCGACCAGACCGTCTGAAACCGGACCAGACAGGCTCAAATCGGTTTTGACCGGCTCTAACCCTACCAGACTGGCTAAAACCGGACCAGACCCGTTCATACAGGACTCAAATGGGAATAGACTGGCTCAAACCGGTTTTGACGGGCTCAAATCGGAACAGAGCAGCACACACCGATTTTGACCGGCTCAAACCTGACTAAAACTGAACCAGACCGGCTCAAACCGGTGTTGACCAGCTCAAACCAGACTCAAACCGGACCAGACAGGCTCAAACCGGTTTTGAACGGCTCAAACCAGACCATACCGGCTGAAACGAATCAAACCTGACCAGACAGGCTTAAACCGGATCAAACCAGACCAGACTGGCTCAAACCGGTTTTGACCGGCTCAAATCGGGCGAGAGCTGCACAAACCGAACTTGGCCAGCTAAAACCAGACTCAAACAGGACCACACCGGCTGAAAACGGTTTTGACCGGCTGAAACCCGACTAGACCAGCTGAAACTGTACGAGACCGCCTCAAACCGGTTTTGACCGACTCAAACCCATTCAGACCGGCTAAAACCGGACCAGACTGGCTCAAACCGGTTTTGACCAGCTCAAAGCGGACTAGACCGGCTGTAACCGATTTTGACCAGATCAAACTGCACTCAAACCGGACCAGATTGTCTCAAACTGGTGTTGTCCGGCTCAAACTGGACTCAAAGCGGACCAGACCGTCTCAAACCCGTTTTGACCGGCTCAAACCCTACCAGACTGGCTGAAATCAGACGAGACCGGGTCAAACCGTTTTGGACCAGCTCAAACCAGACCAGACTGGCTCAACCAGTTCAAAGCAGACCAGACAGGCTCAAACCGGATCAAACAGGACCAGAACCACTCAAACCGGATAAAACCAACCAGACTGGCTCAAACCGGATTTGACTGGCTCAAATTGGCCCCAATCCGGACCCAAACGGCTCAAACCGGTTTTAACTGGCTCAAACCAGACCATACCGGCTCAACTGGATCAAACCGGACCAGACTGGATCAAAACGGACCAGACCGGCTTAAACCAGATCAAACCAGACCAGTCCGGCTAAAACTGGTTTTGACCGGCTCAAATCGGATGAGAGCAGCACAAACCGAAATTGACCAGCTCAAACCAGACTCTAACAGGACCACACCGGCTCAAACCGGTTTTGATTGGCTCAAACCCGACCAGACCGACTGAAACTGGACGAGACTGCCTCAAACCGGTTTTGACCGACTCAAACCCGTCCAGACCGGCTAAAACCGGACCAGACCAGCTCAAACCGCTTTTGACCGGCTCAAAGCGGACTACACCGGCTCTAACCGGTTATGACCGGCTCAAGCTGCTCTCAAACCAGACCAGATCGTCTCAAATTGCTGTTGTCCGGGTCAAACCGGACTCAAACCAGACCAGACCGGCTCAAACCCGTTTTGACTGGCTGAAACCCGACCAGACCAGCTGAAACCGGACGAGACCGGCTCAAACCGGTTTGGACCAGCTCAAACCAGACCAGACTGGCTCAACCAGATCCAAGCAGACCAGACCAGCTCAAACCGGATCAAACCGAACCAGAACCACTGAAACCAGATCAAACCAGACCAGGCCAGCTCAAATTGGTCACAAATCGCTTTTGACCAGCTGAAACCGGTCCAGACAGCCTCAAAACGGTTTTGACTGGCTCAAAACGGACTCAAACAGGACCAGACCGAGTCAAACCGGTTTTAAATGGCTCAAATCGGACTCAAACAGGAACAGACCGGCTCAAACAGGGTTTGACCATCTCAAACCAGACCAGACCGGCTCAACTGGATCAAACCGGACCAGACCGGCTTAAACCCGATCAAACCGGTTTTGACCATCACAAACTGGACCAGACCGGTTCAAACCCGATCAAACCGGACCACACCAGCTCAAACCTGTTTTGACCGTATTAGACTGGCTCAAACCGGTTTTTAGCGGCTCAAATCGCCCTAGACCAGTTCGAACCGGTATTGACCGGCTCCAAACGGACTCAAACTGGTTTTGACCAGAACAAACCGGACCACACCGCCTCAAACCTGTTTTGACCAGCTCAAACCGGACGAAAATCGTAGCAGACCGGCTCAAACTGGACTCAAACCGGACTAGACCGGCTCAAATCGGTTTTGATCGGCTCAAACTGGACAAGGACCAAACCGGCTCAAACCGGACTCAAACCAGACCAGACAGCCTCAAATCGGTTTTGAATGGCTCAAACCAGACCATACCGGCTCAACCGAATCAAACCGGACCAGAACAGCTTAAAGCGGATCAAACCGGACCAGACCGGCTCAAACCAGTTTTGACCGACTCAAATCGGAGGAGAGCAGCTCAAACCGAATTTGATCAGCTCAAAACAGACTGAAACAGGACCACACCGGCTCAAACCGGTTTTGACCGACTCAAACCCGACCAGACCGGTTAAAACTGGACGAGACTGCCTCAAATCGGTTTTGACCGACTTAAACCCATCCAGACCGGCTAAAACCGGACCATACCGGATCAAACCGGTTTTGACTGGCTCAAAGCGGACTAGACCGGCTCTAATCGGTTATGACCGGCTCAAACCGCCCTCAAACCAGACCAGACTATCTCAAACTGTTGTTGTCCGGCTCAAACCACACTCAAACCGGACCAGAATGGCTCAGACCGGTTTTGACCGGCTCAAATCGGACCAGAGCCGCAGAAATCGAATTTGACCAGCTCACACCAGACTCAAACAGGACCAGAACGGCTCAAACCAGTTTTGACCGGCTCAAACCCGGACAGACAGGATGAAACTGGACGAGACCACCTCAAACTTGTTTTGACCGAATCAAACCAGTCCAGACCGGCTAAAACCGGACCAGACCGGCTCAAACCGGTTTTGACCGGCTCAAAGCGGAATAGACCGGCTCTCACCGGTTATGACCGGCTCAAACCAAACTCAAACTGGACCAAACCGTCTCAAACTGGTGTTGTCTGGCTCAAACCGCACTCAAACCGGACCAGAATGGCTCAGACCGGTTTGGACCGGCTCATTTCGGACAAGAGAAGCACAAACGGAATTTGACCAGCTCAAACCAGACTCAAACAGGACCACAACAGCTCAAACCGCTTTTGACCAGCTCAAACCCGACCAGACCGGCTGAAACTGGACGAGACCACCTCAAATCGGTTTTGACCGAATCAAACCCGTCCAGACCGGCTAAAACCGGACCAGACCAGCTCAAACCGGTTTTGACCGTCTCAAAGCAGACTTGACAGGCTCTAACTGGTTATTACCGGCTCAAACCTCTCTCAAACTGGACCAGACCGTCTCAAACTGGTGTTGTCCGTCTCAAACCGTACTCAACTGGACCGTACCAGCTCAAACCGGTTTTGACCATCTGAAACCAGACTCAAACCGGACCAGACCGTCTCAAACCGGTTTTGACTCGCTGAAACCCGACCAGACCGCCTGAAACCAGACGAGACCGGCGCAAACTGGTATGGACCAGCTCAAACCAGACCAGACTGGCTCAACCAGATCAAAGCGGACCAGACCGGCTCAAACCAGATCAAACTGAACCAGAACCGCTGAAACCGGATCAAACTGGACCAGACCGGCTCAAACCGGTTTTAACCGGCTCAAACCCGACCAGACCGCCTGAATTGGGAGGAGACCGCATCAAACCGGTTTTGACTGGGTCAAATCAGACCAGACCGGCACAAACCGGTTCTGACTGGCTCCAACCCGACCAGACCGGATGAAACCAGACGAGACTGGCTGAAACCGGTTTTGACCGGGTCAACCCTGACCAGACCAACTAAAACCGGACCAGACTGGCTCAGAACACTTTTGACCGGCTGAAACCGAACCAGACCGGCTGAACCGGATCCAACCGGACCAGGCCGGCTTATACCAGTTTAAAACGGACCATACTGGCTCTTAGACCATCTCAAACCAGTTTTGATCCGCACAAAACGGACCAGAACTGCTCAAACTGGTTTTGGCCTGCTCAAACCGGACCAGACCAGCTCAAACCGGACTCAAACCGGACCACAACGTATCAAACCGGTGTTGACCGGCTCAAACCTGACTCAAACAGGACCAGACGGGCTAAAACCGGTGTTGACCAGCTCAAACCGGACTCAAACCACACCAGACCGGCTCAAAACCGTTTTGAACGGCTCAAACCAGACCATACCGGCTCAAACGAATCAAATTGGACCAGACAGGCTTAAACCGGATCAAACTGTTCCAGACCGTCACAAACTGGTGTTCTCCGGCTCACACCGTCCTCAAACCGTACCAGAATGGCTCAGACCAGTTTTGACCGGCTCAAATCAGAACAGAGCCGCACAAACCGAATTTCACCAGCTCAAACCAGACTCAAACAGTACCACCCCGGCTCAAACCGATTTTGACCGGCTCAAACCCGACCAGACCGGCTGAAACTGGACGAGACCGCCTCAAACCGGTTTTGACAGACTCAAACACGTCCAGACCGGCTAAACCTGGACCAGACCGGCTCAAACCGGTTTTGACCGGCTCACAGCAGACTAGACCGTCTCTAACTGGTTATGACCGGCTCAAACCACACTGAAACCGGACCAGAACCTCTCAAACTGGTGTTGCCCGGCTCAAACCGGACTCAAACCGGACCAGACCGTCTCAAACCCGTTTTGACCGGCTCAAACCCGACCAGACCTGCTGAAACCGTATGAGACCAGCTCAAACCAGTTTGGACCGGCTAAAACCAGAACAGACTGGCTCAACCAAATCAGAGCCGTCCATACCGGCTCAAACCGGATCAAACCGGACAAGAACCGCTGAAACCGGGTCAAACCAGACCAGACTGGCTCCAACCGGTTTTAACTGACTCAAACCCGACCAGACCAGCTGAAACGGGACGAGACCACCTCATACCGGTTTTGACCGACTCAAACCATCCAGACCGGCTAAAACTAAACCAGACCGGCTCAAACCGGCGTTGACCAGCTCAAACCGGACTCAATCCGAGCCAGACCGGCGCAAACCGGTTTTGAATGGCTCAAACCAGACCATACCGTCTCAAGCGAATCAAACCGGACCAGACCGGCTTAAACCGGATCAAACCAGACCAGTCCGGCTCAGACCGGTTTTGACCGGCTCAAATCGGACCAGAGAAGCACAAACCGAATTTGAACAGCTCAAACCAGACTCAAACAGGACCACAACGGCTCAAACCGGTTTTGACCGGCTCAAACCCGACCAGACCGGCTGAAATTGGACGAGACCACCTCAAACCAGTTTTGACCGAATCAAACCAGTCCAGACCAGCTAAAACCGGACCAGACCGGCTCAAACCAGTTTTGACCGGCTCAAAGCGGACTAGATAGGATCTAACCGGTTATAACTGGCTCAAACCGCACTCAAACCGGACCAGACCATCTCAAACTGCTGTTGTGTGGCTCAAACTGGACTCAAACCGGACCATTCCGGCTCAAACCGGTTTTGACCGGGTCAAATCAGACCAGACCGGCAAAACCGGTTTTGACCAGCTCAAACCCAACCAGACCGGCTGAAACCAGACGAGACTGGCTGAAACCGGTTTTGACCAGGTCAAACCCGACCAGACCAACTAAAACCAGACCAGACTGGCTCAGAACACTTTTGACCGGCTGAAACCAAGCCAGAAGGGCTCAGCTGGATCAAACCAGACCAGACCGGCTTATAGCGGTTTAATCCGGACCAGACCGGCTCTGAGACCGTCTCAAACCGGTTTTGATCCGCTCAAAACGGACCAGACCGGCTCAAACCGGTTTAGACAGGCTCAATGCGGACTGGACCGGCTCTAACCGGGTATGACCGGATCAAACTGCACTCAAACCGGACCAGACCGTCTCAAAATGGTGTTGTCCGTCTCAAACCATACTCAAACCGGACCAGACCATCTCAAACCGGTTTTGACCGGCTCAAACCGGACTCAAACTGGTCCAGACCGTCTCAAACCCGTTTTGACCGGCTCAAACCCGACCAGACCGGCTGAAACCAGACCAGAACGGCTCAAACCGGTTTGGACCGGCTCAAACCAGACCAGACTGGCTCAACCAGATCAAAGCGGACCAGACAGGCTCAAACCGGATCCAACAGGAAAAGAAACGCTCAAACCGGATCAAGCCAGACCAGAGCGGCTCAAACCGGCTTTGACTGGCTCAAACTAGACCCAATCCGGACCTGACCCGCTCAAACCGGTTTTAACCATCTCAAACCAAACCATACCGCCTCAACCGGATCAAAGCGGACCAGACCGGCTCAAAACCAGACCAGACCGTCTCAAACCGGTTGCACACTGCTTTTGACCAGGTGAAACCGGTCCAGACAGCCTCAAACTGGTTTTGACTGGCTCAAAACGGACTCAAACAGGACCAGACAGTGTCAAACCGGATTTAAACGGCTCAAATCGGACTCAAACAGGAACAGACCGGCTCAAACAGAGTTTGACCGCCTCAAACCAGACCAGACCGGCTCAACCAGATCAAACCAGACCAGACGGGCTTAAACCAGATCAAACCGGTTTTGACCGTCACAAAATGGACCAGACCAGTTCAAACCCGATCAAACCAGACTAGACCGGCTCAAACCTGTTTTGACAGTATAAGACTGGCTCAAACTGGTTTTCAGCGCCTCAAATTGCACCAGACCGGCTCAAACCGGTTTTGACCCTCTCCAAACGGACTCAAACCGGTTTTGACTGGCACAAACCGGACCAGACCGCCTCAAACCTGTTTTGAAACGCTCAAACTGGACGAAAAACGTACCAGAACGGCTCAAACCGGACTCAAACTGGACTAGACCTGCTCAAATCGGTTTTGATCGGCTCAAACCGGACAAGGACCAAACTGGCTCAACCCAGACTCAAACAGGACCAGAGGGGCTCAAAACGGTTTTGAACAGCTCAAACCAGACCAAACCGGCTCAAACGGATCAAATCGGACCAGACTGGCTCAACCCGGCACAAACCGGACCAGACCGGCCCAAACAGGATTTGACCAGCTCAAACCGGACCAGATCGGTTCTTAGACCAGCTCTAACCGGTTTTGAACAGCTCAAATCGGACCAGACCAGAACAAACCGGTTTTGACCGGCTCAAACTGGACACAAATCGGAGCAGACCAGCTCAAACCATTGTTGACAGGCTAAAACCGGAATCAAACCGGGCCTGACTGGCTCAAAGTGGTGCACACTCAGGGGAGCGCTCACTCAGGGGAGTGCACACACAGGATAGTGCGCACTCAGTGGAGTCCTCACTCAGGTGAGTGCACACTCAGGGGAGTGCACACTAAGGGGTGTCTACACGCAGGCGAGTGCACACTAAGGGGAGTGCGCCCTCAGGGAAGTGAACACTCAGGGGAGTGCACACCCCAAAGAGTGAACACTCAGGGGAGTGCTCACTCAGGGGAGTGCACACACAGGGGAGAGCACACTCAGGGGAGTGTACACTCAAAGGACTGCTCATTCAGTGGAGTGCAAACTCAGCGGAGTCCTCACTCAGGCAAGTTCACACACATGGGAGTGCACACTCAGGGGTGTCCTCACTCAGCGAGTGCACACTCAGGGGAGTGAGCACTCAGGGGAGTGCACACTCAGGTGAGCATGCACTCAGGGGAGTGCACACTCAGGGGAGTCCTCACTCAGGCGAGTTCACACTCAGTAGCCCTCACTCAGGCGAGTGCACACCCAGGGGAGTGCACACTCAGGGGAGTGCTCACTCAGGGAAGTGCACACACAGGGGAGCGCACACTCAGGGGAGTGCACACTCAGGGGTACCTTCACCCAGGCGAGTGCACACTCAGGGCAGTGCACACTCAGGGGTATCTAAACCCAGATGAGTGCACACACAGGGGAGTGCGCACTAAGGGGAGCCCACACTCACGGGAGTGCACAAACTGAATAGTGAATGCTCAGGGGAGTGCTCACTCAGGGGAGTGCACACTCAGGTGAGCATGCACTCAGGGGAGTGCACACTAAGGGGAGTCCTCACTCAGGTGAGTTCACACTCAGAAGTCCTCACTCAGGCGAGTGCACACTCAGAGGAGCGCACACTCAGAGGGGTGCACATCCTGAAGAGTGAACGCTCAGGGGAGTGCACACTCAGGGGAGTGCACACTCAGGGGTGTCTACACGCAGGCGAGTGCACACTCAGGGGAGTGCGCACTCAGGGGAGCGCACACTCAGGGGAGTGCACTCCCTGAAGAGTGAACATACAGGGGAGTGCTCACTCAGGGGAGTGCACACTAAGGGGAGAGCACACTCAGGGGAGTGTACACTCAAGGGAGTGCTCATTCAGTGGAGTGCACACTCAGGGGAGTCCTCACTCAGGCAAGTTCACACTCACGGGAGTGCACACTCAGGGGTGTCCTCACTCAGGCGAGTGCACACTCAAGGGAGTGAGCACTCAGGGGAGTGCACACTCAGGAGAGCATGCACTCAGGGGACTGCACACTCAGGGGAGTCCTCACTCAGGGAAGTTCACACTCAGTAGTCCTCACTCAGACGAGTGCACACTCAGGGGAGTGCACACTCAGGGGAGCGCTCACTCAGGGAAATGGACACTGAGGGGAGCGCACACTCCGGGCAGTGCACACTTAGGGGTGCCTTCATACAGCCGAGTGCACACTCAGGGGAGTGTGCACTCAGGGGAGCGCGCACTCAGGGGAGTGCACATCCTGAAGAGTGAACACTCAGGTGACTGGGCACTCAGGGGAGTGCACACTCAGGTGAGCATGCACTCAAGGGAGTGCACGCTCAAGGAAGACCTTACTCAGGCGAGTTCACACTCAGTAGTCCTCACTCAGGTGAGTGCACACACAAGGGAGTGCACAATCAGGGGAGTGCCCACTCAGGGAAGTGCACACTCAGAGGAGTGCACACCCAAGCGAGTGCACACTCAGGGGAGTGCGCACTCAGGGGAGTGCACACTCAGGGGTGTCTACACCCAGGCGAGTGCACACTCAGGGGAGTGCGCACTCAGGGGAGTGCACATCCTGAAGGGTGAACGCTCAGGGGAGTGCACACTCAGTAGTCCTCACTCGGGCGAGTGCACACTCAGGGGAGTGCACACTCAGGGGAACGCACACTCATGGGAGTGCACATCCTGAAGAGTGAACGCTCAGGGGAGTGCACACTCAGGGGAGTGCACACTCAGAAGTGTCTACACCCAGGCCAGTGCACACTCAGTGGAGTGCCCAGGCAGGGGAGCGAACACTCAGGGGAGTGCACACCCTGAAGGGTTCACACTCAGGGGAGTGCTCACTAAGGGGAGTGCACACTCAGTGGAGTGCACACTCAGCAGAGTCTATGCTCAGGCAAGTTCACACTCAGGGGAGTGCACACTCAGGGGAGTCCTCACTCAGGCAACTTCACACTCACGGGTGAGCACACTCAGGGGTGTCCTCACTCAGGTGAGTGCACACTCAGGGGAGTGAGCACTCAGGGGAGTGCACACTCTGGAGAGCATGCACTCAGGGGACTGCACACTCAGGGGAGTCCTCACTCAGCCATGTTCACACTCAGTAGTCCTCACAAAGGCGAGTGCACACTCAGGGGAGTGCACACTCAGGGGAGCGCTCACTCAGGGAAGTGGACACTCAGGGGAGCGCACACTCAGGGGAGTGCACACTTAGGGGTGCCTTCACCCAGGCGAGTGCACACTCAGGGGAGAGCACACTCACGGGAGCGAAAACTCAGGGGAGTGCACATCCTGAAGAGTGAACACTCAGGGGAGTGTACACACAGGGTAGTGCACACTCAGGGTTGTCTACACCCAGGCGAGTTCACACTCAGGGGAGTGCGCACTAAGGGGAGCGCACACTCAGGGGAGCGCACACCCTGAAGTGTGAACACTCAGGGGAGTGCTCACTCAGGGGAGTGCACACTCAGGTGAGCATGTACTCAGAGGAGTGCACACTTTGGGGAGTCCTCACTCAGGCGAGTTCACACTCAGTAGTCCTCACTCAGACGAGTGCATACTCAGGGGAGCGCATACTCAGGGGAGTGCACATCCTGAAGAGTGAACACTCAGGGGAGTGCACACACAGGGTAGTGCACACTCAGGGTTGTCTACACCCAGGCGAGTTCACACTCAGGGGAGTGCGCACTAAGGGGAGCGCACACTCACGGGAGCGCACACCCTGAAGTGTGAACACTCAGGGGAGTGCTCACTCAGGGGAGTGCACACTCAGGTGAGCATGCACTCAGAGGAGTGCACACTTTGGGGAGTCCTCACTCAGGCGAGTTCACACTCAATAGTCCTCACTCAGATGAGTGCATACTCAGGGGAGCGCATACTCAGGGGAGTGCACATCCTGAAGAGTGAACACTCAGGGGAGTGCACACTCAGGGGAATGCACACTCAGGGGTGTCTACACCCAGGCGAGTGCACAGTCAGGGGAGTGCGCACTCAGGGGAGTGCACGCTAAGGGGAGTGCACACCCTGAAGAGTGAACAATCAGAGGAGTGCACACCCTGAAGAGTGAACACTCAGGGGAGTGCTCACTCAGGGGAGTGCACACTCAGGGGAGCATGCACTCAGGGGAGTGCACACTGGGGAGTCCTCACTCAGGCGAGTTCACACTCAGTAGTCTCACTCAGGCGAGTGCACACTCAGGGGAGTGCACACTCAGGGGAGCACTCATTCAGGGTAGTGCGCACTCAGGGGAGCACACACCCAGGAAAGTACACACTCAGGGGTGCCTTCACCCAGGCGAGTGCACACACAGGGGAGTGCGCACTCAGGCGAGCGAACACTCATGGCAGTGCACACCCTGAAGAGTGAACACTCAGGGGAGTGCTCACTCAGGCGAGTGCACTCAGGGGAGAGCACACTCAGGGGAGTGTACACTCAAAGGAATGCTCATTCAGTGGAGTGCACCCACAGGGGAGTCCTCACTCAGGCAAGTTAACACTCAGGGGAGTGCACACTCAGGAGGGTCCTCACTCAGGCAAGTGCACACTCAGGGCAGTGGGCACTCAATGGAGTGCACACTCAGGAGAGCATGCACTCAGGGGAGTGCACACACAGGGGAGTCCTCACTCAGGCGACTTCACACTCAGTACTCCTCACTCAGACAAGTGCACAATCAGGGGAGTGCACACACAGGGGAGCGCTCACTCAGGGAAGTGCACACTCAGGGGAGCGAACACTCAGGGGAGTGCACACTCAGGGGTGCCTTCACCCAGGCGAGTGCACACTTAGGGGAGCGCACACTCAGGGGAGCGCACATCCTGAAGAGTGAACACTCAGGGGAGTGCACACTCAGGGGTGTCTACACCCAGGCGAGTTCACACACAGGGGAGGGCGCACTCAAGGGAGTGCACGCTAAGGGGAGTGCACACCCTTAAGAGTGAACACTCAGGGGAGTGCACACCCTGAATAGTGAACACTCAGGGGAGTGCTCACCCAGGAAAGTGCACACTCAGGGGTTCGCTCACTCAGGGAAGCGCACACACAGGGGATCGAACACTCAGGGGAGTTCACATCAGGGGTGTCTTCACCCGGGCGAGTGCACACTCAGGGGAGTGCGCACTCAGGAGAGCGCACACTCAGGGGAGTGCACAACCTGAGTAGTGAACACTCAGGGGGGTGCTCACTCAGGGGAGTGCACACTCAGCTGAGCATGCACTCAAGGGAGAGCACACTCAAGGAGTCCTCAATCAGGCTAGTTCACACTAAGTAGTCCTCACTCAGGCGAGTGCACACTCAGGAAAGTGCAAACTCAGGGGAGCGCACATTCAGGGGAGGGCACATTCTGAAGAGTGAACGCTCAGGGGAGTGCACACTCAGGGGAGTGCACACTCAGAAGTGTCTACACCCAGGCGAGTGCACACTCAGAGGAGTGCGCACTCAGGGGAGCGAACACTCAGGGGAGTGCACACTCAGGGGTGTCCTCACTCAGGCGAGTGCACACTTAGGGGCGTCCTCACTCAGGCGACTTCACACTCAGTAGTCCTCACTCAGGCGACTGTACACTCAGGGGAGTGCACATGCAGGGGAGCGCTCACTCAGGGAAGTGCACACTCAGGGGAGTGCACACTCAGGGGAGTGCACACTCAGGGGAGCACTCACTCAGGGGAGTTTTCATTAAAGTGAGCGCACACTCAGGGGAGTGCACATTCAGGGGAGTCCACACACAGGCGAGTGCACACGCAGGAGTGTGCTCACTCATATTAGTGCACACAGAGGATAGTGTGCACACAGTGGAGTCCTCACTCAGGGGAGTGCACACCCAGGGGTGCGCACACTCAGGGGAGCGCACACTCAGGGGAGAGCACACACAGGGGAGAGCACACTCAGGGGAGTCCTCACTCAGGAGAGTGCAAACTCACAGGAGTGCACACTCAGGGGAGCACTCTCTCAGGGGAGTGCACACCCTGGGGAGCGAACACTCAGGGTAGTGCACACTCAGGGGAGTGCACACTCAGGGGTGTCTACACCCAGGCCTGTGCACACTCAGGTGTGAGTGCACTCAGGGGAGTGAACACTCAGGGGAGTGCACACTCTGGGGAGCACTCACTCAGGGGAGTTTTCATTAAAGTGAGCGCACACTCACGGGAGTGCACATTCAGGGGAGTCCACACACAGGTGAGTGCACACTCAGGAGAGTGCTCACTCATATTAGTGCACACACAGGATAGTGTGCACTCAGTGGAGTCCTCACTCAGGGGAGTGCACACCCAGGGGAGAGCACACTCAGGGGAGCGCACACTCAGGGGAGAGCACACAAAGGGGAGGGCACACTCAGGGGAGTCCTCACTCAGGAGAGTGCAAACTCAAAGGAGTGCACACACGGGGAGCGCTCTCTCAGGGGAGTGCACACCCTGGGGAGCGAACACTCAGGGTAGTGCACACTCAGGGGAGTGCACACTCAGGGGTGTCTACACCCAGGCGTGTGCACACGCAGGTGTGAGTGCACTCAGGGGAGTGCACACTCAGGGGAGTGCACACTCAGGGGAGCATGCACTCAGGGTAGTGCACACTCAGGGGAGTTCTCACTCAGGCGAGTTCTCACTCAGTAGTTCTCACTCAGGCGAGTGCACACTCAGGGGAGCACACACTCAGGGGAGTGTACACTCAGGGGAGTGCTCACTCAGTGGAGTGCACACTCAGGGGTGTCCTCACTCAGGAGAGTGCACACTCACGTGAGCGTGCACACATGTGAGTGCACACTTAGCGGCGTCCTCACTCAGGCGACTTGACACTCAGTAATCCTCACTCAGGCGAGTGCACACTCAGGGGAGTCCTCTCTCAGGAGAGTTCACACTCAGGGAGTGCACACTCTGCGGTGTACACTCAGCGGTGTCCTCATACTGGCGAGTGCACACTCTGGGGAGTGCGCACTCAGGGGAGTGCACACTCAAGTGAGCATGCACTTAGGGGAGTGCACACTCAGAGGAGTCCTCACTCAGGCGAGTGCACACTCAGGGGAGAGCACACTCAGGGGAGTGTACACTTAGGGGAGTGCTCATTCAGGGGAGTGCACACTCAGGGGAGTCCTCACGCAGGTGAGTTCACACTCAGGGGAGGGCACTCTCAGGGGTGTCCACACTCAGGCTAGTGCACACTCAGGGGAGTGCACACTCAGATGAGCGTGGACTCAGGTGAGTGCACACTTAGTGGCGTCCTCACTCAGGCGACTTCACACTCAGTAGTCCTCACTCAGGCGAGTGCACACTCAGGGGAGTGCACACTCAGGGGAGAGCACACTCAGGGGAGTGTACACTCCCGAGAGTGCACATACAGTGAGTTGCACACTCAGAGGAGTCCTCACTCAGGCAAGTGCACACTCATGGGAGTGCGCACTCAGGGGAGTGCACACTCAGGTGAGCGCGAACTCAGGGGAGTGCACACTAAGGGGAGTCCTCACTCAGGTGAGTTCACACTCAGTAGTCCTCACTCAGGCGAGTGCACACTCAGTGGAGCGCTCACTCAGGGGAGTGAACATCCTGAAGAGTGAACGCTCAGGTGAGTGCACACTCAGGGGAGTGCACACTCAGGGGTGTCTACACGCAGGCGAGTGCACACCCAGGGGAGTGTGCACTCAGGGGAGCGCACAAACAGGGGAGTGCACACCCTGAAGAGTGAACACTCAGGGGAGTGCACACTCAGGGGAGAGCACACTCAGGGGAGTGTACACTCAAAGGAGTGCTCATTCAGTGGAGTGCACACTCAGGGGAGTCCTCACACAGGCAAGTTCACACTCACGGTAGTGCACACTCAGGGGTGTCCTCACTCAGGCGAGTGCACACTCAGGGGAGTGAGCACTCAGGGGAGTGCACACTCAGGAGAGCATGCACTCAGGGGACTGAACACTCAGGGGAGTCCTCACTCAGGGAAGTTCACACTCAGTAGTCCTCACTCAGGCGAGTGCACACTCAGGGGAGTGCACACTCAGGGGAGCGCTCACTCAGGGAAGTGGACACTCAGGGGAGCGCACACTCAGGGGAGTGCACACTTAGGGGTGCCTTCACACAGCCGAGTGCACACTCAGGGGAGTGCACACTCAGGGGAGTCCTCACGCAGGTGAGTTCACACTCAGGGGAGGGCACTCTCAGGGGTGTCCACACTCAGGCTAGTGCACACTCAGGGGAGTGCACACTCAGGTGAGCGTGCACTCAGGTGAGTGCACACTTAGTGGCGTCCTCACTCAGGCGACTTCACACTCAGTAGTCCTCACTCAGGCGAGTGCACACTCAGGGGAGTGCACACTCAGGGGAGAGCACACTCAGGGGAGTGTACACTCCCGGGAGTGCACATACAGTGAGTTGCACACTCAGGGGAGTCCTCACTCAGGCAAGTGCACACTCATGGGAGTGCGCACTCAGGGGAGTGCACACTCAGGTGAGCGCGAACTCAGGGGAGTGCACACTAAGGGGAGTCCTCAATCAGGTGAGTTCACACTCAGTAGTCCTCACTCAGGCGAGTGCACACTCAGTGGAGCGCTCACTCAGGGGAGTGAACATCCTGAAGAGTGAATGCTCAGGTGAGTGCACACTCAGGGGAGTGCACACTCAGGGGTGTCTACACGCAGGCGAGTGCACACACAGGGGAGTGCGCACTCAGGGGAGCGCACAACCAGGGGAGTGCACACCCTGAAGAGTGAACACTCAGGGGAGTGCACACTCAGGGGAGAGCACACTCAGGGGAGTGTACACTCAAAGGAGTGCTCATTCAGTGGAGTGCACACTCAGGGGAGTCCTCACACAGGCAAGTTCACACTCACGGTAGTGCACACTCAGGGGTGTCCTCACTCAGGCGAGTGCACACTCAGGGGAGTGAGCACTCAGGGGAGTGCACACTCAGGAGAGCATGCACTCAGGGGACTGAACACTCAGGGGAGTCCTCACTCAGGGAAGTTCACACTCAGTAGTCCTCACTCAGGCGAGTGCACACTCAGGGGAGTGCACACTCAGGGGAGCGCTCACTCAGGGAAGTGGACACTCAGGGGAGCGCACACTCAGGGGAGTGCACACTTAGGGGTGCCTTCACACAGCCGAGTGCACACTCAGGGGAGTGCACACTCAGGGGAGCGCACACTCAGGGGAGAGCACATCCTGAAGAGTGAACACTCAGGGGAGTGTGCACTCAGGGGAGTGCACACTCAGGTGAGCATGCACTCAGGGAAGTGCACACTCAGGTGAGCATGCACTCAGGGAAGTGCACGCTCAGGGAAGTCCTTACTCAGGCGAGTTCACACTCAGTAGTCCTCACTCAGGCGAGTGCACACTCAAGGGAGTGCACACTCAGGGGAGTGCTCACTCAGGGAAGTGCACACTCAGGGGAGTGCACACTCAGTGGTGCCTTCACCCAGGCGAGTGCACACTCTGGGGAGTGCGCACTCAGGGGAGTGCACACTCAGGGGTGTCTACATCCAGGCGAGTGCACACTCAGGGGAGTTCGCACTCAGGGGAGTGCACATCCTGAAGTGTGAACGCTCAGGGGAGTGCACACTCAGGGGAGTTCACACTCAGTAGTCCTCACTCGGGTGAGTGCACACTCAGGGGAGTGCACACTCAGGGGAGTGCACACTCAGGGGATTGCACACTCAGTGGTGACTTCACCCAGGCTAGTGCACACTCAGGGGAGTGCACACTCAGGGGTATCTAAACCCAGGCGAGTGCACACTCAGAGGAGTGCGCACTCAGGGGAGCCCACACTCAGGGGAGTGCACACACTGAATAGTGAATGCTCGGCGGAGTGCTCACTCAGGGGAGTGCACACTCAGGTGAGCATGCACTCAGGGGAGTGCACACTCAGGGGAGTCCTCACTCAGGTGAGTTCACACTCAGTAGTCCTCACTCAGGCGAGTGCACACTCAGTGGGGCGCACAATCAGGGGAGTGCACATCCTGAAGTGTGAATGCTCAGGGGAGTGCACACTCAGGGGAGTGCACACTCAGGCGTGTCTACACGCAGGTGAGTGCACACTCAGGGGAGTGCCCACTCAGGGGAGCGCACACTCAGGGGAGTGCACACCCTGAAGAGTGAACACTCAGGGGAGTGCTCACTCAGGGGAGTGCACACTCAGGGGAGAGCACACTCACGGTAGTGTACACTCAAAGGAGTGCTCATTCAGTGGAGTGCACACTCATGGGAGTCCTCACTCAGGCAAGTTCACACACACGGGAGTGCACACTCAGGGGTGTCCTCACTCAGGCGAGTGCACATTCAGGGGAGTGAGCACTCAGGGGAGTGGACACTCAGGGAAGTGGACACTCAGGGGAGCACACACTCAGGGGAGTGCACACTCAGGGGAGTCCTCACTCAGGTAAGTTCACACTCAGTAGTCGTCACTCAGGCGAGTGCACACTCAGGGGAGTGCACACTCAGGGGAGCGCTCACTCAGGGAAGTGGACACTCAGGGGAGCGCACACTCAGGGGAGTGCACATTTACGGGTGCCTTCGAACAGCCGAGTGCACACTCAGGGGAGTGCACTCTCATTGGAGTGCACACTCAGGGGAGTGCACATCCTGAAGAGTGAACACTCAGGGGAGTGTGCACTCAGGGGAGTGCACACTCAGGTGAGCATGCACTCAGGGCAGTGCACGCTCAGGGAAGTCCTTACTCAGGCGAGTTCACACTCAGCAGTCCTCACTCAGGCGAGTGCACACTCAAGGGAGTGCACACTCAGGGGAGTGCTCACTCAGGGAAGTGCACACTCAGGGGAGTGCACACTCAGGGGAGTGCACACTCACTGGTGCCTTCACCCAGGCCAGTGTACACTCAAGGGAGTGCGCACTCAGGGGAGTGCACACTCAGGGGTGTCTAAACCCAGGCGAGTGCACACTCAGGGAAGTGCGCACTCAGGGGAGTGCACATACTTAAGAGTGAACGCTCAGGGGAGTGCACACTCAGGGGACTTCACACTCAGTAGTCCTCACTCGGGAGAGTGCACACTCCGGGGAGTGCACACTCAGGGGAACGCACACTCATGGGAGTGCACATCCTGAAGAGTGAACGCTCAGGAGAGTGCACACTCAGGGGAGTGCACACTCAGAAGTGTCTACACCCAGGCGAGTGCACACTCAGGGGAGTGTGCACTCAGGGGAGCGCACACTCAGGGGAGTGCACACCCTGAGGAGTGAACACTCAGGGGAGTGATCATTCAGTAGAGTGCACACTCAGGGGAGTCCTCACTCAGGCAAGCTCACACCAACGGGAGTGCACACTCAGGGGTGTCCTCACTCAGGCGAGTTCACACTCAGGGGAGTGAGCACTCAGGGGAGTGCACACTCAGGAGAGCATGCACTCAGGGGAGTGCACACTCAGGGTAGTCCTCACTCAGGCAAGTTCACACTCAGTAGTCCTCACTCAGGCGAGTGCACACTCAGGGGAGTGCACACTCAGGGGAGCACTCACTCAGGGAGGTGGACACTCAGGGGAGCGCACACTCAGGGGAGTGCACACGTAGGGGTGCCAACACAGCCGATTGCACACACAGGGGAGTGCGCACTCAGGTGAGCGCACACTCAGGGGAGTGCACATCCTGAAGAGTGAACACTCAGGGGAGTGCGCACTCAGGGGAGAGCGCACCCAGGGGTGTCTACACCCAGGTGAGTGCACACTCAGGGGAGTGCACACTCAGGGGAGTGCACATCCTGAAGAGTGAAGGCTCAGGGGAGTGCTCACTCAGGGGAGTGCACACTCAGGTGAGCTTGCACTCAGGGGAGTGCACACTCAGGTGAGCATGCACTCAAGGGAGTGCACGCTCAGGGAGGTCCTTACTCAGGCGAGTTCACACTCAGTAGTCCTCACTCAGGCGAGTGCACACTCAAGGAAGTGCACACTCAGGGGAGTGCTCACTCAAGGAAGTGCACACTCAGGGGAGTGCACACTCAGGGGAGTGCACACTCAGTGGTGCCTTCACCCAGGCGAGTGCACACTCAGGGGAGTGCGCACTCAGGGTAGTGCACACTCAGGGGTGTCTACACTCAGGCGAGTGCACACTCAGGGGAGTGCGCACTCAGGGGAGTGCACATCCTGAAGAGTGAACGCTCAGGGGAGTGCTCACTCAGGGGAGTGCACACTCAGGTGAGCATGCACTCAGGGGAGTGCACGCTCAGGGGAGTCCTTACTCAGGCGAGTTCTCACTCAGTAGTCCTCACTCAGGCGAGTGCACACTCAGGGGATTGCACACTCAGGGGAGTGCTCACTCAGGGAAGTGGACACTCAGGGGAGTACACACTCAGGGGAGTGCACACTCAGTGGTGCATTCACCCAGGCGAGTGCACACTCAAGGGAGTGCACACTCAGGGGTGTCTACACCCAGGCGAATTCACACTCAGGGGAGTGCGCACTAAGGGGAGCGCACACCCTGAAGTGTGAACACTCAGGGGAGTGCACACTCAGGTGAGCATGCACTCACGGGAGTGCACACTCTGGGGATTCCTCACTCAGGCGAGTTCACACTCACTAGTCCTCACTCAGACGAGTGCACACTCAGGGTAGTGCACACTCAGGGGAGCGCTCACTCAGGGAAGTGCACACTCAGCAGAGCGAACACTCAGGGGAGTGCACACTCAGGGGTGCCTTCACCCAGGCGAGTGCACACTCAGGGGAGTGTACACTCAGGGGAGCGCACACTCAGGGGAGTGCACATCCTGAAGAGTGAACACTCAGGGGTGTGCACACTCAGGGGAGTGCACACTCAGGGGTGTTTCCACCCAGTGAGTGCACACTCAGGGGAGTGGGCACTCAGGGGAGTGCACGCTAAGGGGAGTGCACACCCTGAAGAGTGAACACTCAGGGGAGTGCTCACTCAGGGGAGTGCACACTCAGGTGAGCATGCACTCAGGGGGGTGCACACTCTGGGGAGTCCTCACTCAGGCGAGTTTACACTCAGTAGTCCTCAGGCGAGTGCACACTCAGGGGAGTGCACACTCAGGGGAGCGCTCACTCAGGGAAGTGCGCACTCAGGGGAGCACACACCCAGGAAAGTGCACACGCAGGGGTGCCTTCACCCAGGTGAGTGCACAGTCAGGGGAGTGCGCACCCAGGGGAGCGAACACTCAGGGCAGAGCACACCCTGAAGAGTGAACACTCAGGGGAGTGCTCACTCAGGCGAGTGCCCACTCAGGGGAGAGCACACTCAGGGGACTGTACACTGAAAGGAATGCTCATTCAGTGGAGTGCACCCTCAGGGGAGTCCTCACTCAGGCAAGTTAACACTCACGGGAGTGCACACTCAGGGGTTCCTCACTCAGGCGAGTGCACACTCAGGGGAGTGCACACTCAGGAGAGCATGCACTCAGGGGAGTGCACACACAGGGGAGTCCTCACTCAGGCGAGTTCACACTCAGTAGCCCTCACTCAGGTGAGTGCACACTCAGGGGAGTGCACACTCAGGGGAGCGCTCACTCAGGGAAGTGCACACACAGGGGATCGCACACTCAGGGGAGTTCACACTCAGGGGTGTCTTCACCCAGGCGAGTGCACACTCAGGGGAGCGCACACTCAGGGGAGTGCACACCCTGAGTAGTGAACACTCAGGGGGGTGCTCACTCAGGGGAGTGCACACTCAGGTGAGCATGCACTCAAGGGAGAGCACACTCAAGGGAGTCCTCACTCAGGCGAGTTCACACTCAGTAGTCCTCACTCAAGTGAGTGCACACTCAGGAAAGTGCACACTCAGGGGAGCATACATTCAGGGGAGTGCACATCCTGAAGAGTGAACGCTCAAGGGAGCAAACACTCAGTGGAGTGCACACTCAGGGGTGTCCTCACTCAGGCGAGTGCACACTCTGGTGAGCGTGCACTCAGGTGAGTGCACACTTAGGGGCGTCCTCACTCAGGTGACTTCACACTCAGTAGTCCTCACTCAGGCGACTGCACACAAAGGGGAGTGCACACTCAGGGGAGCGCTCACATAGGGAAGTGCACACTCAGGGGAGTGCTCACTCAAGGGAGTGCACACTCAGGGGAGTGGTCACTCGGGAGTTTTCAGTAAAGTGAGCGCACACAGTGGAATGCACACTCAGAGGAGTCCTCACACAGGCGAGTGCACACTCAGGAGAGCGCTCACTCATTGGAGTGCTCACTCAGGGGAGAGCACACTCAGGGGTGTGTACACTGAGTGGAATGCACATTCAGTGGAGTGCACACTCAGGGGAGTTCTCACTCAGGCGAGTTCACACTCAGGCGAGTGCACACACAGGGGAGTGCACACTCAGGGGAGCGCTCACTCAGTGAAGTGCACACTCAGGGGAGTGCACACTCAGGGTAGTGCACACCCTGAAGAGATAACACTCAGGGGAGTGCCCACTCAGGGGAGTGCACACTCAGGGGTGTCTATACACCGGCGAATGCACACTCAGGTGTGTGTTCACTCCAGGGAGTGCTCACTTAGGGGAGAGCACACTCAGGGGAGAGCACACTCAGGGGAGTGTACACCCAGGGGAGTGCACATTCAGTGTAGTGCACACTCAGGGGTGTCCTCACTCAGGCGAGTGCACAATCAGGGGAGTGCCCACTCTGGGGAGCACTCACTCATTGAAGTGCACACTCAGGGGAGTGCACACTCAGGGAAGTGCATACTCAGGGGAGCGCTCACTCAGGGGAGTTTTCAGTAAAGTGAGCGCACACTCAGGGGAGTGCACACTCAGGGGATTCCTCACACAGGCGAGTGCACACTCAGGAGAGCGCTCACTCATGGGAGTGCACACTCAGGATAGTGTGCACTCAGTGGAGTCCTCACTCAGGGGAGTGCACACTCAGGGGAATGCACACTCAAGGGAGTGCACACACAGGGGAGCGCACACACAGGGCAGGGCACACTCAGGGGATTCCTCACTCAGGAGAGTGCAAACTCAGAGGAGTGCACACTCAGGGGAGCGCCATCTCAAGGGAGTGCACAACCTGGGGAGCGAACACTCAGGGCAGTGCACACTCAGGGGTGACTTCACCCAGGCGAGTGCACACTCAAGGCCGTGCGCACTCAGGGGAGCGCACACTCAGGGGAGTGCACATCCTGAAGAGTGCACACTCAGTGGTGCCTTCACCCAGGCGAGTGCACACTCATTGGAGTGCACACTCAGGGGTATCTAAACCCAGGCGAGTGCACACCCAGGGGAGTGCACACTCAGGGGAGCCCACACTCAGGGGACTGCACAAACTGAATAGTGAATGCTCAGCGGAGTGCTCACTCAGGGGAGTGCACACTCAGGTGAGCATGCACTCAGGGGAGTGCACACTCAGGGGAGTCCTCACTCAGGTGAGTTCACACTCAGTAGTCCTCACTCAGGCGAGTGCACACTCAGTGGAGCACACACTCAGTGGAGTGAACATCCTGAAGGGTGAACGCTCAGGGGAGTGCACACTCAGGGGAGTGCACACTCAGGGGTGTCTACACCCAGGCGAGTGCACACCCAGGGGAGTGCGCACTCAGGGGAGCGCACAACCAGGGGAGTGCACACCCTGAAGAGTGAACACTCAGGGGAGTGCTCACTCAGGGGAGTGCACACTCAGGGGTGAGCACACTCAGGGGAGTGTACACTCAAGGGAGTGCTCATTCAGTGGAGTGCACACTCAGGGGAGTCCTCACACAGGCAAGTTCACACTCACGGGAGTGCACACTCAGGGGTGCCCTCACTCAGGCGAGTGCACACTCAGGGGAGTGAGCACTCAGGGGAGTGCACACTCAGGAGAGCATGCACTCAGGGGACTGAACACTCAGGGGAGTCCTCTCTCAGGCAAGTTCACACTCAGTAGTCCTCACTCAGGCGAGTGCACACTCAGGGGAGTGCACACTCAGGGGAGCGCTCACTGAGGGCAGTGGACACTCAGGGGAGCGCACACTCAGGGGAGTGCACACTTCGGGGTGCCTTCACACAGCCGAGTGCACACTCAGGGGAGTGCACACTCAGGGGAGCACACACTCAGGGGAGTGCACATCCTGAAGAGTGAACACTCAAGGGAGTGCGCACTCAGGGGAGTGCACACTCAGGTGAGCATGCACTCAGGGAAGTGCACGCTCAGGGAAGTCCTTACTCAGGCGAGTTCACACTCAGTAGTCCTCACTCAAGCGAGTGCACACTCAAGGGAGTGCACACTCAGGGGAGTGCTCACTCAAAGAAGTGCAAACTCAGGGGAGTGCACACTCAGGGGAGTGCACACTCAGTGGTGCCTTCACCCAGGCGAGTGCACACTCAGGGGAGTGCGCACTCAGAGGAGTGCACACTCAGGGGTGTCTACACACAGGCGAGTGCACACTCAGGGGAGTGCGCACTCAGGGGATTGCACATCCTGTAGAGTGAACGCTCAGGAGAGTGCACACTCAGGGGAGTTCACACTCAGTAGTCCTCACTCAGGTGAGTGCACACTCAGGGGAGTGCACACTCAGTGGTGCCTTCACCCAGGCGAGTGCACACTCAGGGGAGTGCACACTCAGGGGTATCTAAACCCAGGCGAGTGCACACTCAGGGGAGTGCGCACTCAGGGGAGCCCACACACAGGGGAGTGCACACACTGAATAGTGAATGCTCGGCGGAGTGCTCACTCAGGGGAGTGCACACTCAGGTGAGCATGCACTCAGGGGAGTGCACACTCAGGGGAGTCCTCACTCAGGTGAGTTCACACTCAGTAGTCCTCACTCAGGCGAGTGCACACTCAGTGGAGCGCACACTCAGGGGAGTGCACATCCTGAAGAGTGAACGCTCAGGGGAGTGCACACTCAGGGGAGTGCACACTCAGGGGTGTCTACACCCAGGCGTGTGCACACGCATGTGTGAGTGCACTCAGGGGAGTGCACACTCAGGGGAGTGCACACTCAGGGGAGCATGCACTCAGGGTAGTGCACACTCAGGGGAGTTCTCACTCAGGCGAGTTCTCACTCAGTAGTTCTCACTCAGGCGAGTGCACACTCAGGGGAGCGCACACTCAGGGGAGTGTACACTCAGGGGAGTGCTCACTCAGTGGAGTGCACACTCAGGGGAGTCCTCACTCAGGAGAGTGCACACTCACGTGAGCGTGCACACATGTGAGTGCACACTTAGCGGCGTCCTCACTCAGGCGACTTGACACTCAGTAATCCTCACTCAGGCGAGTGCACACTCAGGGGAGTCCTCTCTCAGGAGAGTTCACACTCAGGGAGTGCACACTCTGCGGTGTACACTCAGCGGTGTCCTCATACTGGCGAGTGCACACTCTGGGGAGTGCGCACTCAGGGGAGTGCACACTCAAGTGAGCATGCACTTAGGGGAGTGCACACTCAGAGGAGTCCTCACTCAGGCGAGTGCACACTCAGGGGAGAGCACACTCAGGGGAGTGTACACTTAGGGGAGTGCTCATTCAGGGGAGTGCACACTCAGGGGAGTCCTCACGCAGGTGAGTTCACACTCAGGGGAGGGCACTCTCAGGGGTGTCCACACTCAGGCTAGTGCACACTCAGGGGAGTGCACACTCAGGTGAGCGTGCACTCAGGTGAGTGCACACTTAGTGGCGTCCTCACTCAGGCGACTTCACACTCAGTAGTCCTCACTCAGGCGAGTGCACACTCAGGGGAGTGCACACTCAGGGGAGAGCACACTCAGGGGAGTGTACACTCCCGGGAGTGCACATAGAGTGAGTTGCACACTCAGGGGAGTCCTCACTCAGGCAAGTGCACACTCATGGGAGTGCGCACTCAGGGGACTGCACACTCAGGTGAGCGCGAACTCAGGGGAGTGCACACTAAGGGTAGTCCTCAATCAGGTGAGTTCACACTCAGTAGTCCTCACTCAGGCGAGTGCACACTCAGTGGAGCGCTCACTCAGGGGAGTGAACATCCTGAAGAGTGAACGCTCAGGTGAGTGCACACTCAGGGGAGTGCACACTCAGGGGTGTCTACACGCAGGCGAGTGCACACCCAGGGGAGTGCGCACTCAGGGGAGCGCACAACCAGGGGAGTGCACACCCTGAAGAGTGAACACTCAGGGGAGTGCACACTCAGGGGAGAGCACACTCAGGGGAGTGTACACTCAAAGGAGTGCTCATTCAGTGGAGTGCACACTCAGGGGAGTCCTCACACAGGCAAGTTCACACTCACGGTAGTGCACACTCAGGGGTGTCCTCACTCAGGCGAGTGCACACTCAGGGGAGTGAGCACTCAGGGGAGTGCACACTCAGGAGAGCATGCACTCAGGGGACTGAACACTCAGGGGAGTCCTCACTCAGGGAAGTTCACACTCAGTAGTCCTCACTCAGGCGAGTGCACACTCAGGGGAGTGCACACTCAGGGGAGCGCTCACTCAGGGAAGTGGACACTCAGGGGAGCGCACACTCAGGGGAGTGCACACTTAGGGGTGCCTTCACACAGCCGAGTGCACACTCAGGGGAGTGCACACTCAGGGGAGCGCACACTCAGGGGAGTGCACATCCTGAAGAGTGAACACTCAGGGGAGTGCGCACTCAGGGGAGTGCACACTCAGGTGAGCATGCACTCAGGGAAGTGCACACTCAGGTGAGCATGCACTCAGGGAAGTGCACGCTCAGGGAAGTCCTTACTCAGGCGAGTTCACACTCAGTAGTCCTCACTCAGGCGAGTGCACACTCAAGGGAGTGCACACTCAGGGGAGTGCTCACTCAGGGAAGTGCACACTCAGGGGAGTGCACACTCAGTGGTGCCTTCACCCAGGCGAGTGCACACTCTGGGGAGTGCGCACTCAGGGGAGTGCACACTCAGGGGTGTCTACATCCAGGCGAGTGCACACTCAGGGGAGTTCGCACTGAGGGGAGTGCACATCCTGAAGTGTGAACGCTCAGGGGAGTGCACACTCAGGGGAGTTCACACTCAGTAGTCCTCACTCGGGTGAGTGCACACTCAGGGGAGTGCACACTCAGGGGATTGCACACTCAGTGGTGACTTCACCCAGGCGAGTGCACACTCAGGGGAGTGCACACTCAGGGGTATCTAAACCCAGGCGAGTGCACACTCAGAGGAGTGCGCACTCAGGGGAGCCCACACTCAGGGGAGTGCACACACTGAATAGTGAATGCTCGGCAGAGTGCTCACTCAGGGGAGTGCACACTCAGGTGAGCATGCACTCAGGGGAGTGCACACTCAGGGGAGTCCTCACTCAGGTGAGTTCACACTCAGTAGTCCTCACTCAGGCGAGTGCACACATAGTGGGGCGCACACTCAGGGGAGTGCACATCCTGAAGTGTGAACGCTCAGGGGAGTGCACACTCAGGGGAGTGCACACTCAGGCGTGTCTACACGCAGGCGAGTGCACACTCAGGGGAGTGCCCACTCAGGGGAGCGCACACTCAGGGGAGTGCACACCCTGAAGAGTGAACACTCAGGGGAGTGCTCACTCAGGGGAGTGCACACTCAGGGGAGAGCACACTCAGGGTAGTGTACACTCAAAGGAGTGCTCATTCAGTGGAGTGCACACTCGTGGGAGTCCTCACTCAGGCAAGTTCACACACACGGGAGTGCACACTCAGGGGTGTCCTCACTCAGGCGAGTGCACATTCAGGGGAGTGAGCACTCAGGGGAGTGGACACTCAGGGAAGTGGACACTCAGGGGAGCACACACTCAGGGGAGTGCACACTCAGGGGAGTCCTCACTCAGGTAGGTTCACACTCAGTAGTCGTCACTCAGGCGAGTGCACACTCAGGGGAGTGCACACTCAGGGGAGCGCTCACTCAGGGAAGTGGACACTCAGGGGAGCGCACACTCAGGGGATTGCACATTTACGGGTGCCTTCGAACAGCCGAGTGCACACTCAGGGGAGTGCACTCTCATTGGAGTGCACACTCAGGGGAGTGCACATCCTGAAGAGTGAACACTCAGGGGAGTGTGCACTCAGGGGAGTGCACACTCAGGTGAGCATGCACTCAGGGCAGTGCACGCTCAGGGAAGTCCTTACTCAGGCGAGTTCACACTCAGCAGTCCTCACTCAGGCGAGTGCACACTAAAGGGAGTGCACACTCAGGGGAGTGCTCACTCAGGGAAGTGCACACTCAGGGGAGTGCACACTCAGGGGAGTGCACACTCACTGGTGCCTTCACCCAGGCCAGTGTACACTCAAGGGAGTGCGCACTCAGGGGAGTGCACACTCAGGGGTGTCTAAACCCAGGCGAGTGCACACTCAGGGAAGTGCGCACTCAGGGGAGTGCACATACTTAAGAGTGAACGCTCAGGGGAGTGCACACTCAGGGGACTTCACACTCAGTAGTCCTCACTCGGGAGAGTGCACACTCCGGGGAGTGCACACTCAGGGGAACGCACACTCATGAGAGTGCACATCCTGAAGAGTGAACGCTCAGGAGAGTGCACACTCAGGGGAGTGCACACTCAGAAGTGTCTACACCCAGGCGAGTGCACACTCAGGGGAGTGCGCACTCAGGGGAGCGCACACTCAGGGGAGTGCACACCCTGAGGAGTGAACACTCAGGGGAGTGATCATTCAGTAGAGTGCACACTCAGGGGAGTCCTCACTCAGGCAAGCTCACACCAACGGGAGTGCACACTCAGGGGTGTCCTCACTCAGGCGAGTTCACACTCAGGGGAGTGAGCACTCAGGGGAGTGCACACTCAGGAGAGCATGCACTCAGGGGAGTGCACACTCAGGGTAGTCCTCACTCAGGCAAGTTCACACTCAGTAGTCCTCACTCAGGCGAGTGCACACTCAGGGGAGTGCACACTCAGGGGAGCACTCACTCAGGGAGGTGGACACTCAGGGGAGCGCACACTCAGGGGAGTGCACACGTAGGGGTGCCAACACAGCCGATTGCACACACAGGGGAGTGCGCACTCAGGTGAGCGCACACTCAGGGGAGTGCACATCCTGAAGAGTGAACACTCAGGGGAGTGCGCACTCAGGGGAGAGCGCACCCAGGGGTGTCTACACCCAGGTGAGTGCACACTCAGGGGAGTGCACACTCAGGGGAGTGCACATCCTGAAGAGTGAAGGCTCAGGGGAGTGCTCACTCAGGGGAGTGCACACTCAGGTGAGCTTGCACTCAGGGGAGTGCACACTCAGGTGAGCATGCACTCAAGGGAGTGCACGCTCAGGGAGGTCCTTACTCAGGCGAGTTCACACTCAGTAGTCCTCACTCAGGCGAGTGCACACTCAAGGAAGTGCACACTCAGGGGAGTGCTCACTCAAGGAAGTGCACACTCAGGGGAGTGCACACTCAGGGGAGTGCACACTCAGTGGTGCCTTCACCCAGGCGAGTGCACACTCAGGGGAGTGCGCACTCAGGGTAGTGCACACTCAGGGGTGTCTACACTCAGGCGAGTGCACACTCAGGGGAGTGCGCACTCAGGGGAGTGCACATCCTGAAGAGTGAACGCTCAGGGGAGTGCTCACTCAGGGGAGTGCACACTCAGGTGAGCATGCACTCAGGGGAGTGCACGCTCAGGGGAGTCCTTACTCAGGCGAGTTCTCACTCAGTAGTCCTCACTCAGGCGAGTGCACACTCAGGGGATTGCACACTCAGGGGAGTGCTCACTCAGGGAAGTGGACACTCAGGGGAGTGCACACTCAGGGGAGTGCACACTCAGTGGTGCATTCACCCAGGCGAGTGCACACTCAAGGGAGTGCACACTCAGGGGTGTCTACACCCAGGCGAATTCACACTCAGGGGAGTGCGCACTAAGGGGAGCGCACACCCTGAAGTGTGAACACTCAGGGGAGTGCTCACTCAGGGGAGTGCACACTCAGGTGAGCATGCACTCACGGGAGTGCACACTCTGGGGATTCCTCACTCAGGCGAGTTCACACTCACTAGTCCTCACTCAGACGAGTGCACACTCAGGGTAGTGCACACTCAGGGGAGCGCTCACTCAGGGAAGTGCACACTCAGCAGAGCGAACACTCAGGGGAGTGCACACTCGGGGGTGCCTTCACCCAGGCGAGTGCACACTCAGGGGAGTGTACACTCAGGGGAGCGCACACTCAGGGGAGTGCACATCCTGAAGAGTGAACACTCAGGGGTGTGCACACTCAGGGGAGTGCACACTCAGGGGTGTTTCCACCCAGTGAGTGCACACTCAGGGGAGTGGGCACTCAGGGGAGTGCACGCTAAGGGGAGTGCACACCCTGAAGAGTGAACACTCAGGGGAGTGCTCACTCAGGGGAGTGCACACTCAGGTGAGCATGCACTCAGGGGGGTGCACACTCTGGGGAGTCCTCACTCAGGCGAGTTTACACTCAGTAGTCCTCAGGCGAGTGCACACTCAGGGGAGTGCACACTCAGGGGAGCGCTCACTCAGGGAAGTGCGCACTCAGGGGAGCACACACCCAGGAAAGTGCACACGCAGGGGTGCCTTCACCCAGGTGAGTGCACACTCAGGGGAGTGCGCACCCAGGGGAGCGAACACTCAGGGCAGAGCACACCCTGAAGAGTGAACACTCAGGGGAGTGCTCACTCAGGCGAGTGCCCACTCAGGGGAGAGCACACTCAGGGGACTGTACACTGAAAGGAATGCTCATTCAGTGGAGTGCACCCTCAGGGGAGTCCTCACTCAGGCAAGTTAACACTCACGGGAGTGCACACTCAGGGGTTCCTCACTCAGGCGAGTGCACACTCAGGGGAGTGCACACTCAGGAGAGCATGCACTCAGGGGAGTGCACACACAGGGGAGTCCTCACTCAGGCGAGTTCACACTCAGTAGCCCTCACTCAGGTGAGTGCACACTCAGGGGAGTGCACACTCAGGGGAGCGCTCACTCAGGGAAGTGCACACACAGGGGATCGCACACTCAGGGGAGTTCACACTCAGGGGTGTCTTCACCCAGGCGAGTGCACACTCAGGGGAGCGCACACTCAGGGGAGTGCACACCCTGAGTAGTGAACACTCAGGGGGGTGCTCACTCAGGGGAGTGCACACTCAGGTGAGCATGCACTCAAGGGAGAGCACACTCAAGGGAGTCCTCACTCAGGCGAGTTCACACTCAGTAGTCCTCACTCAAGTGAGTGCACACTCAGGAAAGTGCACACTCAGGGGAGCATACATTCAGGGGAGTGCACATCCTGAAGAGTGAACGCTCAAGGGAGCAAACACTCAGTGGAGTGCACACTCAGGGGTGTCCTCACTCAGGCGAGTGCACACTCTGGTGAGCGTGCACTCAGGTGAGTGCACACTTAGGGGCGTCCTCACTCAGGTGACTTCACACTCAGTAGTCCTCACTCAGGCGACTGCACACAAAGGGGAGTGCACACTCAGGGGAGCGCTCACATAGGGAAGTGCACACTCAGGGGAGTGCTCACTCAAGGGAGTGCACACTCAGGGGAGTGGTCACTCGGGAGTTTTCAGTAAAGTGAGCGCACACAGTGGAATGCACACTCAGAGGAGTCCTCACACAGGCGAGTGCACACTCAGGAGAGCGCTCACTCATTGGAGTGCTCACTCAGGGGAGAGCACACTCAGGGGTGTGTACACTGAGTGGAGTGCACATTCAGTGGAGTGCACACTCAGGGGAGTTCTCACTCAGGCGAGTTCACACTCAGGCGAGTGCACACACAGGGGAGTGCACACTCAGGGGAGCGCTCACTCAGTGAAGTGCACACTCAGGGGAGTGCACACTCAGGGTAGTGCACACCCTGAAGAGATAACACTCAGGGGAGTGCCCACTCAGGGGAGTGCACACTCAGGGGTGTCTATACACCGGCGAATGCACACTCAGGTGTGTGTTCACTCCAGGGAGTGCTCACTTAGGGGAGAGCACACTCAGGGGAGAGCACACTCAGGGGAGTGTACACCCAGGGGAGTGCACATTCAGTGTAGTGCACACTCAGGGGTGTCCTCACTCAGGCGAGTGCACAATCAGGGGAGTGCCCACTCTGGGGAGCACTCACTCATTGAAGTGCACACTCAGGGGAGTGCACACTCAGGGAAGTGCATACTCAGGGGAGCGCTCACTCAGGGGAGTTTTCAGTAAAGTGAGCGCACACTCAGGGGAGTGCACACTCAGGGGATTCCTCACACAGGCGAGTGCACACTCAGGAGAGCGCTCACTCATAGGAGTGCACACTCAGGATAGTGTGCACTCAGTGGAGTCCTCACTCAGGGGAGTGCACACTCAGGGGAATGCACACTCAAGGGAGTGCACACACAGGGGAGCGCACACACAGGGCAGGGCACACTCAGGGGATTCCTCACTCAGGAGAGTGCAAACTCAGAGGAGTGCACACTCAGGGGAGCGCCATCTCAAGGGAGTGCACAACCTGGGGAGCGAACACTCAGGGCAGTGCACACTCAGGGGTGACTTCACCCAGGCGAGTGCACACTCAAGGCCGTGCGCACTCAGGGGAGCGCACACTCAGGGGAGTGCACATCCTGAAGAGTGCACACTCAGTGGTGCCTTCACCCAGGCGAGTGCACACTCATTGGAGTGCACACTCAGGGGTATCTAAACCCAGGCGAGTGCACACCCAGGGGAGTGCACACTCAGGGGAGCCCACACTCAGGGGACTGCACAAACTGAATAGTGAATGCTCAGCGGAGTGCTCACTCAGGGGAGTGCACACTCAGGTGAGCATGCACTCAGGGGAGTGCACACTCAGGGGAGTCCTCACTCAGGTGAGTTCACACTCAGTAGTCCTCACTCAGGCGAGTGCACACTCAGTGGAGCACACACTCAGTGGAGTGAACATCCTGAAGGGTGAACGCTCAGGGGAGTGCACACTCAGGGGAGTGCACACTCAGGGGTGTCTACACCCAGGCGAGTGCACACCCAGGGGAGTGCGCACTCAGGGGAGCGCACAACCAGGGGAGTGCACACCCTGAAGAGTGAACACTCAGGGGAGTGCTCACTCAGGGGAGTGCACACTCAGGGGTGAGCACACTCAGGGGAGTGTACACTCAAGGGAGTGCTCATTCAGTGGAGTGCACACTCAGGGGAGTCCTCACACAGGCAAGTTCACACTCACGGGAGTGCACACTCAGGGGTGCCCTCACTCAGGCGAGTGCACACTCAGGGGAGTGAGCACTCAGGGGAGTGCACACTCAGGAGAGCATGCACTCAGGGGACTGAACACTCAGGGGAGTCCTCTCTCAGGCAAGTTCACACTCAGTAGTCCTCACTCAGGCGAGTGCACACTCAGGGGAGTGCACACTCAGGGGAGCGCTCACTGAGGGCAGTGGACACTCAGGGGAGCACACACTCAGGGGAGTGCACACTTCGGGGTGCCTTCACACAGCCGAGTGCACACTCAGGGGAGTGCACACTCAGGGGAGCGCACACTCAGGGGAGTGCACATCCTGAAGAGTGAACACTCAAGGGAGTGCGCACTCAGGGGAGTGCACACTCAGGTGAGCATGCACTCAGGGAAGTGCACGCTCAGGGAAGTCCTTACTCAGGCGAGTTCACACTCAGTAGTCCTCACTCAAGCGAGTGCACACTCAAGGGAGTGCACACTCAGGGGAGTGCTCACTCAAGGAAGTGCAAACTCAGGGGAGTGCACACTCAGGGGAGTGCACACTCAGTGGTGCCTTCACCCAGGCGAGTGCACACTCAGGGGAGTGCGCACTCAGAGGAGTGCACACTCAGGGGTGTCTACACACAGGCGAGTGCACACTCAGGGGAGTGCGCACTCAGGGGATTGCACATCCTGTAGAGTGAACGCTCAGGAGAGTGCACACTCAGGGGAGTTCACACTCAGTAGTCCTCACTCAGGTGAGTGCACACTCAGGGGAGTGCACACTCAGTGGTGCCTTCACCCAGGCGAGTGCACACTCAGGGGAGTGCACACTCAGGGGTATCTAAACCCAGGCGAGTGCACACTCAGGGGAGTGCGCACTCAGGGGAGCCCACACACAGGGGAGTGCACACACTGAATAGTGAATGCTCGGCGGAGTGCTCACTCAGGGGAGTGCACACTCAGGTGAGCATGCACTCAGGGGAGTGCACACTCAGGGGAGTCCTCACTCAGGTGAGTTCACACTCAGTAGTCCTCACTCAGGCGAGTGCACACTCAGTGGAGCGCACACTCAGGGGAGTGCACATCCTGAAGAGTGAACGCTCAGGGGAGTGCACACTCAGGGGAGTGCACACTCAGGGGTGTCTACACCCAGGCGTGTGCACACGCATGTGTGAGTGCACTCAGGGGAGTGCACACTCAGGGGAGTGCACACTCAGGGGAGCATGCACTCAGGGTAGTGCACACTCAGGGGAGTTCTCACTCAGGCGAGTTCTCACTCAGTAGTTCTCACTCAGGCGAGTGCACACTCAGGGGAGCGCACACTCAGGGGAGTGTACACTCAGGGGAGTGCTCACTCAGTGGAGTGCACACTCAGGGGAGTCCTCACTCAGGAGAGTGCACACTCACGTGAGCGTGCACACATGTGAGTGCACACTTAGCGGCGTCCTCACTCAGGCGACTTGACACTCAGTAATCCTCACTCAGGCGAGTGCACACTCAGGGGAGTCCTCTCTCAGGAGAGTTCACACTCAGGGAGTGCACACTCTGCGGTGTACACTCAGCGGTGTCCTCATACTGGCGAGTGCACACTCTGGGGTGTGCGCACTCAGGGGAGTGCACACTCAAGTGAGCATGCACTTAGGGGAGTGCACACTCAGAGGAGTCCTCACTCAGGCGAGTGCACACTCAGGGGAGAGCACACTCAGGGGAGTGTACACTTAGGGGAGTGCTCATTCAGGGGAGTGCACACTCAGGGGAGTCCTCACGCAGGTGAGTTCACACTCAGGGGAGGGCACTCTCAGGGGTGTCCACACTCGGGCTAGTGCACACTCAGGGGAGTGCACACTCAGGTGAGCGTGCACTCAGGTGAGTGCACACTTAGTGGCGTCCTCACTCAGGCGACTTCACACTCAGTAGTCCTCACTCAGGCGAGTGCACACTCAGGGGAGTGCACACTCAGGGGAGAGCACACTCAGGGGAGTGTACACTCCCGGGAGTGCACACACAGTGAGTTGCACACTCAGGGGAGTCCTCACTCAGGCAAGTGCACACTCATGGGAGTGCGCACTCAGGGGAGTGCACACTCAGGTGAGCGCGAACTCAGGGGAGTGCACACTAAGGGGAGTCCTCAATCAGGTGAGTTCACACTCAGTAGTCCTCACTCAGGCGAGTGCACACTCAGTGGAGCGCTCACTCAGGGGAGTGAACATCCTGAAGAGTGAACGCTCAGGTGAGTGCACACTCAGGGGAGTGCACACTCAGGGGTGTCTACACGCAGGCGAGTGCACACCCAGGGGAGTGCGCACTCAGGGGAGCGCACAACCAGGGGAGTGCACACCCTGAAGAGTGAACACTCAGGGGAGTGCACACTCAGGGGAGAGCACACTCAGGGGAGTGTACACTCAAAGGAGTGCTCATTCAGTGGAGTGCACACTCAGGGGAGTCCTCACACAGGCAAGTTCACACTCACGGTAGTGCACACTCAGGGGTGTCCTCACTCAGGCGAGTGCACACTCAGGGGAGTGAGCACTCAGGGGAGTGCACACTCAGGAGAGCATGCACTCAGGGGACTGAACACTCAGGGGAGTCCTCACTCAGGGAAGTTCACACTCAGTAGTCCTCACTCAGGCGAGTGCACACTCAGGGGAGTGCACACTCAGGGGAGCGCTCACTCAGGGAAGTGGACACTCAGGGGAGCGCACACTCAGGGGAGTGCACACTTAGGGGTGCCTTCACACAGCCGAGTGCACACTCAGGGGAGTGCACACTCAGGGGAGCGCACACTCAGGGGAGTGCACATCCTGAAGAGTGAACACTCAGGGGAGTGCGCACTCAGGGGAGTGCACACTCAGGTGAGCATGCACTCAGGGAAGTGCACACTCAGGTGAGCATGCACTCAGGGAAGTGCACGCTCAGGGAAGTCCTTACTCAGGCGAGTTCACACTCAGTAGTCCTCACTCAGGCGAGTGCACACCAAAGGGAGTGCACACTCAGGGGAGTGCTCACTCAGGGAAGTGCACACTCAGGGGAGTGCACACTCAGTGGTGCCTTCACCCAGGCGAGTGCACACTCTGGGGAGTGCGCACTCAGGGGAGTGCACACTCAGGGGTGTCTACATCCAGGCGAGTGCACACTCAGGGGAGTTCGCACTGAGGGGAGTGCACATCCTGAAGTGTGAACGCTCAGGGGAGTGCACACTCAGGGGAGTTCACACTCAGTAGTCCTCACTCGGGTGAGTGCACACTCAGGGGAGTGCACACTCAGGGGAGTGCACACTCAGGGGATTGCACACTCAGTGGTGACTTCACCCAGGCGAGTGCACACTCAGGGGAGTGCACACTCAGGGGTATCTAAACCCAGGCGAGTGCACACTCAGAGGAGTGCGCACTCAGGGGAGCCCACACTCAGGGGAGTGCACACACTGAATAGTGAATGCTCGGCGGAGTGCTCACTCAGGGGAGTGCACACTCAGGTGAGCATGCACTCAGGGGAGTGCACACTCAGGGGAGTCCTCACTCAGGTGAGTTCACACTCAGTAGTCCTCACTCAGGCGAGTGCACACATAGTGGGGCGCACACTCAGGGGAGTGCACATCCTGAAGTGTGAACGCTCAGGGGAGTGCACACTCAGGGGAGTGCACACTCAGGCGTGTCTACACGCAGGCGAGTGCACACTCAGGGGAGTGCCCACTCAGGGGAGCGCACACTCAGGGGAGTGCACACCCTGAAGAGTGAACACTCAGGGGAGTGCTCACTCAGGGGAGTGCACACTCAGGGGAGAGCACACTCAGGGTAGTGTACACTCAAAGGAGTGCTCATTCAGTGGAGTGCACACTCGTGGGAGTCCTCACTCAGGCAAGTTCACACACACGGGAGTGCACACTCAGGGGTGTCCTCACTCAGGCGAGTGCACATTCAGGGGAGTGAGCACTCAGGGGAGTGGACACTCAGGGAAGTGGACACTCAGGGGAGCACACACTCAGGGGAGTGCACACTCAGGGGAGTCCTCACTCAGGTAAGTTCACACTCAGTAGTCGTCACTCAGGCGAGTGCACACTCAGGGGAGTGCACACTCAGGGGAGCGCTCACTCAGGGAAGTGGACACTCAGGGGAGCGCACACTCAGGGGAGTGCACATTTACGGGTGCCTTCGAACAGCCGAGTGCACACTCAGGGGAGTGCACTCTCATTGGAGTGCACACTCAGGGGAGTGCACATCCTGAAGAGTGAACACTCAGGGGAGTGTGCACTCAGGGGAGTGCACACTCAGGTGAGCATGCACTCAGGGCAGTGCACGCTCAGGGAAGTCCTTACTCAGGCGAGTTCACACTCAGCAGTCCTCACTCAGGCGAGTGCACACTCAAGGGAGAGCACACTCAGGGGAGTGCTCACTCAGGGAAGTGCACACTCAGGGGAGTGCACACTCAGGGGAGTGCACACTCACTGGTGCCTTCACCCAGGCCAGTGTACACTCAAGGGAGTGCGCACTCAGGGGAGTGCACACTCAGGGGTGTCTAAACCCAGGCGAGTGCACACTCAGGGAAGTGCGCACTCAGGGGAGTGCACATACTTAAGAGTGAACGCTCAGGGGAGTGCACACTCAGGGGACTTCACACTCAGTAGTCCTCACTCGGGAGAGTGCACACTCCGGGGAGTGCACACTCAGGGGAACGCACACTCATGGGAGTGCACATCCTGAAGAGTGAACGCTCAGGAGAGTGCACACTCAGGGGAGTGCACACTCAGAAGTGTCTACACCCAGGCGAGTGCACACTCAGGGGAGTGCGCACTCAGGGGAGCGCACACTCAGGGGAGTGCACACCCTGAGGAGTGAACACTCAGGGGAGTGATCATTCAGTAGAGTGCACACTCAGGGGAGTCCTCACTCAGGCAAGCTCACACCAACGGGAGTGCACACTCAGGGGTGTCCTCACTCAGGCGAGTTCACACTCAGGGGAGTGAGCACTCAGGGGAGTGCACACTCAGGAGAGCATGCACTCAGGGGAGTGCACACTCAGGGTAGTCCTCACTCAGGCAAGTTCACACTCAGTAGTCCTCACTCAGGCGAGTGCACACTCAGGGGAGTGCACACTCAGGGGAGCACTCACTCAGGGAGGTGGACAATCAGGGGAGCGCACACTCAGGGGAGTGCACACGTAGGGGTGCCAACACAGCCGAGTGCACACACAGGGGAGTGCGCACTCAGGTGAGCGCACACTCAGGGGAGTGCACATCCTGAAGAGTGAACACTCAGGGCAGTGCGCACTCAGGGGAGAGCGCACCCAGGGGTGTCTACACCCAGGTGAGTGCGCACTCAGGGGAGTGCACACTCAGGGGAGTGCACATCCTGAAGAGTGAAGGCTCAGGGGAGTGCTCACTCAGGGGAGTGCACACTCAGGTGAGCTTGCACTCAGGGGAGTGCACACTCAGGTGAGCATGCACTCAAGGGAGTGCACGCTCAGGGAGGTCCTTACTCAGGCGAGTTCACACTCAGTAGTCCTCACTCAGGCGAGTGCACACTCAAGGAAGTGCACACTCAGGGGAGTGCTCACTCAAGGAAGTGCACACTCAGGGGAGTGCACACTCAGGGGAGTGCACACTCAGTGGTGCCTTCACCCAGGCGAGTGCACACTCAGGGGAGTGCGCACTCAGGGTAGTGCACACTCAGGGGTGTCTACACTCAGGCGAGTGCACACTCAGGGGAGTGCGCACTCAGGGGAGTGCACATCCTGAAGAGTGAACGCTCAGGGGAGTGCTCACTCAGGGGAGTGCACACTCAGGTGAGCATGCACTCAGGGGAGTGCACGCTCAGGGGAGTCCTTACTCAGGCGAGTTCTCACTCAGTAGTCCTCACTCAGGCGAGTGCACACTCAGGGGATTGCACACTCAGGGGAGTGCTCACTCAGGGAAGTGGACACTCAGGGGAGTGCACACTCAGGGGAGTGCACACTCAGTGGTGCATTCACCCAGGCGAGTGCACACTCAAGGGAGTGCACACTCAGGGGTGTCTACACCCAGGCGAATTCACACTCAGGGGAGTGCGCACTAAGGGGAGCGCACACTCAGGGGAGTGCACACCCTGAAGTGTGAACACTCAGGGGAGTGCTCACTCAGGGGAGTGCACACTCAGGTGAGCATGCACTCACGGGAGTGCACACTCTGGGGATTCCTCACTCAGGTGAGTTCACACTCACTAGTCCTCACTCAGACGAGTGCACACTCAGGGTAGTGCACACTCAGGGGAGCGCTCACTCAGGGAAGTGCACACTCAGCAGAGCGAACACTCAGGGGAGTGCACACTCGGGGGTGCCTTCACCCAGGCGAGTGCACACTCAGGGGAGTGTACACTCAGGGGAGCGCACACTCAGGGGAGTGCACATCCTGAAGAGTGAACACTCAGGGGTGTGCACACTCAGGGGAGTGCACACTCAGGGGTGTTTCCACCCAGTGAGTGCACACTCAGGGGAGTGGGCACTCAGGGGAGTGCACGCTAAGGGGAGTGCACACCCTGAAGAGTGAACACTCAGGGGAGTGCTCACTCAGGGGAGTGCACACTCAGGTGAGCATGCACTCAGGGGGGTGCACACTCTGGGGAGTCCTCACTCAGGCGAGTTTACACTCAGTAGTCCTCAGGCGAGTGCACACTCAGGGGAGTGCACACTCAGGGGAGCGCTCACTCAGGGAAGTGCGCACTCAGGGGAGCACACACCCAGGAAAGTGCACACGCAGGGGTGCCTTCACCCAGGTGAGTGCACAGTCAGGGGAGTGCGCACCCAGGGGAGCGAACACTCAGGGCAGAGCACACCCTGAAGAGTGAACACTCAGGGGAGTGCTCACTCAGGCGAGTGCCCACTCAGGGGAGAGCACACTCAGGGGACTGTACACTGAAAGGAATGCTCATTCAGTGGAGTGCACCCTCAGGGGAGTCCTCACTCAGGCAAGTTAACACTCACGGGAGTGCACACTCAGGGGTTCCTCACTCAGGCGAGTGCACACTCAGGGGAGTGCACACTCAGGAGAGCATGCACTCAGGGGAGTGCACACACAGGGGAGTCCTCACTCAGGCGAGTTCACACTCAGTAGCCCTCACTCAGGTGAGTGCACACTCAGGGGAGTGCACACTCAGGGGAGCGCTCACTCAGGGAAGTGCACACACAGGGGATCGCACACTCAGGGGAGTTCACACTCAGGGGTGTCTTCACCCAGGCGAGTGCACACTCAGGGGAGCGCACACTCAGGGGAGTGCACACCCTGAGTAGTGAACACTCAGGGGGGTGCTCACTCAGGGGAGTGCACACTCAGGTGAGCATGCACTCAAGGGAGAGCACACTCAAGGGAGTCCTCACTCAGGCGAGTTCACACTCAGTAGTCCTCACTCAAGTGAGTGCACACTCAGGAAAGTGCACACTCAGGGGAGCATACATTCAGGGGAGTGCACATCCTGAAGAGTGAACGCTCAAGGGAGCAAACACTCAGTGGAGTGCACACTCAGGGGTGTCCTCACTCAGGCGAGTGCACACTCTGGTGAGCGTGCACTCAGGTGAGTGCACACTTAGGGGCGTCCTCACTCAGGTGACTTCACACTCAGTAGTCCTCACTCAGGCGACTGCACACAAAGGGGAGTGCACACTCAGGGGAGCGCTCACATAGGGAAGTGCACACTCAGGGGAGTGCTCACTCAAGGGAGTGCACACTCAGGGGAGTGGTCACTCGGGAGTTTTCAGTAAAGTGAGCGCACACAGTGGAATGCACACTCAGAGGAGTCCTCACACAGGCGAGTGCACACTCAGGAGAGCGCTCACTCATTGGAGTGCTCACTCAGGGGAGAGCACACTCAGGGGTGTGTACACTGAGTGGAGTGCACATTCAGTGGAGTGCACACTCAGGGGAGTTCTCACTCAGGCGAGTTCACACTCAGGCGAGTGCACACACAGGGGAGTGCACACTCAGGGGAGCACTCACTCAGTGAAGTGCACACTCAGGGGAGTGCACACTCAGGGTAGTGCACACCCTGAAGAGATAACACTCAGGGGAGTGCCCACTCAGGGGAGTGCACACTCAGGGGTGTCTATACACCGGCGAATGCACACTCAGGTGTGTGTTCACTCCAGGGAGTGCTCACTTAGGGGAGAGCACACTCAGGGGAGAGCACACTCAGGGGAGTGTACACCCAGGGGAGTGCACATTCAGTGTAGTGCACACTCAGGGGTGTCCTCACTCAGGCGAGTGCACAATCAGGGGAGTGCCCACTCTGGGGAGCACTCACTCATTGAAGTGCACACTCAGGGGAGTGCACACTCAGGGAAGTGCATACTCAGGGGAGCGCTCACTCAGGGGAGTTTTCAGTAAAGTGAGCGCACACTCAGGGGAGTGCACACTCAGGGGATTCCTCACACAGGCGAGTGCACACTCAGGAGAGCGCTCACTCATGGGAGTGCACACTCAGGATAGTGTGCACTCAGTGGAGTCCTCACTCAGGGGAGTGCACACTCAGGGGAATGCACACTCAAGGGAGTGCACACACAGGGGAGCGCACACACAGGGCAGGGCACACTCAGGGGATTCCTCACTCAGGAGAGTGCAAACTCAGAGGAGTGCACACTCAGGGGAGCGCCATCTCAAGGGAGTGCACAACCTGGGGAGCGAACACTCAGGGCAGTGCACACTCAGGGGTGACTTCACCCAGGCGAGTGCACACTCAAGGCCGTGCGCACTCAGGGGAGCGCACACTCAGGGGAGTGCACATCCTGAAGAGTGCACACTCAGTGGTGCCTTCACCCAGGCGAGTGCACACTCATTGGAGTGCACACTCAGGGGTATCTAAACCCAGGCGAGTGCACACCCAGGGGAGTGCACACTCAGGGGAGCCCACACTCAGGGGACTGCACAAACTGAATAGTGAATGCTCAGCGGAGTGCTCACTCAGGGGAGTGCACACGCAGGTGAGCATGCACTCAGGGGAGTGCACACTCAGGGGAGTCCTCACTCAGGTGAGTTCACACTCAGTAGTCCTCACTCAGGCGAGTGCACACTCAGTGGAGCACACACTCAGTGGAGTGAACATCCTGAAGGGTGAACGCTCAGGGGAGTGCACACTCAGGGGAGTGCACACTCAGGGGTGTCTACACCCAGGCGAGTGCACACCCAGGGGAGTGCGCACTCAGGGGAGCGCACAACCAGGGGAGTGCACACCCTGAAGAGTGAACACTCAGGGGAGTGCTCACTCAGGGGAGTGCACACTCAGGGGTGAGCACACTCAGGGGAGTGTACACTCAAGGGAGTGCTCATTCAGTGGAGTGCACACTCAGGGGAGTCCTCACACAGGCAAGTTCACACTCACGGGAGTGCACACTCAGGGGTGCCCTCACTCAGGCGAGTGCACACTCAGGGGAGTGAGCACTCAGGGGAGTGCACACTCAGGAGAGCATGCACTCAGGGGACTGAACACTCAGGGGAGTCCTCTCTCAGGCAAGTTCACACTCAGTAGTCCTCACTCAGGCGAGTGCACACTCAGGGGAGTGCACACTCAGGGGAGCGCTCACTGAGGGCAGTGGACACTCAGGGGAGCACACACTCAGGGGAGTGCACACTTCGGGGTGCCTTCACACAGCCGAGTGCACACTCAGGGGAGCGCACACTGAGGGGAGTGCACACTTCGGGGTGCCTTCACACAGCCGAGTGCACACTCAGGGGAGTGCACACTCAGAGGAGCGCACACTCAGGGGAGTGCACATCCTGAAGAGTGAACACTCAAGGGAGTGCGCACTCAGGGGAGTGCACACTCAGGTGAGCATGCACTCAGGGAAGTGCACGCTCAGGGAAGTCCTTACTCAGGCGAGTTCACACTCAGTAGTCCTCACTCAAGCGAGTGCACACTCAAGGGAGTGCACACTCAGGGGAGTGCTCACTCAAGGAAGTGCAAACTCAGGGGAGTGCACACTCAGGGGAGTGCACACTCAGTGGTGCCTTCACCCAGGCGAGTGCACACTCATGGGAGTGCGCACTCAGAGGAGTGCACACTCAGGGGTGTCTACACACAGGCGAGTGCACACTCAGGGGAGTGCGCACTCAGGGGATTGCACATCCTGTAGAGTGAACGCTCAGGAGAGTGCACACTCAGGGGAGTTCACACTCAGTAGTCCTCACTCAGGTGAGTGCACACTCAGGGGAGTGCACACTCAGTGGTGCCTTCACCCAGGCGAGTGCACACTCAGGGGTGTGCACACTCAGGGGTATCTAAACCCAGGCGAGTGCACACTCAGGGGAGTGCGCACTCAGGGGAGCCCACACACAGGGGAGTGCACACACTGAATAGTGAATGCTCGGCGGAGTGCTCACTCAGGGGAGTGCACACTCAGGTGAGCATGCACTCAGGGGAGTGCACACTCAGGGGAGTCCTCACTCAGGTGAGTTCACACTCAGTAGTCCTCACTCAGGCGAGTGCACACTCAGGGGAGTGCACACTCAGGGGAGCACTCACTCAGGGAGGTGGACACTCAGGGGAGCGCACACTCAGGGGAGTGCACACGTAGGGGTGCCAACACAGCCGAGTGCACACACAGGGGAGCGCACACTCAGGGGAGTGCACATCCTGAAGAATGAACACTCAGGGGAGTGCGCACTCAGGGGAGAGCGCACCCAGGGGTGTCTACACCCAGGTGAGTGCACACTCAGGGGTGTGCACACTCAGGGGAGTGCACATCCTGAAGAGTGAAGGCTCAGGGGAGTGCTCACTCAGGGGAGTGCACACTCAGGTGAGCTTGCACTCAGGGGAGTGCACACTCAGGTGAGCATGCACTCAAGGGAGTGCACGCTCAGGGAGGTCCTTACTCAGGTGAGTTCACACTCAGTAGTCCTCACTCAGGCGAGTGCACACTCAAGGAAGTACACACTCAGGGGAGTGCTCACTCAAGGAAGTGCACACTCAGGGGAGTGCACACTCAGGGGAGTGCACACTCAGTGGTGCCTTCACCCAGGCGAGTGCACACTCAGGGGAGTGCGCACTCAGGGTAGTGCACACTCAGGGGTGTCTACACTCAGGCGAGTGCACACTCAGGGGAGTGCGCACTCAGGGGAGTGCACATCCTGAAGAGTGAACGCTCAGGGGAGTGCTCACTCAGGGGAGTGCACACTCAGGTGAGCATGCACTCAGGGGAGTGCACGCTCAGGGGAGTCCTTACTCAGGCGAGTTCTCACTCAGTAGTCCTCACTCAGGCGAGTGCACACTCAGGGGATTGCACACTCAGGGGAGTGCTCACTCAGGGAAGTGGACACTCAGGGGAGTGCACACTCAGGGGAGTGCACACTCAGTGGTGCCTTCACCCAGGCGAGTGCACACTCAGGGGAGTGCGCACTCAGGGTAGTGCACACGTAGGGGTGCCAACACAGCCGAGTGCACACACAGGGGAGTGCGCACTCAGGTGAGCGCACACTCAGGGGAGTGCACATCCTGAAGAGTGAACACTCAGGGGAGTGCGCACTCAGGGGAGAGCGCACCCAGGGGTGTCTACACACAGGTGAGTGCACACTCAGGGGAGTGCACACTCAGGGGAGTGCACATACTGAAGAGTGAAGGCTCAGGGGAGTGCTCACTCAGGGGAGTGCACACTCAGGTGAGCTTGCACTCAGGGGAGTGCACACTCAGGTGAGCATGCACTCAAGGGAGTGCACGCTCAGGGAGGTCCTTACTCAGGCGAGTTCACACTCAGTAGTCCTCACTCAGGCAAGTGCACACTCAAGGAAGTGCACACTCAGAGGAGTGCTCCCTCAAGGAAGTGCACACTCAGGGGAGTGCACACTCAGGGGAGTGCACACTCAGTGGTGCCTTCACCCAGGCGAGTGCACACTCAGGGGAGTGCGCACTCAGGGTAGTGCACACTCAGGGGTGTCTACACTCAGGCGAGTGCACACTCAGGGGAGTGCGCACTCAGGGGAGTGCACATCCTGAAGAGTGAACGCTCAGGGGAGTGCTCACTCAGGGGAGTGCACACTCAGGTGAGCATGCACTCAGGGGAGTGCACGCTCAGGGGAGTCCTTACTCAGGCGAGTTCTCACTCAGTAGTCCTCACTCAGGCGAGTGCACACTCAGGGGATTGCACACTCAGGGGAGTGCTCACTCAGGGAAGTGGACACTCAGGGGAGTGCAAACCCAGGGGAGTGCACACTCAGTGGTGCATTCACCCAGGCGAGTGCACACTCAAGGGAGTGCACACTCAGGGGTGTCTACACCCAGGCGAATTCACACTCAGGGGAGTGCGCACTAAGGGGAGCGCACACTCAGGGGAGTGCACACCCTGAAGTGTGAACACTCAGGTGAGTGCTCACTCAGGGGAGTGCACACTCAGGTGAGCATGCACTCACGGGAGTGCACACTCTGGGGATTCCTCACTCAGGCGAGTTCACACTCACTAGTCCTCACTCAGACGAGTGCACACTCAGGGTAGTGCACACTCAGGGGAGCGCTCACTCAGGGAAGTGCACACTCAGCAGAGCGAACACTCAGGGGAGTGCACACTCGGGGGTGCCTTCACCCAGGCGAGTGCACACTCAGGGGAGTGTACCCTCAGGGGAGCGCACACTCAGGGGAGTGCACATCCTGAAGAGTGAACACTCAGGGGTGTGCACACTCAGGGGAGTGCACACTCAGGGGTGTTTCCACCCAGTGAGTGCACACTCAGGGGAGTGGGCACTCAGGGGAGTGCACGCTAAGGGGAGTGCACACCCTGAAGAGTGAACACTCAGGGGAGTGCTCACTCAGGGGAGTGCACACTCAGGTGAGCATGCACTCAGGGGGGTGCACACTCTGGGGAGTCCTCACTCAGGCGAGTTTACACTCAGTAGTCCTCAGGCGAGTGCACACTCAGGGGAGTGCACACTCAGGGGAGCGCTCACTCAGGGAAGTGCGCACTCAGGGGAGCACACACCCAGGAAAGTGCACATGCAGGGGTGCCTTCACCCAGGTGAGTGCACACTCAGGGGAGTGCGCACCCAGGGGAGCGAACACTCAGGGCAGAGCACACCCTGAAGAGTGAACACTCAGGGGAGTGCTCACTCAGGCGAGTGCACACTCAGGGGAGAGCACACTCAGGGGACTGTACACTGAAAGGAATGCTCATTCAGTGGAGTGCACCCTCAGGGGAGTCCTCACTCAGGCAAGTTAACACTCACGGGAGTGCACACTCAGGGGTGTCCTCACTCAGGCGAGTGCACACTCAGGGGAGTGCACACTCAGGAGAGCATGCACTCAGGGGAGTGCACACTCAAGGGAGTCCTCACTCAGGCGAGTTCACACTCAGTAGTCCTCACTCAAGTGAGTGCACACTCAGGAAAGTGCACACTCAGGGGAGCATACATTCAGGGGAGTGCACATCCTGAAGAGTGAACGCTCAAGGGAGCAAACACTCAGTGGAGTGCACACTCAGGGGTGTCCTCACTCAAGCGAGTGCACACTCTGGTGAGCGTGCACTCAGGTGAGTGCACACTTAGGGGCGTCCTCACTCAGGTGACTTCACACTCAGTAGTCCTCACTCAGGCGACTGCACACAAAGGGGAGTGCACACTCAGGGGAGCGCTCACATAGGGAAGTGCACACTCAGGGGAGTGCTCACTCAAGGGAGTGCACACTCAGGGGAGTGGTCACTCGGGAGTTTTCAGTAAAGTGAGCGCACACAGTGGAATGCACACTCAGAGGAGTCCTCACACAGGCGAGTGCACACTCAGGAGAGCGCTCACTCATTGGAGTGCTCACTCAGGGGAGAGCACACTCAGGGGTGTGTACACTGAGTGGAGTGCACATTCAGTGGAGTGCACACTCAGGGGAGTTCTCACTCAGGCGAGTTCACACTCAGGCGAGTGCACACACAGGGGAGTGCACACTCAGGGGAGCGCTCACTCAGTGAAGTGCACACTCAGGGGAGTGCACACTCAGGGTAGTGCACACCCTGAAGAGATAACACTCAGGGGAGTGCCCACTCAGGGGAGTGCACACTCAGGGGTGTCTATACACCGGCGAATGCACACTCAGGTGTGTGTTCACTCCAGGGAGTGCTCACTTAGGGGAGAGCACACTCAGGGGAGAGCACACTCAGGGGAGTGTACACCCAGGGGAGTGCACATTCAGTGTAGTGCACACTCAGGGGTGTCCTCACTCAGGCGAGTGCACAATCAGGGGAGTGCCCACTCTGGGGAGCACTCACTCATTGAAGTGCACACTCAGGGGAGTGCACACACAGGGAAGTGCATACTCAGGGGAGCGCTCACTCAGGGGAGTTTTCAGTAAAGAGAGCGCACACTCAGGGGAGTGCACACTCAGGGGATTCCTCACACAGGCGAGTGCACACTCAGGAGAGCGCTCACTCATGGGAGTGCACACTCAGGATAGTGTGCACTCAGTGGAGTCCTCACTCAGGGGAGTGCACACTCAGGGGAATGCACACTCAAGGGAGTGCACACACAGGGGAGAGCACACACAGGGCAGGGCACACTCAGAGGATTCCTCACTCAGGAGAGTGCAAACTCAGAGGAGTGCACACTCAGGGGAGCGCCATCTCAAGGGAGTGCACAACCTGGGGAGCGAACACTCAGGGCAGTGCACACTCAGGGGTGACTTCACCCAGGCGAGTGCACACTCAAGGCCGTGCGCACTCAGGGGAGCGCACACTCAGGGGAGTGCACATCCTGAAGAGTGCACACTCAGTGGTGCCTTCACCCAGGCGAGTGCACACTCATTGGAGTGCACACTCAGGGGTATCTAAACCCAGGCGAGTGCACACCCAGGGGAGTGCACACTCAGGGGAGCCCACACTCAGGGGACTGCACAAACTGAATAGTGAATGCTCAGCGGAGTGCTCACTCAGGGGAGTGCACACGCAGGTGAGCATGCACTCAGGGGAGTGCACACTCAGGGGAGTCCTCACTCAGGTGAGTTCACACTCAGTAGTCCTCACTCAGGCGAGTGCACACTCAGTGGAGCACACACTCAGTGGAGTGAACATCCTGAAGGGTGAACGCTCAGGGGAGTGCACACTCAGGGGTGTCTACACCCAGGCGAGTGCACACCCAGGGGAGTGCGCACTCAGGGGAGCGCACAACCAGGGGAGTGCACACCCTGAAGAGTGAACACTCAGGGGAGTGCTCACTCAGGGGAGTGCACACTCAGGGGTGAGCACACTCAGGGGAGTGTACACTCAAGGGAGTGCTCATTCAGTGGAGTGCACACTCAGGGGAGTCCTCACACAGGCAAGTTCACACTCACGGGAGTGCACACTCAGGGGTGCCCTCACTCAGGCGAGTGCACACTCAGGGGAGTGAGCACTCAGGGGAGTGCACACTCAGGAGAGCATGCACTCAGGGGACTGAACACTCAGGGGAGTCCTCTCTCAGGCAAGTTCACACTCAGTAGTCCTCACTCAGGCGAGTGCACACTCAGGGGAGTGCACACTCAGGGGAGCGCTCACTGAGGGCAGTGGACACTCAGGGGAGCGCACACTCAGGGGAGTGCACACTTCGGGGTGCCTTCACACAGCCGAGTGCACACTCAGGGGAGTGCACACTCAGGGGAGCGCACACTCAGGGGAGTGCACATCCTGAAGAGTGAACACTCAAGGGAGTGCGCACTCAGGGGAGTGCACACTCAGGTGAGCATGCACTCAGGGAAGTGCACGCTCAGGGAAGTCCTTACTCAGGCGAGTTCACACTCAGTAGTCCTCACTCAAGCGAGTGCACACTCAAGGGAGTGCACACTCAGGGGAGTGCTCACTCAAGGAAGTGCAAACTCAGGGGAGTGCACACTCAGGGGAGTGCACACTCAGTGGTGCCTTCACCCAGGCGAGTGCACACTCAGGGGAGTGCGCACTCAGAGGAGTGCACACTCAGGGGTGTCTACACACAGGCGAGTGCACACTCAGGGGAGTGCGCACTCAGGGGATTGCACATCCTGTAGAGTGAACGCTCAGGAGAGTGCACACTCAGGGGAGTTCACACTCAGTAGTCCTCACTCAGGTGAGTGCACACTCAGGGGAGTGCACACTAAGTGGTGCCTTCACCCAGGCGAGTGCACACTCAGGGGAGTGCACACTCAGGGGTATCTAAACCCAGGCGAGTGCACACTCAGGGGAGTGCGCACTCAGGGGAGCCCACACACAGGGGAGTGCACACACTGAATAGTGAATGCTCGGCGGAGTGCTCACTCAGGGGAGTGCACACTCAGGTGAGCATGCACTCAGGGGAGTGCACACTCAGGGGAGTCCTCACTCAGGTGAGTTCACACTCAGTAGTCCTCACTCAGGCGAGTGCACACTCAGTGGAGCGCACACTCAGGGGAGTGCACATCCTGAAGAGTGAACGCTCAGGGGAGTGCACACTCAGGGGAGTGCACACTCAGGGGTGTCTACACCCAGGCGTGTGCACACGCATGTGTGAGTGCACTCAGGGGAGTGCACACTCAGGGGAGTGCACACTCAGGGGAGCATGCACTCAGGGTAGTGCACAGTCAGGGGAGTTCTCACTCAGGCGAGTTCTCACTCAGTAGTTCTCACTCAGGCGAGTGCACACTCAGGGGAGCGCACACTCAGGGGAGTGTACACTCAGGGGAGTGCTCACTCAGTGGAGTGCACACTCAGGGGAGTCCTCACTCAGGAGAGTGCACACTCACGTGAGCGTGCACACATGTGAGTGCACACTTAGCGGCGTCCTCACTCAGGCGACTTGACACTCAGTAATCCTCACTCAGGCGAGTGCACACTCAGGGGAGTCCTCTCTCAGGAGAGTTCACACTCAGGGAGTGCACACTCTGCGGTGTACACTCAGCGGTGTCCTCATACTGGCGAGTGCACACTCTGGGGAGTGCGCACTCAGGGGAGTGCACACTCAAGTGAGCATGCACTTAGGGGAGTGCACACTCAGAGGAGTCCTCACTCAGGCGAGTGCACACTCAGGGGAGAGCACACTCAGGGGAGTGTACACTTAGGGGAGTGCTCATTCAGGGGAGTGCACACTCAGGGGAGTCCTCACGCAGGTGAGTTCACACTCAGGGGAGGGCACTCTCAGGGGTGTCCACACTCAGGCTAGTGCACACTCAGGGGAGTGCACACTCAGGTGAGCGTGCACTCAGGTGAGTGCACACTTAGTGGCGTCCTCACTCAGGCGACTTCACACTCAGTAGTCCTCACTCAGGCGAGTGCACACTCAGGGGAGTGCACACTCAGGGGAGAGCACACTCAGGGGAGTGTACACTCCCGGGAGTGCACATAGAGTGAGTTGCACACTCAGGGGAGTCCTCACTCAGGCAAGTGCACACTCATGGGAGTGCGCACTCAGGGGACTGCACACTCAGGTGAGCGCGAACTCAGGGGAGTGCACACTAAGGGGAGTCCTCAATCAGGTGAGTTCACACTCAGTAGTCCTCACTCAGGCGAGTGCACACTCAGTGGAGCGCTCACTCAGGGGAGTGAATATCCTGAAGAGTGAACGCTCAGGTGAGTGCACACTCAGGGGAGTGCACACTCAGGGGTGTCTACACGCAGGCGAGTGCACACCCAGGGGAGTGCGCACTCAGGGGAGCGCACAACCAGGGGAGTGCACACCCTGAAGAGTGAACACTCAGGGGAGTGCACACTCAGGGGAGAGCACACTCAGGGGAGTGTACACTCAAAGGAGTGCTCATTCAGTGGAGTGCACACTCAGGGGAGTCCTCACACAGGCAAGTTCACACTCACGGTAGTGCACACTCAGGGGTGTCCTCACTCAGGCGAGTGCACACTCAGGGGAGTGAGCACTCAGGGGAGTGCACACTCAGGAGAGCATGCACTCAGGGGACTGAACACTCAGGGGAGTCCTCACTCAGGGAAGTTCACACTCAGTAGTCCTCACTCAGGCGAGTGCACACTCAGGGGAGTGCACACTCAGGGGAGCGCTCACTCAGGGAAGTGGACACTCAGGGGAGCGCACACTCAGGGGAGTGCACACTTAGGGGTGCCTTCACACAGCCGAGTGCACACTCAGGGGAGTGCACACTCAGGGGAGCGCACACTCAGGGGAGTGCACATCCTGAAGAGTGAACACTCAGGGGAGTGCGCACTCAGGGGAGTGCACACTCAGGTGAGCATGCACTCAGGGAAGTGCACACTCAGGTGAGCATGCACTCAGGGAAGTGCACGCTCAGGGAAGTCCTTACTCAGGCGAGTTCACACTCAGTAGTCCTCACTCAGGCGAGTGCACACTCAAGGGAGTGCACACTCAGGGGAGTGCTCACTCAGGGAAGTGCACACTCAGGGGAGTGCACACTCAGTGGTGCCTTCACCCAGGCGAGTGCACACTCTGGGGAGTGCGCACTCAGGGGAGTGCACACTCAGGGGTGTCTACATCCAGGCGAGTGCACACTCAGGGGAGTTCGCACTGAGGGGAGTGCACATCCTGAAGTGTGAAGGCTCAGGGGAGTGCACACTCAGGGGAGTTCACACTCAGTAGTCCTCACTCGGGTGAGTGCACACTCAGGGGAGTGCACACTCAGGGGAGTGCACACTCAGGGGATTGCACACTCAGTGGTGACTTCACCCAGGCGAGTGCACACTCAGGGGAGTGCACACTCAGGGGTATCTAAACCCAGGCGAGTGCACACTCAGAGGAGTGCGCACTCAGGGGAGCCCACACTCAGGGGAGTGCACACACTGAATCGTGAATGCTCGGCGGAGTGCTCACTCAGGGGAGTGCACACTCAGGTGAGCATGCACTCAGGGGAGTGCACACTCAGGGGAGTCCTCACTCAGGTGAGTTCACACTCAGTAGTCCTCACTCAGGCGAGTGCACACATAGTGGGGCGCACACTCAGGGGAGTGCACATCCTGAAGTGTGAACGCTCAGGGGAGTGCACACTCAGGGGAGTGCACACTCAGGCGTGTCTACACGCAGGCGAGTGCACACTCAGGGGAGTGCCCACTCAGGGGAGCGCACACTCAGGGGAGTGCACACCCTGAAGAGTGAACACTCAGGGGAGTGCTCACTCAGGGGAGTGCACACTCAGGGGAGAGCACACTCAGGGTAGTGCACACTCAGGGGTGTTTCCACCCAGTGAGTGCACACTCAGGGGAGTGGGCACTCAGGGGAGTGCACGCTAAGGGGAGTGCACACCCTGAAGAGTGAACACTCAGGGGAGTGCACACCCTGAAGAATGAACACTCAGGGGAGTGCTCACTCAGGGGAGTGCACACTCCGGTGAGCATGCACTCAGGGGGGTGCACACTCTGGGGAGTCCTCACTCAGGCGAGTTTACACTCAGTAGTCCTCAGGCGAGTGCACACTCAGGGGAGTGCACACTCAGGGGAGCGCTCACTCAGGGAAGTGCGCACTCAGGGGAGCACACACCCAGGAAAGTGCACACGCAGGGGTGCCTTCACCCAGGTGAGTGCACACTCAGGGGAGTGCGCACCCAGGGGAGCGAACACTCAGGGCAGAGCACACCCTGAAGAGTGAACACTCAGGGGAGTGCTCACTCAGGCGAGTGCACACTCAGGGGAGAGCACACTCAGGGGACTGTACACTGAAAGGAATGCTCATTCAGTGGAGTGCACCCTCAGGGGAGTCCTCACTCAGGCAAGTTAACACTCAGGGGAGTGCACACTCAGGGGAGCGCTCACTCAGGGAAGTGGACACTCAGGGGAGCGCACACTCAGGGGAGTGCACACTTAGGGGTGCCTTCACACAGCCGAGTGCACACTCAGGGGACTGCACACTCAGGGGAGCGCACACTCAGGGGAGTGCACATCCTGAAGAGTGAACACTCAGGGGAGTGCGCACTCAGGGGAGTGCACACTCAGGTGAGCATGCACTCAGGGAAGTGCACACTCAGGTGAGCATGCACTCAGGGAAGTGCACGCTCAGGGAAGTCCTTACTCAGGCGAGTTCACACTCAGTAGTCCTCACTCAGGCGAGTGCACACTCAAGGGAGTGCACACTCAGGGGAGTGCTCACTCAGGGAAGTGCACACTCAGGGGAGTGCACACTCAGTGGTGCCTTCACACAGGCGAGTGCACACTCTGGGGAGTGCGCACTCAGGGGAGTGCACACTCAGGGGTGTCTACATCCAGGCGAGTGCACACTCAGGGGAGTTCGCACTGAGGGGAGTGCACATCCTGAAGTGTGAACGCTCAGGGGAGTGCACACTCAGGGGAGTTCACACTCAGTAGTCCTCACTCGGGTGAGTGCACACTCAGGGGAGTGCACACTCAGGGGAGTGCACACTCAGGGGATTGCACACTCAGTGGTGACTTCACCCAGGCGAGTGCACACTCAGGGGAGTGCACACTCAGGGGTATCTAAACCCAGGCGAGTGCACACTCAGAGGAGTGCGCACTCAGGGGAGCCCACACTCAGGGGAGTGCACACACTGAATAGTGAATGCTCGGCGGAGTGCTCACTCAGGGGAGTGCACACTCAGGGGAGAGCACACTCACGGTAGTGTACACTCAAAGGAGTGCTCATTCAGTGGAGTGCACACTCATGGGAGTCCTCACTCAGGCAAGTTCACACACACGGGAGTGCACACTCAGGGGTGTCCTCACTCAGGCGAGTGCACATTCAGGGGAGTGAGCACTCAGGGGAGTGGACACTCAGGGAAGTGGACACTCAGGGGAGCACACACTCAGGGGAGTGCACACTCAGGGGAGTCCTCACTCAGGTAAGTTCACACTCAGTAGTCGTCACTCAGGCGAGTGCACACTCAGGGGAGTGCACACTCAGGGGAGCGCTCACTCAGGGAAGTGGACACTCAGGGGAGCGCACACTCAGGGGAGTGCACATTTACGGGTGCCTTCGAACAGCCGAGTGCACACTCAGGGGAGTGCACTCTCATTGGAGTGCACACTCAGGGGAGTGCACATCCTGAAGAGTGAACACTCAGGGGAGTGTGCACTCAGGGGATTGCACACTCAGGTGAGCATGCACTCAGGGCAGTGCACGCTCAGGGAAGTCCTTACTCAGGCGAGTTCACACTCAGCAGTCCTCACTCAGGCGAGTGCACACTCAAGGGAGTGCACACTCAGGGGAGTGCTCACTCAGGGAAGTGCACACTCAGGGGAGTGCACACTCAGGGGAGTGCACACTCACTGGTGCCTTCACCCAGGCCAGTGTACACTCAAGGGAGTGCGCACTCAGGGGAGTGCACACTCAGGGGTGTCTAAACCCAGGCGAGTGCACACTCAGGGAAGTGCGCACTCAGGGGAGTGCACATACTTAAGAGTGAACGCTCAGGGGAGTGCACACTCAGGGGACTTCACACTCAGTAGTCCTCACTCGGGAGAGTGCACACTCCGGGGAGTGCACACTCAGGGGAACGCACACTCATGGGAGTGCACATCCTGAAGAGTGAACGCTCAGGAGAGTGCACACTCAGGGGAGTGCACACTCAGAAGTGTCTACACCCAGGCGAGTGCACACTCAGGGGAGTGCGCACTCAGGGGAGCGCACACTCAGGGGAGTGCACACCCTGAGGAGTGAACACTCAGGGGAGTGATCATTCAGTAGAGTGCACACTCAGGGGAGTCCTCACTCAGGCAAGCTCACACCAACGGGAGTGCACACTCAGGGGTGTCCTCACTCAGGCGAGTTCACACTCAGGGGAGTGAGCACTCAGGGGAGTGCACACTCAGGAGAGCATGCACTCAGGGGAGTGCACACTCAGGGTAGTCCTCACTCAGGCAAGTTCACACTCAGTAGTCCTCACTCAGGCGAGTGCACACTCAGGGGAGTGCACACTCAGGGGAGCACTCACTCAGGGAGGTGGACACTCAGGGGAGCGCACACTCAGGGGAGTGCACACGTAGGGGTGCCAACACAGCCGAGTGCACACACAGGGGAGTGCGCACTCAGGTGAGCGCACACTCAGGGGAGTGCACATCCTGAAGAGTGAACACTCAGGGGAGTGCGCACTCAGGGGAGAGCGCACCCAGGGGTGTCTACACCCAGGTGAGTGCACACTCAGGGGAGTGCACACTCAGGGGAGTGCACATCCTGAAGAGTGAAGGCTCAGGGGAGTGCTCACTCAGGGGAGTGCACACTCAGGTGAGCTTGCACTCAGGGGAGTGCACACTCAGGTGAGCATGCACTCAAGGGAGTGCACGCTCAGGGAGGTCCTTACTCAGGCGAGTTCACACTCAGTAGTCCTCACTCAGGCGAGTGCACACTCAAGGAAGTGCACACTCAGGGGAGTGCTCCCTCAAGGAAGTGCACACTCAGGGGAGTGCACACTCAGGGGAGTGCACACTCAGTGGTGCCTTCACCCAGGCGAGTGCACACTCAGGGGAGTGCGCACTCAGGGTAGTGCACACTCAGGGGTGTCTACACTCAGGCGAGTGCACACTCAGGGGAGTGCGCACTCAGGGGAGTGCACATCCTGAAGAGTGAACGCTCAGGGGAGTGCTCACTCAGGGGAGTGCACACTCAGGTGAGCATGCACTCAGGGGAGTGCACGCTCAGGGGAGTCCTTACTCAGGCGAGTTCTCACTCAGTAGTCCTCACTCAGGCGAGTGCACACTCAGGGGATTGCACACTCAGGGGAGTGCTCACTCAGGGAAGTGGACACTCAGGGGAGTGCACACTCAGGGGAGTGCACACTCAGTGGTGCATTCACCCAGGCAAGTGCACACTCAAGGGAGTGCACACTGAGGGGTGTCTACACCCAGGCGAATTCACACTCAGGGGAGTGCGCACTAAGGGGAGCGCACACTCAGGGGAGTGCACACCCTGAAGTGTGAACACTCAGGGGAGTGCTCACTCAGGGGAGTGCACACTCAGGTGAGCATGCACTCACGGGAGTGCACACTCTGGGGATTCCTCACTCAGGCGAGTTCACACTCACTAGTCCTCACTCAGACGAGTGCACACTCAGGGTAGTGCACACTCAGGGGAGCGCTCACTCAGGGAAGTGCACACACAGGGGATCGCACACTCAGGGGAGTGCACACTCGGGGGTGCCTTCACCCAGGCGAGTGCACACTCAGGGGAGTGTACCCTCAGGGGAGCGCACACTCAGGGGAGTGCACATCCTGAAGAGTGAACACTCAGGGGTGTGCACACTCAGGGGAGTGCACACTCAGGGGTGTTTCCACCCAGTGAGTGCACACTCAGGGGAGTGGGCACTCAGGGGAGTGCACGCTAAGGGGAGTGCACACCCTGAAGAGTGAACACTCAGGGGAGTGCTCACTCAGGGGAGTGCACACTCAGGTGAGCATGCACTCAGGGGGGTGCACACTCTGGGGAGTCCTCACTCAGGCGAGTTTACACTCAGTAGTCCTCAGGCGAGTGCACACTCAGGGGAGTGCACACTCAGGGGAGCGCTCACTCAGGGAAGTGCGCACTCAGGGGAGCACACACCCAGGAAAGTGCACACGCAGGGGTGCCTTCACCCAGGTGAGTGCACACTCAGGGGAGTGCGCACCCAGGGGAGCGAACACTCAGGGCAGAGCACACCCTGAAGAGTGAACACTCAGGGGAGTGCTCACTCAGGCGAGTGCACACTCAGGGGAGAGCACACTCAGGGGACTGTACACTGAAAGGAATGCTCATTCAGTGGAGTGCACCCTCAGGGGAGTCCTCACTCAGGCAAGTTAACACTCACGGGAGTGCACACTCAGGGGGGTCCTCACTCAGGCGAGTGCACACTCAGGGGAGTGCACACTCAGGAGAGCATGCACTCAGGGGAGTGCACACACAGGGGAGTCCTCACTCAGGCGAGTTCACACTCAGTAGCCCTCACTCAGGTGAGTGCACACTCAGGGGAGTGCACACTCAGGGGAGCGCTCACTCAGGGAAGTGCACACACAGGGGATCGCACACTCAGGGGAGTTCACACTCAGGGGTGTCTTCACCCAGGCGAGTGCACACTCAGGGGAGCGCACACTCAGGGGAGTGCACACCCTGAGTAGTGAACACTCAGGGGGGTGCTCACTCAGGGGAGTGCACACTCAGGTGAGCATGCACTCAAGGGAGAGCACATTCAAGGGAGTCCTCACTCAGGCGAGTTCACACTCAGTAGTCCTCACTCAAGTGAGTGCACACTCAGGAAAGTGCACACTCAGGGGAGCATACATTCAGGGGAGTGCACATCCTGAAGAGTGAACGCTCAAGGGAGCAAACACTCAGTGGAGTGCACACTCAGGGGTGTCCTCACTCAGGCGAGTGCACACTCTGGTGAGTGTGCACTCAGGTGAGTGCACACTTAGGGGCGTCCTCACTCAGGTGACTTCACACTCAGTAGTCCTCACTCAGGCGACTGCACACAAAGGGGAGTGCACACTCAGGGGAGCGCTCACATAGGGAAGTGCACACTCAGGGGAGTGCTCACTCAAGGGAGTGCACACTCAGGGGAGTGGTCACTCGGGAGTTTTCAGTAAAGTGAGCGCACACAGTGGAATGCACACTCAGAGGAGTCCTCACACAGGCGAGTGCACACTCAGGAGAGCGCTCACTCATTGGAGTGCTCACTCAGGGGAGAGCACACTCAGGGGTGTGTACACTGAGTGGAGTGCACATTCAGTGGAGTGCACACTCAGGGGAGTTCTCACTCAGGCGAGTTCACACTCAGGCGAGTGCACACACAGGGGAGTGCACACTCAGGGGAGCGCTCACTCAGTGAAGTGCACACTCAGGGGAGTGCACACTCAGGGTAGTGCACACCCTGAAGAGATAACACTCAGGGGAGTGCCCACTCAGGGGAGTGCACACTCAGGGGTGTCTACACACCGGCGAGTGCACACTCAGGTGTGTGTTCACTCCAGGGAGTGCTCACTTAGGGGAGAGCACACTCAGGGGAGAGCACACTCAGGGGAGTGTACACCCAGGGGAGTGCACATTCAGTGTAGTGTACACTCAGGGGTGTCCTCACTCAGGCGAGTGCACAATCAGGGGAGTGCCCACTCTGGGGAGCACTCACTCATTGAAGTGCACACTCAGGGGAGCGCACACTCAGGGGAGTGCATACTCAGGGGAGCGCTCACTCAGGGGAGTTTTCAGTAAAGTGAGCGCACACTCAGGGGAGTGCACACTCAGGGGATTCCTCACACAGGCGAGTGCACACTCAGGAGAGCGCTCACTCATGGGAGTGCACACTCAGGATAGTGTGCACTCAGTGGAGTCCTCACTCAGGGGAGTGCACACTCAGGGGAATGCACACTCAAGGGAGTGCACACACAGGGGAGTGCACACACAGGGCAGGGCACACTCAGGGGATTCCTCACTCAGGAGAGTGCAAACTCAGAGGAGTGCACACTCAGGGGAGCGCCCTCTCAAGGGAGTGCACAACCTGGGGAGCGAACACTCAGGGCAGTGCACACTCAGGGGTGACTTCACCCAGGCGAGTGCACACTCAAGGCCGTGCGCACTCAGGGGAGCGCACACTCAGGGGAGTGCACATCCTGAAGAGTGCACACTCAGTGGTGCCTTCACCCAGGCGAGTGCACACTCATTGGAGTGCACACTCAGGGGTATCTAAACCCAGGCGAGTGCACACCCAGGGGAGTGCACACTCACGGGAGCCCACACTCAGGGGACTGCACAAACTGAATAGTGAATGCTCAGCGGAGTGCTCACTCAGGGGAGTGCACACTCAGGTGAGCATGCACTCAGGGGAGTGCACACTCAGGGGAGTCCTCACTCAGGTGAGTTCACACTCAGTAGTCCTCACTCAGGCGAGTGCACACTCAGTGGAGCACACACTCAGTGGAGTGAACATCCTGAAGGGTGAACGCTCAGGGGAGTGCACACACAGGGGAGTGCACACTCAGGGGTGTCTACACCCAGGCGAGTGCACACTCAGGGGAGTGCGCACTCAGGGGAGCGCACACTCAGGGGAGTGCACACCCTGAAGAGTGAACACTCAGGGGAGTGCTCACTCAGGGGAGTGCACACTCAGGGGTGAGCACACTCAGGGGAGTGTACACTCAAGGGAGTGCTCATTCAGTGGAGTGCACACTCAGGGGAGTCCTCACACAGGCAAGTTCACACTCACGGGAGTGCACACTCAGGGGTGCCCTCACTCAGGCGAGTGCACACTCAGGAGAGCATGCACTCAGGGGACTGAACACTCAGGGGAGTCCTCTCTCAGGCAAGTTCACACTCAGTAGTCCTCACTCAGGCGAGTGCACACTCAGGGGAGTGCACACTCAGGGGAGCGCTCACTGAGGGCAGGGACACTCAGGGGAGCGCACACTCAGGGGAGTGCACACTTCGGGGTGCCTTCACACAGCCGAGTGCACACTCAGGGGAGTGCACACTCAGGGGAGCGCACACTCAGGGGAGTGCACATCCTGAAGAGGGAACACTCAAGGGAGTGCGCACTCAGGGGAGTGCACACTCAGGTGAGCATGCACTCAGGGAAGTGCACGCTCAGGGAAGTCCTTACTCAGGCGAGTTCACACTCAGTAGTCCTCACTCAGGCGAGTGCACACTCAAGGGAGTGCACACTCAGGGGAGTGCTCACTCAAGGAAGTGCAAACTCAGGGGAGTGCACACTCAGGGGAGTGCACACTCAGTGGTGCCTTCACCCAGGCGAGTGCACACTCAGGGGAGTGCGCACTGAGAGGAGTGCACACTCAGGGGTGTCTACACACAGGCGAGTGCACACTCAGGGGAGTGCGCACTCAGGGGAGTGCACATCCTGTAGAGTGAACGCTCAGGAGAGTGCACACTCAGGGGAGTTCACACTCAGTAGTCCTCACTCAGGTGAGTGCACACTCAGGGGAGTGCACACTCAGTGGTGCCTTCACCCAGGCAAGTGCACACTCAGGGGAGTGCACACTCAGGGGTATCTAAACCCAGGCGAGTGCACACTCAGGGGAGTGCGCACTCAGGGGAGCCCACACTCAGGGGAGTGCACACACTGAATAGTGAATGCTCGGTGGAGTGCTCACTCAGGGGAGTGCACACTCAGGTGAGCATGCACTCAGGGGAGTGCACACTCATGGGAGTCCTCACTCAGGTGAGTTCACACTCAGTAGTCCTCACTCAGGCGAGTGCACACTCAGTGGAGCGCACACTCCTGGGAGTGCACATCCTGAAGAGTGAACGCTCAGGGGAGTGCACACTCAGGGGAGTGCACACTCAGGGGTGTCTACACGCAGGCGAGTGCACACTCAGGGGAGTGCGCACTCAGGGGAGCGCACACTCAGGGGAGTGCACACCCTGAAGAGTGAACACTCAGGGGAGTGCTCACTCAGGGGAGTGCACACTCAGGGGAGAGCACACTCAGGGTAGTGTACACTCAAAGGAGTGCTCATTCAGTGGAGTGCACACTCAGGGGTGTCCTCACTAAGGCAAGTTCACACACACGGGAGTGCACACACAGGGGTGTCCTCACTCAGGCGAGTGCACATTCAGGGGAGTGAGCACTCAGGGGAGTGGACACTCAGGGAAGTGGGCACTCAGGGGAGCACACACTCAGGGGAGTGCACACTCAGGGGAGTCCTCACTCAGGTAAGTTCACACTCAGTAGTCGTCACTCAGGCGAGTGCACACTCAGGGGAGTGCACACTCAGGGGAGCGCTCACTCAGGGAAGTGGACACTCAGGGGAGCGCACACTCAGGGGAGTGCACATTTACGGGTGCCTTCACACAGCCGAGTGGACACTCAGGGGAGTGTGCACTCCAATGAGTGCGCTCCAAGGGAGTGCGCATCCTGAAGAGTGAACACTCAGGGGAGTGCGCACTCAGGGGAGTGCACACTCAGGTGAGCATGCACTCAGGGGAGTGCACGCTCAGGGAGGTCCTTACTCAGGCGAGTTCACACTCAGTAGTCCTCACTCAGGCGAGTGCACACTCAAGGAAGTGCACACTCAGGGGAGTGCTCACTCAAGGAAGGGCATACTCAGGGGAGTGCACACTCAGGGGAGTTCACACTCAGTGGTGCCTTCACCCAGGCGAGTGCACACTCAGGGGAGTGCGCACTCAGGGGAGTGCACACTCAGGGGTGTCTACACTCAGGCGAGTGCACACTCAGGGGAGTGCGCACTCAGGGGAGTGCACATCCTGAAAACTGAATGCTCAGGGGAGTGCTCACTCAGGGGAGTGCACACTCAGGTGAGCATGCACTCAGGGGAGTGCACGCTCAGGGGAGTCCTTACTCAGGCGAGTTCTCACTCAGTAGTCCTCACTCAGGCGAGGGCACACTCAGGGGAGTGCACACTCAGGGGAGTGCTCACTCAGGGAAGTGCACACTCAGGGGAGTGCACACTCAGGGGAGTGCACACTCAGTGGTGCCAACACCCAGGCGAGTGCACACTCAAGGGAGTGCACAATCTGGGGTGTCTACACCCAGGCGAATTTACACTCAGGGGAGTGCGCACTAAGGGGAGTGCACACACAGGGGAGTGCACACCCTGAAGTGTGAACACTCAGGGGAGTGCTCACTCAGGGGAGTGCACACTCAGGTGAGCATGCACTCAGGGGAATGCACACTCTGGGTTTTCCTCACTCAGGCGAGTTCACACTCAGTAGTCCTCACTCAGACGAGTTCACACTCAGGGGAGTGCACACTCAGGGGAGCGCTCATTCAGGGAAGTGCATATCCAGAAGAGTGAACACTCAGCGGTGTGCACACTCAGGGGAGTGACACTCATGTGTGTCTACACCCAGCGAGTGCACACTCAGGGGAGTGGGCACTCAGGGGAGTGCACGCTAATGGGAGTGCACACCCTGAAGAGTGAACACTCAGGGGAGTGCACACCCTGAAGAGTGAACACTCAGGGGAGTGCCCACTCAGGGGAGTGCACACTCAGTTGAGCATGCACTCAGGGGAGTGCACACTCTGGGGAGTCCTCACTCAGGCGAGTTCACACTCAGTAGTCCTCACTCAGGCGAGTGCACACTCAGGGGAGTGCACACTCAGGGGAGCGCTCATTCAGGGAAGTGCACACTGAGGGGAGCGAACACTCATTGGAGTGCACACACAGGGGTGCCTTCACCAGGCGAGTGCACACTCAGGGGAGTGCACACTCAGGGGAGCGCACACTCAGGGGAGTGCACATCCTGAAGAGAGAACACTCAGGGGTGTGCACACTCAGGGGAGTGCACACTCATGGGTGTCTACACCCAGCGAGTGCACACTCAGAGGAGTGGGCACTCAGGGGATTGCATGCAAATGGGAGTGCACACCCTGAAGAGTGAACACTCAGGGGAGTGCACACCCTGAAGAGTGAACACTCAGGGGGGTGCTCACTCAGGGGAGTGCACACTCAGGTGAGCATGCACTCAGGGGAGTGCACACTCTGGGGATTCCTCACTCAGGCGAGTTCACACTCAGTAGTCCTCACTCAGGTGAGCACACACCCAGGAAAGTGCACACTCAGGGGTGCCTTCACCCAGGTGAGTGCACACTCAGCGGAGTGCGCACTCAGGGGAGCGAACACTCAGGGCAGTGCACACCCTGAAGAGTGAACACTCAGGGGAGTGCTCACTCAGGCGAGTGCACACTCAGGGGAGAGCACACTGAGGAGAGGGTACACTCAAAGGAATGCTCATTCAGTGGAGTGCCCCCTCAAGGGAGTCCTCACTCAGGCAAGTTAACACTGAGGGGAATGCACACTCAGGGGTGTCCTCATTCAGGCGAGTGCACACTCAGGGGAGTGGGCACTCAGGGGAGTGCACACTCAGGAGAGCATGCACTCAGGGGAGTGCACACACAGGGGAGTCCTCACTCAGGCGACTTCACACTCAGTAGCCCTCACTCAGGTGAGTGCACACTCAGGGGAGTGCACACTCAGGGGAGCACTCACTCAGGGAAGTGCACACACAGGGGATCGCACACTCAGGGGAGTTCACACTCAGGGGTGTCTTCACCCAGGCGAGTGCACACACAGGGGAGTGCGCACTCAGGGGAGCGCACACTCAGGGGACTGCACACCCTGAGTAGAGAACACTCAGGGGGGTGCTCAGTCAGGGGAGTGCACACTCAGGTGAGCATGCACTCAAGCGATAGCACACTCAAGGGAGTCCTCACTCAGGCGAGTTCACACTCAGTAGTCCTCACTCAGGTGAGTGCACACTCAGGAAAGTGCACACTCAGGGGAGCGTACATTCAGGGGAGTGCACAACCTGAAGAGTGAACGCTCAGGGGAGCGAACACTCAGTGGAGTGCACACTCAGGGGTGTCCTCACTCAGGCGAGTGCACACTCAGGGGAGAGCACACTCAGGGGAGTGTACACTTAGGGGAGTGCTCATTCAGGGGAGTGCACTCTCAGGGGTGCCCTCACTCAAGCGAGTTCACAATCAGGGGAGGGCACACTCAGTGGTGTCCTCAGTCAGGCGACTGCACACTCAGGGGTTTGTGCACTCAGGGGAGTGCACATTCAGGTGTGCGTGCACTCAGGGGAGTGCACACTTAGAGGCGTCCTCACTCAATCGACTTCTCACTCAGTAGTCCTCACTCAGGCGAGTGAACACTCAGGGGAGTGCACACGCAGGGGAGCGCTCACTCAGGGAAGTGCACACTCAGGGGAGTGCACACTCAGGGGAGTGCACACTCAGGGGAGCACTCACTCAGGGGAGTTTTCATTAAAGTGAGCGCATACTCAGGGGAGTGCACATTCATGGGAGTCCACACCCAGGCGAGTGCACACTCAGGAGAGTGCTCACTCATATTAGTGCACACACAGGATAGTGTGCACTCAGTGGAGTCCTCACTCAGGGGAGTGCACACTCAAGGGAGTGCACACACAGGGGAGCGCACACTCAGGGGAGGGCCCACTCAGGGGATTCCTCACACAGGCGAGTGCACAGTCAGAGGAGGGCTCACTCATGGGAGTGCACACTCAGGATTGTGTGCACTCAGTGGAGTCCTCACCCAGGGGAGTGCACACCCAGAGGACAGCACACTCAGGGGAGCGCACACTCAGGGGAGCGCACACTCAGGGGAGTCCTCACTCAGGAGAGTGAAAACTCAAAGGAGTGCACACTCAGGGGAGCGCTCTCTCAGGGGAGTGCACAGCCTGGGGAGCGAACACTCAGGGGAGTGCACACTCAGGGGAGTGCACACTCAGGGGTGTCTACACCCAGACCTGTGCACACCCAGGTGTGAGTGCACTCAGGGGAGTGCTCACTCAGGGGAGTGCACACTCAGGGGAGAGCACACTCAGGGGAGTGTACACTCCGAGGAGTGCCATTCAGTGAGGTGCACACTCAGGGGGTCCTCACTCAGGCGAGTTCACACTCAGGGGAGTGCACACTCTGGGGTGTCCTCACCCAGGCGAGTGCCCCCTCAGGAGACTGCTCACTCAGGGGAGTTCACACTCAGGAGAGAGCACACTCACGGAAGTGTACACTCAGGGGAGAGCACACTCAGGAGAGTGTACACTCAGGGGTGTCCTCACTCAGGCGAGTGCACACTCAGGTGAGCGTACACTCAGGTGAATGCACACTTAGGGGTGTCCTCACTCAGGCGAGTGCACACTCAGGGGTGTCCTCACTCAGGCAAGTGCACATTCAGGGAAGTGTACACTCACGGGAGCGCTCACTCAGGGAAGTGCACACTCAGGGGAGCGCTCATTCAGGGGAGTTTTCAGTAAAGTGAGCGCACGCTCAGGGGAGTGCCGACACAGGGTGGTCCTCACACAGGCGATTGCACACTCAGGAGAGCGCTCACTCATGTGAGTGCTCACTCAGGATAGTGTGCACACAGTGGAGTCCTCACTCAGGGGAGAGCACACTCAGGGGAGTGCACACACAGGGGAGCGTACACTCAGGGGAGGGCACACTCAGGGGTGTGTGCACTCCGGGGAGTGCTCACTCAGGGGAGCGCTCACTCAGGGAAGTGGACACTCAGGGGAGCGCACACTCAGGGGAGTGCACACTTAGGGGTGCCTTCACACAGCCGAGTGCACACTCAGGGGAGTGCACACTCAGGGGAGCGCACACTCAGGGTAGTGCACATCCTGAAGAGTGAACACTCAGGGGAGTGCACACGCAGGGGAGTGCACACTCAGGTGAGCATGCACACAGGGGAGTGCACGCTCAGGGGAGTGCACACTCAGAAGTGTCTACACCCAGGCGAGGGCACACTCAGGGGAGTGCGCACTCAGGGGAGCGAACACTCAGGGGAGTGCACACTCAGGGGTGTCCTCACTCAGGCAAGTGCACACTCAGGTGAGCGTGCACTCAGGTGAGTGCACACTTAGGGGCGTCCTCACTCAGGCGACTTCACACTCAGTAGTCCTCACTCAGGCGACTGCACACTCAGGGGAGTGCACACTCAGGGGAGCGCTCTCACAGGGGAGTGCACACCCTGGGGAGCGAACAATCAGGGGGGTGCACACTCAGGGGAGTGCACACTCAGGGGTGTCTACACCCAGGCGAGTGCACACTCAGGTGTGAGTGCACTCAGGGGAGTGCTCACTCAGGGGAGAGCACACTCAGGGGAGTGCGCACTCAGGTGAGCATACACTCAGGGGAGTGCACACTCAGGGGAGTCCTCACTCAGGCGAGTTCCCACTCAATAGTCCTCACTCAGGCGAGTGCAGACTCAGGGGAGAGCACACTCAGGGGAGTCCTCACTCAGGCTAGTTCCCACTCAGTAGTCCTCACTCAGGGAAGTGCACACTCAGGGGAGCGCACACTCAGGGGAGTGCACACCCTGAGAAAGGAACACTCAGGGGAGTCCGCCCTCATTTGTGTCTTCACCCAGGGGTGTGCACACTCATTGGAGTGCACACTCAGGGGAGCGCACACTCAGGATAGTGCACATCCTGAAGAGTGAACACTCAGGGGAATGCACACTCAGGTAAGTGCACACTCAGGGGTGTCTACATCCAGGCGAGTGCACACTCAGGGGAGTGCGCACTCAGGGAGCGCACACTCAGGGGAGTGCACACTATGAAGAGGGAACACTCAGGGGAGTGCTCACTCAGGGGAGAGCACACCCAGGGGAGTGTACACTCAAGGGAGGGCTCATTCAGTGGAGTGCACACTCAGGGGAGCCCTCACTCACGCAAGTTCACACTCATGGGAGTGCACACTCAGGGGTGTCCTCACTCAGGCGAGTGCACACTCAGGGGAGTTCGCACTCAGGGGAGTGCACACTCAGGTAAGCATGCACTCAGGAGAGTGCACACTCAGGGGAGTCCTCACTCAGGCGACTTCACACTCAGTAGTCCTCACTCAGGCGAGTGCACACTCAGGGGAGTGCACACTCAGGGGAGCGCTCACTCAGGGAAGTGCACACTCAGGGGAGCGCACACACAGTGGAGTGCACACACTGGGGAAGGAACACTCAGGGGAGTGCACACTCAGGGGTGTCTTCACCCAGGGGAGTGCATACTCAGGGGAGTGCACATTCAGGGGAGTGCACATTCAGGGAAGTCCTCACTCTGGAGAGTGCGAACTCAGAGGGGTGCACACACAGGGGAGGGCACACCCAAAGGAGTCATCACTCAAGCGAGTTACCCCTCAGGAGAGCGCTCACTCAGGAGAGTTCACATTCAGGGGAGCGCACACTCAGGGGAGTGCACACCCTGGGGAGGGAACACTCGTGGGGGTGCACACTCAGGGGAGTGCACACTCAGGGGTGCCTTCACCCAGGCGAGTGAACACTCAGGGGAGTGAGCACTCATGGGAGTGCACACTCAGGGGTGTGCACATCCTGAAGAGTGAACACTCAGGGGAGTGCACACTCAGGGGAGTGCACAATCAGTGGAGCGCTCAGTCAGGGAAGTGCACACTCAGGGGAGCGCACACTCAATGGAGTGCACACCCTGGGGAAGGAACACTCAGGGGAGTGCACACTCAGGGGTGTCTTCACCCAGGGGAGTGCATACTCAGGGGAGTGCACATTCAGGGGAGTGCACATTCAGGGAAGTCCTCACTCTTGAGAGTGCAAAATCAGAGGGGTGCACACACAGGGGAGGGCTCACCCAAAGGAGTCATCACTCAAGCGAGTGCCCCCTCAGGAGAGTGCTCAATCAGGGGAGTTCACACTCAGGGGAGCACACACTCAGGAGAGTGCACACCCTGGGGAGGGAACACACAGGGGGGTGCACACTCAGGGGTGTGTACACTCAAGGGTGTCTTCACCCAGGGGAGTGCACACTCAGGGGATTGCACACTCAGGGAAGTGCTCACTCAGGGGAGTGCACACTCAGGGGAGTGCACACTCAGGGAAGTCCTCACTCTGGAGAGTGCGAACTCAGAGGGGTGCACACACAGGGGAGGTCTCACCCATAGGGGTCATCACTCAAGTGAATGCCCCCTCATGAGAGTGCTCACTCAGGGCAGTGCACACTCAGGGGTCTCTTCACCCAGGCGAGTCCACACTCAGGGGAGTGTGCACTTTGGGGGCGCTCACTCAGCGGAGTGCACACTCAGGGGAGCGCACACTCAGGGGAGTGCACATCCTGAAGGGTGAACACTCAGGGGAGTGCACACTCAGGTGACTGCACACTCAGGGGTGTCTTCACCCAGGCGAGCGCACACTCAGGGGAGTGCGCACTCAGGGGAGCGCACACTCAGGGGAGTGCACACTCTGAAGAGTGAACACTCAGGGGAGTGCTCACTCAGGGGGTGCACACTCAGTGGAGAGCACACTCAGGGGAGTGTACACTCAAGGGAGTGCTCATTCAGTGGAGTGAAGCCTCAGGGGAGCCCTCACTCACGCAAGTTCACACTCAGGGCAGTGCACACTCTGGGGTGTCCTCACTCAGGCGAGTGCACACTCAGGGGAGTGTGCACTCACAGGAGAGCACACTCAGGGGATTGTACACTCAGGGGAGTGCTCATTTAGTGGAGTGCACACTCAGGGGAGTCCTCACTCAGCCGAGTTCACACTCAGGGGAGTGCACACTCAGGGGTGTCCTCACCCAGGGGAGTGCACACGCAGGGGAGTTCACACTCAGGGAAGTGCTCACTCAGGGGAGCGCACACTCAGGCGAGCGCAATCTCCGGGGAGAGCACACTCAGGGGAGAGCACACTCAGGGGTGTCCTCACTCAGGCGAGTGCACACTCAGCTAATAGCACACTCAGGGGAGCGCTCACTCAGGGGAGTGCACACTCAGGGGAGCGGACACTCAGGGGAGCGCACACTCAGGGGAGTGTACAACAGGAGAGTCCTCACTCAGGAAAGTGTGAACTCAGAGGAGTGCACATTCAGCAGAGTGCTAACTCAGGGGAGTGCACACTCTGGTGTGTCCTCACTCAGGCGAGTGCACACTCAGGGGAGTGCGCACTCAGGGGCATGCCCACTCAAGTGAGCATACACTCAGGGGTGTGCACACTCAAGGGCATCCTCACTCAGGCGAGTTCACACTCATGGGTGTGCACACTCAGTAGTCCTCACTCAGGCGAGTGCACACTCAGGGGAGGTCCCACTCAGGGGAGGGCTCACTCAGGGCAGTGCACACTCAGGGGAGTGCACAATCTGGGGAGCGCACACTCAGGGGAGTTCACACTTAGCCGGGTCCTCACTTAGGAGAGTGCGAACTCAGAGGAGTGCACACTCAGGGGAGTGCTCATTCAGGGGAGTACACACTCAGGGGAGTCCTCACTGAGTCAACGGCACACTCAGGGGAGTGCACACTCAGGGAGCCGCTCACGAAGCGGAGTTCCCCTCAGGTGAGCACTTACTCAGTGGAGTGCACACTCAGGGGATCAAACCGGACCAGACCGGCTCAAACAGGATTTGACCAGCTCAATCCAGACCAGACCGGCTCAACCGTATTTGACCGGCTCAAACTGGGGCAGACCGGTTGAAACTGGTTAGGATCTGCTCAAACCAGACCAGACCAGCTGAATCAGATCAAACAGGACCAGACCGGCTTAAACCGATGTTGACAGGCTCAAACTGGGCCAGACCGGCTCAAACCGGATCACACTGGCTCAAACCAGTTCAAACAGGAACCCGACCGGCTTAAACTGGGTTAATCCGTAGCAGACCGGCTCAAACCGGTTTTGACCGCCTCAAATCGGACCAGACAGGCACTAACCGGTTTTTACTGGCTCAAACTGCACTCAAACCAGACCAGACTGGCTCAAACCGGTTTTGACCGGCCCAAACCAGACCAGACCAGCTGAAACCGGACCAGACCGACTCAAACCGGTTTTGAATGGCTCAAACACGACCGGATTGACTAAAACCGCACCAGACCGGCTCAAACTGGTTTCGACCGGCTCAAACTGGACCAGACCGGCTCAAACCGGTTTTCACGGGCTCAAACCAGACCAGACCGGCTCAAACCGAATCAAACTGGACCAGACCGGCTCTTAGACCGGCTCAAACCAGACCAGACCGGCTCAAACCGGAGCAGACCGGCTCAAATCGGACTCAATCCGGACCAGACCGGCTTTAACCGGATCTAACCAGACCAGACCGGCTCAAACCAGGGTTGACCGGCTCAAACCCAACCAGACTGGCCGAAACCAGACCAGACTGGCTCAAACAGTGTTTGACCGGCTCAAACTGGACTCAAAGGGGAACAGAACGGCTCAAACTGGGTTAGACTGGCTCAAACCGGACCAGACCGGCTCAAACCTAATCAAACCGTACCAGACCGTCTCTTAGACCGGCTAAAACCGGACCAGACCCCCTCAAATCGGACTCAAACCGGACCAGACCAGCTCAAACCGGTGTTGATTCACTCGAACCAGACTCAAACCGGACCAGAACGGCTCAAACCGGACCAGACAGGCTCAAATCGGATCAAAACGGACCAGACCGACTCAAACCGATTTTGACAAGCTGAAACTGGACCAGACCAGCTCAAACCGGACTCAAACCGGACCATACCAGCTGAAAGCGGTTTTGACCGGCTCAAATCAAACCAGACCGGCTCATACCAGTTTTGACCAGCTCACAAAAGCCCAGACCGGCTCTACCGGATCAAACAGGACCAGACCGACTCAAACCGGCTCAAACCGCACCAGACCGGCTCAAACAGGATTTGACCAGCTCACACCAGACCAGAGAGGCTCAAACCAGTTTTGACCAGCTCAAATTGGACTCAAACCGGAACAGACTGCCTCAAACTGGTTTTGACCAGCTCAAACCGGACCAGACAGACTCAAACCGGATCAAACCAGACCAGACCGGCCCTTAGACAGTCTCAAACCGGTTTTGATCGGCTCAATACGGACCAGAACGGCTCAAACCGGTTTTGAACGGCTCAAACCGGACCAGACCATCTCAAACCGGACTCAAACCGGACCAGACCAGCTCAAACTGGTTTTGACAGGGTCAAACCAGAACAGACCGGATCAACTGGATCAAACCGGACCACACCGGCTTTAACCGGATCAAACCAGACCAGACCGTATCAAACCAGGGTTGACAGGCTCAAACCCGACCACACAGGCTTAATCCGAACCAGACTGGCTCAAACAGGGTTTGACCGGATCAAACCTGAGTCAAAGCGGACCAGAACGGGTCAAACCGGGTTAGACTGGCTCAAACCAGACCAGACCAGCTCAAACCGGACTCAAACCGGACCAGACCAGCTCAAACCAGTTTTGACTGGTTCAAACCAGACCAGAAAGGCTCAAACCGGTTTTGACCACCTCAAGTCGGACTCAAACCGGACCAGACCGGCTCAAACTGGTGTTAACCGGCTCAAACCTGATTCAAACCGCAACAGACCGGCTCACACCTGTGTTGACTGGCTCCAACCAGACTCAAACCCTAACAGAACGGCTCAAACTGGACCAGACAGGATCAAACCGGATCAAAACGGACCAGACCGGCTCAAACGGGTTTTGACCAGCTGAAACCGGACCAGACCGGCTCAAATCGGATCAAACCGAACCAGACCGTCTCAACCAGATCAAACCGGACCAGACCGGCTTAAACCGTATCAAACCAGACCAGACCGGCTCTTAGACCGTCTCAAACCGGTTTTGATCAGCTCAATACGGACCAGAACGGCTCAAACCGGTTTTGACCGGCTCAAACCGGACCAGACCATCTCAAACCGGACACAAACCGGACCAGATCAGCTCAAACCGGTTTTTACCAGCTCAAATCGGACTCAAACCGGACCAGACCGGGTCAAACTGGTGTTGACAGGTTCAAAACTGATTCAAACCGGACCAGGCCAGCTCACACCGGTGGTGACCATCTGGAACCAGACACAAACCCGACCAGAAGGGCTCAAACCGGACCAGACAGGCTCAAACCGGATCAAAACGGACCAGACAGGCTCAAACCGGTTTTGACCAGCTGAAACCGGACCAGACCGGCTCAAATAGGATCAAATCGAACCAGACCGGCTCAACCAGATCAAACCGGACCAGACCTGCTTAAACCAGATCAAACCAGACCAGACCGGCTCTTAGACCGTCTCAAACCGGTTTTGATCTGCTCAATACGGAACAGAACGGCTCAAACCGGTTTTGTCCGTCACAAATTGGACTCAAACAGGAACAGACTGGCTCAAACCTGTTTTGAACAGCTCAAACCGGACCAGACAGAATCAAACTGGATCAAACCAGACCAGTCTGGCTTAAACCGAACCAGACTGGCTCAAACAGGGATTGACTGGCTCAAAGTGGACTCCAACAGGAACAGAACGGCTCAAGCCGGGTTAGATTGGTTCAAACCGGAGCAGAGCAGCTCAAACTGAATCAAACCAGAACAGACTGGCTCTTAGATCGGCTCAAACTGGTCCAGACTGGCTCAAAACGGTTTTGACCGGCTCAAATCGGACTCAAACTGGACCAGACCGGCTCAAACCGGTGTTGACCAGCTCAAACCGGACTCAAACCGGACCAGACTGGCTCAAACCCGATCAAAACGGACCAGACCAGCTCAAACCGGTTTTGACCAGCTGAAACCGGACCAGACTGGCTCAAATCGGATCAAACCGGACCAGACAGGCTCAAACAGGACCAGACTAGCTCAAATCGGACTCAAACCGGACCAGACGGGCTGAAAACGGTTTTGACCAGCTCATATCGGACCAGACCACGTCAAACTGGAACAAACAGGACCAGACCTGCTCAAGCCAGTTTTGACCAGCTCTAAAAAGCCCAGACCGGCTCTACTGGGTCCAACCAGACCAGACCGGCTCAAACCAGCTCAAACCGCACCAGACCGGCTCAAACAGGATTTGACCAGCTAATACTGGACCAGACTGGCTCAAACCGGATTTGACCGGCTCAAATTGGACTCAAACTGGAACAGACCGGCTCAAACCGCTTTTGACAACCTCACACCAGATCAGACAGACTCAAACCGGATCAAACCGGACCAGACCGGCCCGTAGACAGTCTCAAACCGGTTTTGATCGGCTCAATACGGACCAGAACGGCTCAAACCGGTTTTGACTGGCTCAAACCTGACCAGACCATCTCAAACCGGACACAAACCGGACCAGACCAGCTCACACCAGTTTTGACCGGGTCTAACCAGAACAGACCAGCTCAAACGGATCAAACCGGACCAGACCGGCTTTAACCGGATCAAACTGGACCACACCGGCTTTAACCGGATCAAACCGGACCAGACCGGCTCAAACCAGGTTTGACCAGCTCAAACCCGACCAGACTGGCTTAAACCGAACCAGACTGGCACAAACAGGGTTTGACCGGCTCAAACCAGACTCAAAGAGCACCAGACCGGCTTTAACCAGATCAAACCGCACCAGACCAGCTCAAACTGGTTTTGACTGGCTCAAATCGGACGAGAGCAGCACAAACAGAATTTGACCAGCTCAATATAGACTCAAACAGGACCACACCGGCTCAAACCGGTTTTGACCGGCTCAAACCCGACCAGACTGGCTAAAACCAGACAAGACCGCCTCAAACCGGTTTTGACCGGCTTAAAGCAGTCTAGACCGGCTCTAACCGGTTATGACCGGCTCAAACCGCACTCAACCCGCACCAGACCATCTCAAACTGGTGTTGTCCGGCTCAAACCGGACTCAAACGGGACCAGACAGGCTCAAACCGGTTTTGACAAGCTCAAATCGGACCATAGAGGCAAAAATCGATTTTGACCGGCTCAAAGCAGACTCAAACAGAACCAGACAGGTTCAAACCGGTTTACACTGGCTCAAACCCGACAAGACCGACTGAAACCGGACGAGACCGGCTGAAACCGGTTTTGACCGGGTCAACCCCGACCAGACCGGCTAAAAGCGGACCAGACTGGCTCAGACCAGTTTTGACCAGCTCAAACCGAACCAGACCGGCTCAACTGGATCAAACCAGATCAGACCGGCTTAAATCGGATCAAACCAGACCAGAACGGCTTAAACCGGATCAAACTGGACCAGACCGGCTCTTAGAGCATCTCAAACCGGTTTTCATCTGCTCAATAAGGATCAGAACGGTTCAAACCGGTTTTGACCAGCTCAAATCAGACCAGAACGGCTCAAACCAGACTCAAACCGGACCAGAACGGATTAAACCGGTGTTGACTGGCTCAAACCTGACTCAAACTGGACCAGACCAGCTCAAACCGGACTCATACCGGACCAGACCAGCTCAAACCGGTTTTGAACAGCTCAAACCAGACCATAACGGCTCAAAGGAATCAAACCGGACCAGACCGGCTTAAACCGGAGCAAACCGGACCAGACCGGCTCAAACCGGACCAGACCGGCTCAAGGCGGACTAGACCGGCTCTAACCGGTTATGACCGGCTCAAACCGCATTCAAACTGGACCAGACGGTCTCAAATTGGTGTTGTCCGGCTCAAACCACACTCAAAGCAGACCAGAACGGCTCAGACCGGTTTTGACCGGCTCAAATCAGACCAGAGCAGCACAAACCGATTTTGACCAGCTCAAACTACACTCAAACTGGACCAAACCGGCTCAAACCGGTTTTCACCGGCTCAAACCCGGCAAGACCGGCTGAAACCAGACGAGACTGGCTGAAACCGGTTTTGAACGGGTCAACCCCGACCAGACCAACTAAAACCGGACCAGACTGGCTCAGACCACTTTTGACCAGCTCAAACCGAACCAGACTGGCTCATCCGGATCAAACCAAATCACACCGGCTTATACCGGATCAAACCGGACCAGACCGGCTCTTAGACCGTCTCAAACTGGTATTGATCCACTCAAAACGGACCATAACGGCTCCAACCGGGTTTGACTGGCTCAAACCGGACCAGACCCGCTTAAACCAGATCAAACCGGACCAGATTGGCTCAAACCAGTTTTGAACGGCTCAAATAGGTCGAGAGCAGCACAAACCGAATTTGACAAGCTCAAACCAGACTCAAACAGGACCACACCAGATCAAACCGGTTTTGACCGGCTCAATCCCGACCAGATCGGCTGAAACTGGACGAGACGGCCTCAAACCGGTTTTGACCGGCTCAAACCCGACCAGACCGGATAAAACCGGACCAGATCGGTTCAAACCGGTTTTCACCAGCTCAAAGCGGACTAGACCGGCTCTCACCGGTTATGACCAGCTCAAACCGCACTCAAACCGGACCAGACCAGCTCAAACCGGTTTTGACCGGCTCAATCCGGACTCAAATCGGACCAGACCGTCTCAAACCCGTTTTGACCGGCTCAAACCGGACCAGACTGGCTGAAACCGGACGAGACTGGCTCAAACCGGTTTGGACTGGCTCAAACCAGACCAGACTGGCTCAACCAGATCAAAGCAGGCCACACCGGCTCAAACCGGATCAAACCGGACCAGAACCACTGAAACCGGATCAAACCGGACCAGACCGGCTCAAACCGGTTTTAACCGGCTCAAACACGATCAGACCTCCTGAAACGGGACGAGACCGCCTCAAACCGGTTTTCACCAGCTCAAATCGGACCAGACTGGCTCAAACTGGTTTTTACCAGCTGAAACCCGACCAGACCGTCCTAAACCGGACCAACAGGCTCAAACCGGTTTTGACCGGCTCAAACCCTACAAGACCGGCTAAAACCGGACCAGTTCCGTTCAAATAGGACTCAAACCGGAATAGGAATAGACCGGCTCAAACCAGTTTTGACCGGCTCAAATCGGACCAGAGCAGCACAAACTGCTTTTGCCCGGCTCAAACCACACTCAAACAGGACCAGACCGGCTCAAACTGGTTTTCACCGGCTCAAACCCGACCAGACCGGCTGAAACCGGACGAGACCGGCTGAAACTGGTTTTGACCGGGTCAACCCTGACCAGACCGGGTAAAATTGGACCAGACCAGCTCAAACCAATTTTGACCGGCTCACAGCGGACTAGACTGGCTCTAACCGGTTATGACGGGCTCAAACCGCACTCAAACCGGACCAGAACGTCTCACACTGGTGTTGTCCGGCTCAAACCGGATTCAAACCGGACCAGACCGGCTCACACCGGTGTTGACCGGCTCAAACCGGACTCAAACCGGACCAGACCGTCTCATACCCGTTTTGACTGGCTCAAACCCGACCAGACTGGCTGAAACCGGATGAGACCGGCTCAAACCGGTTTGGACCGGCTCAAACAAGACCAGACTGGCTCAACCAGATCAAAGCAGACCAGATCAGCTCAAACCGGATCAAACCGGACCAGAACCACTGAAACCGGATCAAACCGGACCAAACCGGCTCAAACCGGTTTTAACTGGCTCAAACCCGACCAGACCAGCTGAAATGGGACGAGACTGCCTCAAACCGGTTTTGTCCGGGTCAAATCAGACCAGACTGGCACAAACCGGTTTTGACCGGCTCAAACCCGACCAGACCATCTGAAACCGGACCAGACAGGCTCAAACCGGTTTTGACCGGCTCAAACCCTACCAGACCGGCTAAAACTTGACCAGACCCGTTCAAACAGGACTCAAACCGGAATAGACCGGGTCAAACCAGTTTTCACCGGCTCAAATCGGACCAGAGCAGCACAAACCGATTTTGACCGGCTCAAACCAGACTCAAACAGGACCAGACCAGCTTAAAACGGTTTTCAGCGGCTCAAACCCGACCAGACCGTCTGAAAACGGACGAGAACGGCTGAAACCGGTTTTTACTGGGTCAACCCCTACCAGACCGGTTAAAACAGTACCAGACTGGCTCAGACCTGTTTTAACCGGCTCAAACCGAACCAGACCGGCTCACTCGTATCAAACCGGACCAGACCGGCTTAAACCGGATCAAACCGGACCAGACCGGCTCTTAGACCATCTCAAACAGGTTTGGATCCGCTCAATACGGATCAGAACGGCTCAAACCGGTTTTGACTGGCTCAAACGGGACCAGACCGGCTCAAACCGGACTCAAACCAGACCAGAACTGATCAAACCGGTGTTGACCGGCTCTAACCTGACTCAAACTGGACCAGAACGGCTCAAACCGGTGTTGACCAGCTCAAACCGGACTCAAACCAGACCAGACCGGCTCAAACCGGTTTTGAACAGCTCAAACCTGACCATACCGACTCAAACGAATCAAACCGGTCCAGACCGGCTTAAACTGGATCAAACCAGACCAGACCGGCTCAAACCGGTTTTGACCGGCTCAAATCGGACGAGAGCAGCACAAACCGAATTTGACCAGCTCAAACCAGACTCAAACTGGACCACACCGGCTCAAACCGGTTTTGACCGGCTCAAACCCGACCAGACCGGATGAAACTGGATGGGACCGCCTCAAACCGCTTGTGACCGACTCAAACCTGTCCAGACCGGCTAAAACCGAACCAGACAGGCTCAAACCAGTTTTGACCGGCACAAAACGGACTAGACCGTGTCTAACCAGTTATGACCGGCTCAAACCGCACTCAAACCCGACCAGACCGTCTCAGACTGGTGTTGTCCGGCTCTAACCGGACTCAAACCGGACCAGACTGTCTCAAACCCGTTTTGACTGGCTCAAACCCAACCAGACCGGCTGAAACCGGACGAGACCAGCTCAAACCGGTTTGCACCGGCTCAAACCAGACCATACTGGCTCAACCAGATCAAAGCGAACCAGACAGGCTCAAACCGGATCAAACAGGACCAGAACCGCTCAAACCGGATCCAACCGGACCAGACCGGCTCAAACCAGTTTTGACTGCCTCAAACTGGACTCAAACCGGACCCTACCGGCTCAAACCGGTTTTAACTGGATCAAACCAGACCATACCGGCTCAACCGCATGAAACCGGAGCAGTCCGGCTCAAACCGCAACAGACCGGCTCAACCCAGTTGCAAACTGCTTTTGACCAGCTAAAACCAGTCCAGACAGCCTCAAACCGGTTTTGACTGGCTCAAACCGGACTCAAACAGGACCAGACTGGGTCAAACTGGTTTTAAACGGCTCAAATCAGATTCAAACTGGACACACCGGCTCAAACCGGATTTGACCGACTCAAACCCGACCAGACCGGCTAAAACTGGACGAGACCACCTCAAACCGGTTTTGACCGACTCAAATCCATCCAGACCTGCTAAAACCGGACCAGACCAGCTCAAACTGGTTTTGACCGGCTCAAAGCAGACTAGACCGGCTCTAACTGGTTATAACCGGCTCAAACCGCACTCAAACTGGACCAGAACATCTCAAACTGGTGTTGTCCAGCTCAAACCGGACTCAAAATGGACCAGACCGGCTCAAACCGGTTTTGACCGGCTCAAACCGGACTCAAACCGGACCAGACCGTCTCATACCCATTTTGACTGGCTCAAACCCGACCAGACTGGCTGAAACCGGACGAGACCGGCTCAAACCTGTTTGGACTGGCTCAAACCAGACCAGACTGGCTCAACCAAATCAAAGCGGACCAGACCAGCTCAAACCGGACTCAAACCGGACCAGACCGGCTGAAAACGGTTTTGAGCGGCTCAAATCGGACCAGACCACATCAAACCGGATCAAACCACCAGAACGGCTCAAACTGGTTTTGACCAGCTCACAAAAGCCCAGACCGGCTCTACCGGATCAAACCGGACGAGACCGGCTCAAACTGGCTCAAACTGCACCAGACCGGCTCAAACAGGATTTGACCAGCTCACACCGGACCAGAGTGGCTCAAACCGGTTTTGACCCACACAAATTGGACTCAAACCGGAACAGACCGGCTCAAACCGGTTTTGACCAGCTCAAACCGGACCAGACAGACTCAAATTGGATCCAACCGGACCAGACTGGCCCTTATAAACCGGAGCAGAATGGCCCTTAGACAGTGTCAAACCGGTTTTGATCGGCTCAATACGGACCAGAATGACTCAAACCGCTTTTGACCAGCTCAAACCCGACCAGACCATCTCAAACCGGACTGAAACCGGACCAGACATGCTCAAACCGCTTTTGACCGGGTCAAACCACAACAGACCGGCTGAACCGGATCAAACCGGACCAGACCGGCTTTAACCGGATCAAACCGGACCACACCGGCTCAAACCAGGGTTGACAGGCTCAAACCCGACCAGACTGGCTTAACCGAACCAGACTGGCTCAAACAGTGTTTGATCGGCTCAAACCGGACTCAAACCGGACCAGAACGGCTCAAACCAGGTTAGACTGGCTCAAACCGGACCAGACCGGCTCAAACCGAATCAAACTGGACCAGACCAGCTCTTAGAAGACCTCAAACCGGACCAGACCGGCTCAAACCGGATTTGACCTGCTCAAATTGGACTCAAACCGCACAAGACCGGCTCAAACCAAATCAAACCGGGCCAGACTGGCTCTTAGAACGGCTCAAACCGGAGCAGACCGGCTCAAACCGGAGCAGACCGGCTCAAATTGGACTCAATCCGGACCAGAACGGCTTTAACCGGATGTAACCGGACCAGACCGGCTCAAACCAGGGTTGACTGGCTCAAACCCGACCAGAGAGGCCGAAACCGGACCAGACTGGCTCAACAGGGTTTGACCGGCTCAAACTGGACTCAAAGGGGACCAGAACAGCTCAACCGGGTTAGACTGGCTCAAACCAGACCAGACGGGCTCAAACCTAATCAAACCGTACCAGACCGTCTCTTAGACCGGCACAAACCGGACCAGACGGGCTCAATCCAGTTTTGACTGGCTCAAATCGGACTGAAACCAGACCAGACCGGCTCAAACTGGTGTTGACCGGCTCAAACCTGACTCAAACTATACCATACCGGCTCAAACCGGTGTTGATTCACTCGAACCAGACTCAAACCGGACCAGAACGGCTCAAACCGGACCAGACAGGCTCAAACCGGATCAAAACGGACCAGACCGGCTCAAACCGGTTTTGACCAGCTGAAACCGGACCAGACCAGCTCAAACCGGACTCACACCAGACCAGACCGGCTGAAAACGGTTTTGACCGGCTCAAATCGGACCAGACCGGCTCATACCGGTTATGACCAGCTCACAAAAGCCCAGACCGGCTCTACCGGATCAAACAGGACCAGACCGGCTCAAACCGGCTCAAACCGCACCAGACCGCCTCAAACAGGATTTGACCAGCTCACACCGGACCAGACCGGCTCAAACCGGGTTTGACCAGCTCAAATTGGACTCCAACCGGAACAGACTGCCTCAAACCGGTTTTGACCAGCTCAAACCGGACCAGAGAGACTCAAACCGGATCAAACCAGACCAGACCGGCCCTTAGACAGTCTGAAACCGGTTTTGATCGGCTCAATACGGACCAGAACGGCTCAAACCGGTTTTGACCAGCTCAAACCGGACCAGACCATCTCAAACCGGACTCAAACCGGACCAGACCAGCTCAAACTGGTTTTGACCGGGTCAAACCAGAACAGACCGGCTCAACTGGATCAAACCGGACCACACCGGCTTTAACTGGATCAAACCAGACCAGACCGGATCAAACCAGGGTTGACAGGCTCAAACCCGACCAGACTGGCTTAATCCGAACCAGACTGGCTCAAACAGGGTTTGACCGGAACAAACCTGAGTCAAACCGGACCAGAACAGCTAAAACCGGGTTAGACTGGCTCAAACCGGACCAGAACGGCTCAAACCGGACTCAAACTGGACCAGACCGGCTCAAACCGGTTTTGACCAGCTCAAGTTGGACTCAAACCGGACCAGACCGGCTCAAACTGGTGTTGACTGGCTCAAACCTGATTCAAACCGGACCAGACCAGCTCACCTCGGTGTTGAATGGCTGGAACCAGACTCAAACCCGACCAGAAGGGCTCAAACCGGACCAGACAGGCTCAAAACGGATGAAAACGGACCAGACCGGCTCAAATTGGATCAAACCGAACCAGACCGGCTCAATCAGATCAAACCGGACCAGACCAGCTTAAACCGGATCAAACCAGACCAGACCGGCTCTTAGACCGTCTCAAACCAGTTTTGATCAGCTCAATACGGACCAGAACGGCTCAAACCGGTTTTGACCGGCTCAAACCGGACCAGACCATCTCAAACCGGACTCAAACCGGACCAGATCAGCTCAAACAGGTTTTGAGTGGGTGAAACCGGAACAGACCGGCTCAAACTGGTTTTGACCAGCTCAAATCGGACTCAAACCGGACCAGACCGGCTCAAACTGGTGTTGACCGGCTCAAAACTGATTCAAACCGGACCAGGCTGGCTCACACCGGTGGTGACCGGCTGGAACCAGACTCAAACCCGACCAGAAGGGTTCAAACCGGACCAGACAGGCTCAAACCGGATCAAAACGGACCAGACCAGCCCGTAGACAGTCTCAAACCGGTTTTGATTGGCTCAATACGGACCAGAACGGCTCAAACCGGTTTTGACCGGCTCAAACCTAACCAGACCATCTCAAACCGGACTCAAACCAGACCAGACCAGCTCACACCGGTTTTGACCGGGTCTAACCAGAACAGACCGGCTCAACCAGATCAAACTGGACCAGACCGGCTTTAACCGGATCAAACTGGAACACACCGGCTTTAACCGGATCAAACCGGACCAGACCGGCTCAAGCCAGGTTTTACCGGCTCAAACCCGACCAGACTGGCTTAAACTTAACCAGACAGGCACAAACAGGGTTTGACCGGCTCAAACCGGACTCAAACAGCACCAGACCGGCTTTAACCAGATCAAACTGCACCAGACCAGCTCAAACTGGTTTTGACCGGCTCAAATCGGACGAGAGCAGTACAAACAGAATTTGACCAGCTCAAAATAGACTCAAACAGGACCACACCGGCTCAAACCGGTTTTGACCGGCTCAAACCCGACCAGACCGGCAGAACCTGGACGAGACCGCCTCAAACCGGTTTTGACCGACTCAAACCATTCCAGACCAGCTAAAACCGGACCAGACCGGCTCAAACCGGTTTTGACTGGCTCAAAGCAGACTAGACCGGCTCTAACCGGATATGACTGGCTCAAACCGCACTCAACTCGGACCAGACCGTCTCAAACTGGTGTTGTCCGGCTCAAACTGGACTCAAACGGGACCAGACCGGCTCAAAACGGTTTTGACTGGCTCAAATCGGACCATAGAAGCACAAACCGATTTTGACCGGCTCAAAGCAGACTCAAACAGAACCAGACCGGTTCAAACTGGTTTTCACCGGCTCAAACCCGACCAGACCGACTGAAACCGGACAAGACCGGCTGAAACCAGTTTTGACCGGGTCAACCCCGACCAGACCGGCTAAAAACGGACCATACTGGCTCAGACCAGTTTTGACCGGCTCAAACCGAACCAGACCGGCTCAACCGGATCAAACCAGATCAAACCGGCTTAAATCGGATCAAACCGGACCAGAACGGCTTAAACCGGATCAAACTGGACCAGACCGGCTCTTAGAGCGTCTCAAACCGGTTTTCATCTGCTCAATACGGATCAGAATGGCTCAAACCGGTTTTGACCGGCTCAAATCGGACCAGACCGGCTCAAACCAGACTCAAACCGGACCAGAACGGATTAAACCGGTGTTGACTGGCTCAAACCTGACTCAAACTGGACCAGACCAGCTCAAACCGGTGTTGACCAGCTCAAACCGGACTCATACCGTACCAGACTGGCTCAAACCGGTTTTGAACGGCTCAAACCAGACCATAACGGCTCAAAGGAATCAAACCGGACCAGACCGGCTTAAACCGGAGCAAACCGGACCAGACCGGTTCAAACCGGACCAGACCGGCTCAAGGCGGACTAGACCGGCTCTAACCGGTTATGACCGGCTCAAACCGAATTCAAAATGGACCAGACCATCTCAAACTGGTGTTGTCCGGCTCAAACCACACTCAAAGCAGACCAGAACGGCTCAGACCGGTTTTGACCGGCTCAAATCGGACCAGAGCAGCACAAACCGATTTTGAACAGCTCAAACCACACTCAAACCGGACCAAACTGGCTCAAACCGGTTTTAACCGGCACAAACCCGACCAGACCGTCTGAAACTGGACCAGACAGGCTCAAACCGGTTTTGACCGGCTCAAACCCTACAAGTCCGGATAAAACCGGACCAGATCCATTCAAACCGGACTCAAACTGGAATAGACAGGCTCAAACCGGTTTTCACCGGCTCAAACCCGACCAGACCGGCTGAAACTGGATGAGACCGCCTCAAACTGCTTTGGACCGGCTCAAACCAGACCAGATTGGCTCAACCAGATCAAAGCGGACCAGACTGGCTCATACCGGATCAAACCGGACCAGAACTGCTGAAACCGGATCAATCCTGATCAGACTGGCTCCAACCGGTTTTAACCGGCTCAAACCCGACCAGACCAGCTGATACGGGACGAGACCGCCTCAAACCGCTTTTGACCGAATCAAACCCGTCCAGACTGGCTAAAACCGGACCAGTCCGACTCAAACCGGTGTTGACCAGCTCCAACCGGACGCAAACCAGACCAGAACGGCTCAAACCGGTTTTGAATGGCTCAAACCAGATCATACCAGCTCAAACGAATCAAACCGGACCAGACCGGCTTACACCGGATCAAACCGGACCAGACCGGCTCAAACCGGACCAGACCGGCTCAAATCGGAGGAGAGCAGCACAAACCGAATTTGACCAGCTCAAACCAGACTCAAACAGGACCACACCGGCTCAAACCGGTTTTGACCAACTCAAACAAGACCAGACCGGTTAAAACTGGACGAGACCACCTCAAACCGGTTTTGACCGAATCAAACCCATCCAGACCAGCTAAAACCAGACCAGACCGGCTCAAACCGGTTTTCACCGGCTCAAAGCGGACTACACCGGCTCTAACCGGTTATGACCAGCTCAAACCGCACTCAAACCGGACCAGACCGGCTCAAACCGGTTTTCACCAGCTCAAACCCGACCAGACCGGCTGAAACTGGATGAGACCGCCTCAAACTGCTTTGGACCGGCTCAAACCAGACCAGACTGGCTCAACCAGATCAAAGCGGACCAGACCGGCTCAAACCATATCAAACCGGACCAGAACATCTGAAACCGGATCAATCCGGATCAGACTGGCTCCAACCGGTTTTAACCGGCTCAAACCCGACCAGACCAGCTGAAACAGGATGAGACTGCCTCAACCCGGTTTTGACCGAATCAAACCCGTCCAGAACGGCTAAAACCAGACCAGACCGACTCTAACCGGTGTTGACCAGCTCAAACCGGATGCAAACCGGACCAGAAAGGCTCAAACCGGTTTTGAATGGCTCAAACCAGACCATACCGGCTCAAACGAATCAAACCGGACCAGACTGGCTTACAACGGATCAAACCAGACCAGACCGGCTCAAACCGGACCAGATCGGCTCAAACCGGTCGCAAACCGCTTTTGAGCAGCTCATACTGTCCAGACAGCCTCAAACCGGTTTTGACTGGCCCAAAACGGACTCAAACAGGACCAGACCGGCTCAACGCGGTGTTGACCAGCTCAAACTGGACTCAAACTGGACCAGACCGCCTCAAACCAGAGCAGATCGGCTCAACCGGATGAAACCGGACCCGAACGGCTTAAATCGGATCAAACCGGACCAGACCGGCTCAAACCAGTTTCGACCGGCTGAAACCAGACCACACCGGCTCAAACCGGTTTTGACTGGCTCAAATCGGACCTGACCAGCACAAACAGGTTTTGACCAGATTAAACAGAACTCAAACCAGACCAGACCAAATCAAACCGGTTTTGACTGGCTGAAATCCGAACAGACTGGCTGAAACTGGACCAGAACAACACAAACCGGTTTCGACCGGCTGAAACTGGACCCAAACTGGACCAGACCGGCTCAAACCTGTGTTGAGCGGCTCAAACCAGACTCAAACCGGACCAGAACGGCTCAAACCGGTTTTTAACTGATATCTTGGATCCCTTTGAAGACTATAGGGCCAAAGGAAATATCCTCCGATCAAAATGAGAAAGAAGCTTCTTGAGAAACTTCTTTGTGATCTGTGAATTCATCTCAGAGAGTTACAGCTTTCCCCTCAAGAAGCCTTTCACTAAGACTGTTCTTGTGGAATTTGCAAAGTGATATTTGGAAGCCCATGGAGGGCTATGGTGAAAAGGGAAATATCTTCAGATAAAAACTGGAAAGAAGCTTTCTGAGAAACTGCTTTGTGTTCCGGGAATTCATCTCAGAGAGTTACAGCTTTCCCCTCCAGAAGCCGTTCACTAAGACTGTTCTTGTGGAATTTGCAAAGAGATATTTGGAAGCCCATAGAGGCCTATGGTGAAAAAGAAAATATCCTCAGATGAAAACTGGAAAGAACCTTTCTGAGAAACTGCTTTGTGATGAATGACTTCCACTCACTGAGTTACAGCTGTATTTTGTGGAGCTGTTTGCTAGCCTTATTTCTGTGGAATCTGAGAACTGATATTTCGGATCCCTTTGAAGACTATAAGGCCAAGAAAATATCCTCTGATCAAAATGAGCAAGAATCTATCTGAGAAACTTCGTGGTGATCTGTGAATTCATCTCACAGACTTACAGCTTTTCCCGCCAGAAGCCTTTCGCTAAGACTGTTCTTGAGGAATTTGCAAAGTGATATTTAGAAGCCCATGGACGGCTACGGTGATAAAGGAAATATCCTCAGATAAAAACTGGGAAGAAGCCTTCTGAGAAACGGCTTTGTGATGTGTGACTTCCACTCACTTAGTTACAGCTCTATGTCATAGAGCTGTTTGCTAACCTTATTTCTGTGGAATCTGAGAACTGATATTTCAGATCCCTTTGAAGACTATAATGCTAAATGAAATATCCTCCAATCAAAATGAGAAAGAAGCTTTCTGTGAAACTTCTTTGTGACCTGTGAATTCATCTCACAGAGTTACAGCTTTTCACTCAAGAAGATTTTCTCTGTGACTGTTCTTGTGAAATTTGCAAAGTGATATTCGGAAGCCCATGGAGGGCTATGGTGAAAAGGGAACTATCCTCTGATAAAAACTGGAAAGAAGCTTTCTGAGAAACTGCTTTGTGTTCTCTGAATATATCTCCCAGAGTTACAACTTTCCCCTTCAGAAGCCGTTCGCTAAGACTGTTTTTGTGGAATTTGCAAAGGGATATTTGGAAGCGCATAGAGGCCTATGGTGAAAAGAAAATATCCTCAGATGAAAACTGGAAAGAAGCTTTCTGAGAAACTGCTTTGTGATGTGTGACTTCCCCTCACTGAGTTACAGCAGTATTTCGTGGAGCTGTGTGCTAGCCTTATTTCTGTGGAATCTGAGAACTGATATTTCGGATCCCTTTGAAGACTATAGGGCCAAAGGAAATACCCTCTGATAAAAAGGAGAAATAAGCTTTCTGAGAAACTTCTTTGTGATCTGTGAACTCATCTCACAGAGTTACAGCTTTCCCCTCAAGAAACCATTCGCTAAGACTGTATTTGTGGTATATGCAAAGTGATATTTGGAAGCCCATGGAGGGCTATTGTGAAAAGGAAAATATCCACAGATAAAAACTGGAAAGGAGCTTTCTGAGAAACTGCTTTGTGTTCTGTGAAATCATGTCACCGAATTACAGCTTTCCCCTCCAGAGGCCGTTTGCTAAGACCGTTCTTGTGGAATTTGCAAAGGGATATTTGGAAGCCAATAGAGGCCTCTTGTGAAAACGAAAATATCCTCAGATGAAAACTGGAAAGAAGCTTTCTGAAATACTGCTTTGTGATGTGAGACTTCCACTCACTGAGTTACATCTGTATATCATGGAGCTGTTTTCTACCCTTATTTCTGTGGAATATGAGAACTGATATTTCGGATCCCTTTGAAGACTATAGGGCTAAAGGAAATATCCTCCGATCAAAATGAGAAAGTTTTCTGAAAAACTTCTTTGTGATCTGTGAATTCATCTGACAGAGTTACAGCTTTCCCCTCAAGAAGCCTTTCGCTAAGACTGTTCTTGTGGAATTTGCAAAGTGATATTTGGAAGCCCATGAAGGGCTATTGTGAAAAGGGAAACATCCTCAGATAAAAACAGGAAAGAAGCTTTCTGAGAAACTGCTTTGGTTTCTGTGAATTCACCTCCCAGAGTTAGAGCTTTCCCCTCCAGAAGCCGCTCGCTAAGACTGTTCTTGTGGAATTTTCAAAGGGATATTTGGAAGCCCATAGAGGCCTATGGTGAAAAAGAAAATATCCTCCAATAAAAACTGGAAAGAAGCTTTCTGAGACACTGCTTTGTTTCTGTGAATTCATCTAACAGAGTTACAGATTTGCCCTCCTGAAGCCGTTCGCTAAGACTGTTCTTGTGGAATTTAAAGGAATATTTGGAAGCCCATAGAGGCTTATGGTGAAAAAGAAAATATCCTCAGATGAAAACAGGAAAGAAGCTTTCTGAGAAACTGCTTTGTGATGTGTGACTTCCACGCACTGACTTACAGTTGTATTTCATGGAGCTGTTTGCTAGCCTTATTTCTCTGGAATCTGAGAACTGATATTTCGGATCTCTTTGAAGGCTATAGGGCCAAAGGAAATATCCTCTGATCAAAACAAGAAAGGAGCTTTCTGAGAAACTACTTTGTGACATGTGAATTCATCTCACAGAGTTACAGCTTTCCCCTCAAGAAGCCTTTCACTAAGACTGTTCTTGTGGAATTTGCAAAGTGATATTTGGAAGCCCATGGAGAGCTATGGTTAAAAGGGAAATATCCTCAGATAAACCAGGAAAGAAGCTTTCTGAAAAACTGCTTCATGTTCTGTGAATTCATCTCAGAGAGTTACAGCTTTCCCCTCCAGAATCGATCCGCTAAGACTGTTCTTGTGGAATTTGCAAGGGGATATTCGGAAGGCCATAGAGGCCTAAAGTGAAAAAAAAAAAATCCTCAGATGAAAACTGGAAAAAAGCTATCTGAAATACTGCTTTGTGATGTGTGACTTCCACTCACTTTGTTACAGCTGTATTTCGTGGAGCTGTTTGCTAACCTTATTTCTGTGGCATCTGAGAACTGATATTTTGGATCCCTTGGAAGACTATCGGGCCAAAGGAAATATCCTCCGATCAAAATGAGAAAGAAGCTTTCTGAGAAATTTCTTTGTGATCTCTGAATTCATCTCACAGAGTTAGAGCTTTCCCCTCAAGAAGCCGTTCGCTAAGGCTGTTCTTGTGGAATTTGCAAAGTAATATTTGGAAGCCATGGAGGGCTATGGTGAAAATGAAAATATCCTGAGATGAAAACTGGAAATAAGCTTTCTGAGAAACTGCTTTGTGATGTGTGACTTCCACTCACTGAGTTACAGCTGTGTTTCATGGAGCTGTTTGCTAGACTTATTTCTGTGGAATCTGAGAACTGATATTTCGGATCCCTTGGAGGACAATAGGGCGAAAGGAAATATCCTCCGATCAAAATGAGAAATAAGATTTCCGAGAAATTTCTTTGTAATCTGTGAATTCATCTCACAGAGTTACAGCTTTCCCCTCAAGAAGACTTTGGCTAAGACAGTTCTTGTGGAATTTGCAAAGTGATATTTCGAAGCCCACGGATGGCTATGGTTAAAAGGGAAATATCCTCAGATAAAAACTGGAAAGGAGCTTTCTGAGAAACTGTTTTGTGTTCTGTGAATACATCTCCCAGAGTTACAACTTTCCCCTGCAGAAGCCGTTCGCTATGACTCTCCTTATGGAATTTGCAACGGGATATTTGGAATCCCATAGAGGCCTATGGTGAAAAAGAAAATATCCTGAGATGAAAACTGGAAAGAAACTTTCTGAGAAACTGCGTTGTGATGTGTGACTTCCACTTCTAGCATTATTTCTGTGGAATCTGAAAACTGATATTTCGGATCCCTTTGAAGACTATATTGCCAAAGAAATATCCTCCGATCAAAATGAGAATGAAACTCTCTGAGAAACTTCTGTGTTATCTGTGAATTCATCTCACAGAGTTACAGATTTCTCCTCAACAAGCGTTTTGCTGTGAGTGCTCTTGTGGAATTTGCAAAGTGATATTTGGAAGCCCATGGAGTGCTATGGTGAAAAGGGAAATATCCTCAGATAAAAACAGGAAAGAAGCTTTCTGAGAAACTACTTTGTGTTCTGTGAATTCATCTCACAGATTTACAGCATTCCCCTCCAGAAGCCGTTCACTAAGACTGTTGTTGTGGAATTTGCATAGCTATATTTGGAAGCCCATAGGTTTCTATGGTGAAAACGAAAATATCCTCAGATGAAAACTGGAAAGAAGCTTTCTGAGAAACTGCTTTGTGATGTGTGACTTCCACTCACTGAGTTACAGCGGTATTTCGTGGAGCTGTTTGCTAGCCTTATTTCTGTCGAATCTGAGAACTGATATTTCTGGTCCCTTGGAAGACTATAGGGCCAAAGGAAATATCCTCCGATCAAAATGAGGAAGAAGCTTTCTGAGAAACTTCTTTGTGATCTCTGAATTCATCTCACAGAGTTACAACTTACCCCTGAAGAAGCCTTTCGTTAAGACTGTTCTTGTGGAATTTGCAAAGTAATATTTGGGAGCCCATGGAGGGCTATGGTGAAAAGGGAAATATCCTCAGATAAAAACTGGAAAGAAGCTTTCTGAGAAATTGCTTTGTGTTCTGTGATTTCATCTCACAGAGTTACAGCTTTCCCCTCGAGAAGCCGTTCGCTATGACTTTTCTTGTGGAATTTGCAAAGGGATATTTGGAAGCCCATAAAGGCCTACGGTGAAAAAGAAAATATCCTCAGATGAAAACTGGAAAGAAGCTTTCTGAGAAACTGCTATGTGATATGTGACTTCCACACACTCAGTATAACTATGTTTTGTGGAGTTGTTTGCTAGCCTTATTTCTGTGGAATCTGAGAACTGATATTTCAGATCCCCTTTAAGATTATAGGGCCAAAGGAAACATCCTCCGGTCAAAATGAGAAAGAAGCTTTCTGAGAAACTTCTTTGTGATCTGCAAATTCATCTCACGGAGTTACAGCTTTCCCCTGAAGAAGCCGTTCACTAAGACTGTTCTTGTGGAATTTGAAAGTGATATTTGGAAGCACATGGAGGGCTATAGTGAAATGGGAAATATCCTCAGATAAAAACTGGAAAGAAGCTTTCTGAGAAACTGCTTTGAGTTCTGTGAATTCATTGCCGAGAGTTACAGCTTTCCCCTCCAGAAGCCGTTCGCTAAGACTGTTCTTGTGGAAATTGCAAAGGGATATTTCGAAGCCCATAGAGGCCTATGGTGAAAAAGAAAATGTCCTCAGATGAAAACTGGAAAGAAGCTTTCTCAGAAACTGCTTTGTGATATGAGAATTTCACTCACTGAGTTACAGCTTTATTTCGTGGAGCCGTTGGCCAGCCTTATTTCTGTGGAATCTGAGAACTGATATTTCGGATCCCTTTGAAGACTATAGGGCTAAAGGAAATATCCTCCGATCAAAATGAGAAAGAAGCTTTCTGAGAAACTTCTTTGTGATAAGTGAATTCATCTCACAGAATTACAGCTTTCCCCTCAAGTAGCCTTTGCTAAGACTGCTCTTCTGGAATTTGCAAAGTGATATTTGGAAGCCCATTGAGGGCTATGGTGAAAAGGGAAATATCCTCAGATAGAAACTGGAAAGAAGCTTTCTGAGAAACCGCTTTGTGTACTGTGAATTCATCTCACAGAATTACAGATTTCCCCTGCAGAAGCCGTTCGCTAAGACGGTTCTTGTGGAATTTGCGAAGGGATATTTGGAAGCCCTAGAGCCCTATGGTGAAAAAGAAAATATCCTCACATGAAAAATGGAAAGAAGCTTTCTGAGAAACTGCTTTGTGATGTGTGACTTCCACTCACTGAGTTACAGCTGTATTTCGTGGATCTGTGTGCTAGCCTGATTTCTGAGGAATCTGAGAACTGATATTTCAGATCCCTTTGAAAACTACAGGCCAAAGGAAATATTCTCCGATGAAAATGAGAAAGAATCTTTCTGACAAACTTCTTTGTGATCTGTGAATTCACCTCATAGAGTTACAGCTTTCCTCTCAAGAAGCCTTTCGTGAAGACTGTTCTTGTGGAATTTACAAAGTGATATTTGGAAGCCCATGGAGAGGTATGCTGAAAAGGGAAATTTCCTCAGATAAAAACTGGAAAGAAGCTTTCTGAGAAACTGCTTTGTGTTCTGTGAATTCATATCCCAGAGTTAGAGTTTTCCCCTCCAGAAGCCGTTCGCTAAGGCTGTTCCTGTGGAATTTGCAAAGGGATATTTGGAAGCCCATATAGGTCAATGATGAAAAGAAAATATCGTCAGATAAAATCTGGAAAGAAACTTTCTGAGAAACTGCTTTGTGATGTGTGACTTCCACTGACTGAGTTACAGCTGTATGTCGTGTAGCTGTTTACTAGCCTTATTTCTGTGGAATCTGAGAACTGATATTTCAGATCCCTTGAAAGACTCTTGGGCCAAAAGAAATATCCTCTGATCAAAATGAGAAAGAAGCTTTCTGAGAAATTACTTTGTCATCTATGAATTCATCTCACAGAGTTACAGCTTTCCCCTCAAGAAGCCTTTCGCTAAGACTGTTCTTTTGGAATTTGCAAAGTGATATTTGAAAGCCATGGAGGGCTATGGTGAAAAGGGAAATATCCTCAGATAAAAACTGGAAAGAAATTTTATGAAAAACAGCTTTGTGTTCTGTGAATTCATCTCCCAGTGTTACAGCTTTTCCCTCCAGAAGCCGTTTGCTAAGACTGTTTTTGTGGAGTTTGCAAAGGGATATTTGGAAGCCCATAGTGGCCTATGGTGAAAAAGAAAATATCCTCACATGAAAACTGGAAAATTGTTTTTGAGAAACTGCTTTGTGATGTGTGCCTTCCACTCACTGACTTACAGCTGTATTTCGTGGAGCTGTGTGCTAGCCTTATTTCTGTGGAATCTGAAAACTGATATTTCGTATCCCTTTGAAGACTAACCCTAACCCTAACCGTAACCCTAACCCTAACCCTAACCCCGGCTCAAACTGGACCAGTACTAAACCGTCTCAAACAGGACTCAAACCGGACCAGACCGGCTCAAACCGGTTTGGACCGGCTCATACCAGACCAGACTGGCTCAACCAGATCAAAGTGGTCCAGACCGGCTCAAACCGGATGAAACTGGACCAGAATCGCTCAAACCGGATCAAACCGAACCAGACCGGCTCGAGCTGGTTTTGACCGGCTCCAACCAGACCAGAAGCAGACCGTCTCAATCTGGACTCAAACCGGACCAGACCGGATCAAACCGATGTTGACCAGCTCAAACCGGACTCAAACTGGCCCAGACCGTCTTAAACTGGTTTTGACCAGCTGAAAATGGACCAGAACGGCTCAACTGGATGAAACCAGACCTGACTGGCTCATGCTGGATCAAACCGGACCAGACCAGCTCATCCGGATGAAATCTGAGCAGACCGGCTCAAACCGCTCAAACCGGACCAGATCAGCTAAAACCGGACTCAAACCGGTTTTGACCGGCTCAAACCAGACCAGACCACCTCAAACCGGTTTTGACCTTCTACAACCGGACCCAAACAGGACCAGACTGTCTCAAACCTGTTTTCACCGGCTCAAACCACCAGGATCAGGCCCGCTCAAACCGTACTCAAACCGGAGCAGACCAGCTCTTAGACCGGCTCTAACCAGACTCAAACCAGACCACACAGGCTCAAACCGGTTTTGACTGGCTCAAACCAGACCAGACCGGCTCAAGCGGAACAAACTGGACCAGACCGGCTCAAAACTGTTTTGACCGGCTCAAACCAGACTCAAACCGGACCAGAATGGGTCAAATCGCACCAGAGAGGCTCAAACCTGATCAACCCGGACCAGACTGGCTCAATCCGGTTTTCACCAGCTCAAACTGGAGCAGACCTGCTCAAAGCGGGACAGAACGGTTCAAATCGGATCAAACCGGACCAGACCGGCTGAAAACGGGCTTGACCGGTGCAAACCGGACCAGACCGTCTTAACCGGATCAAACCGGTCCAACCAGCTCAAACCAGTTTTGACCGGCTCAAACCAGACCACACAGGCTCACCCGGATCAAACCAAACCACACCGGCTCAAACCGGTTTTGACCGGCTCAAATCAGACAGGACAGGCTCAAACCGGATCAAACCGGACCAGACCAGCTGAAACTGGTTTTGAGCAGTTCAAACCGGACTCAAACCGGAACAGACCGGCTCAAACCAGTTTTGACCGGCTCAAACTCAGAGGAGTGCACACTCAGGGGAGTGCTCACTCAGGGGAGTGCACACTCAGGGGTGCCCTCTCCCCGGAGAGTGCACACTCAGGGGAGTGAGCACTCAGTGTTGTGCTCACACATTGGAGCGCACATTCTGGTGAGCATGCACTCAGGGGAGTGCACACTCAGGGGAGTCCTCACTCAGGAGAGTGTGAACTCAGGGGAGCGCACACTCAGGGGAGTCCTCACTCAGGCGAGTGCACACTCAGGGAGTGCGCACTCAGGGGTGTGCACACTCAGGGGAGAGCACACTCAGGGTAGTGAACACTCAGGGGTGTGCACACTCAGGGGAGTGCACACTCAGCGGAGAGCACACTCAGGAGAGTGAACACTCAGGGGAGTGCTCACTCAGCCGAGTCTTCACTCACGAGAGTGCGAACTCAGAGGAGTGCACACTCAGGGGAGTGGTCATTCAGGGGAGTGCACACCCAGGGGAGTCCTCACTCAGGCGAGTCCACAATCATGGGATTGCCCACTCAGGGAAGCGCTCACAAAGGGGAGTGCCCACTCAGGTGAGCGCTCACTCAGGGGAGTGCACACTCAGTAGTGTCCTCACTCAAGCGAGTGCACCCTCAGGGGAGTGCACAAACAGGGGAGAGCTCACACACGGGAGTGCACACTCAGGGGAGCGCACATTCAGCAGAGTGCACACTCAGGAGAGTGCACACCCAGGGGTGTTCTCACTCAGGAGAGTGCGAACTCAGAGGAGTACACGCTCAGGGAAGAGCTCACACAGGAGAGTGCCCACTCAGGGGTGTCCTCACCCAAGCGAGTGCACACTCAGGAAAGTGCGCACTCAGGGGCGTGCACACTCAGGTGAACATACACTCAGGGGAGTGCACACTCAAGGGAGTGCAATCTGAGGGGAGTGCACACTCAGGGGAGTGCACACTCAGGGGAGTGCTCATTCACGGGAGTGCACACTCAGGGGAGTCCTCACGCAGGGGAGTGCACACACAGGGGAGTGCACACTCAGGGGAACGCTCATGCAGGAGAGTGCCCACCCAGGTGAGCACTCACACATGGGAGTGCACACTAAGGGGGTACTCATTCAGGCGAGTGCACAGTCAGGGGTGTGCATACTCAGAGTAGTCCTCACTCAGGTGAGTGCACACTCAGGGGAGTGCACACTCAGGGAGCCCTCAATCAGGAGAGTGCACACTCAGGGGAGTCCTCACTCAGGATAGTGTGAACTCAGGGGAGTGCACACTCAGGGGAGTGCACATTCAGGGGAGTGCAGACACAGGAGTGTCCTCACTCAGGCGAGTGCACACACAGAGGAGTGCACTCTTAGGGGAGCATTCACACAGGGGAGTGCACACTCAGGTGAGCACACACCCAGGGGAATCCACACTCAGGGGAGTCCTCACTCAGGAGAGTGCGCCATGAGAGGAGTGCACACTCAGTGGTGTCCTCACCAAGGCGAATGCACACTCAGGGGAGTCCTCCCTCAGGCGAGTGCACAAGCAGGGGAGTGCACACTCAGGGGAGTGCTCACTCAGGGGAGTGCACACTCAAGATAGTGCGCACTCAGTGGAGTCCTCACTCAGGTGAGTGCACACTCAGGGGAGTGCACACACTGGGGAGCGCTCACTCAGTGGAGTGCACACTCAGGGGAGCACACACTCAGGAGAGTGCACACTCAGGGTCACACTCAGGGGAGCCTCACTCAGGCGAGTTCACACCCAGGGGAGTGCACACTCAAGGGTGTCTTCACCCAGGCGAGTTCACACACAGGGGAGCACGCACTCAGGGGAGCGCTCACTCAGGGGAGTGCACACTCAGGGGAGAGCACACTCAGGGGCGTGTACACTCAGGGAAGTGCTCATTCAGTGGAGTGCACACTCAGGGGAGTCCTCACTCAGGCGAGTTCACACTCAGGGGAGTGCACACTCAGGGGTGTCCTCACCCTGGGGAGTGCACACACAGGGGGTTTGCATTCAGGGAAGTGCTCACTCAGGGGAGCGCACACTCAGGGGAGCGCAATCCAGGGGCATGCACACTCAGGAGAGTGCACACTCAGGAGAGTTCTCACTCAGGAGAGTGCGAACTCAGAGGAGTGCACACACAGGGTAGTCCTCTCACAGGAAAGTGCGAACTCAGGGGAGTGCACACTAAAGGGAGTGCTCACTCATGGGAGTGCACACTCAGGGGAGTCCTCACTCAGGCGAGTGCACATTCAGGAGAGTCCTCCCTCATGGGAGCACTCACTCAGGGTAGTGCACACTCAGGGGAGCGCTCACTCAGGGAGGCGCACACTCAGGGGAGCGCACACTCAGGGGAGTGCACACCCAGGGGAGTCCTCACTCAGGAGAGTGCACATTCAGGAGAGTCCTCCCTCAGGGGAGCACTCACTCAGGGTAGCGCACACTCAGGGGAGCGCACACTCAGGGTAGTGCACACTCAGGGGAGTCCTCACTCAGGAGAGTGCGAACTCAGGGGAGTGCACACTCAGCAGAGTGCTCATTCAGGGGAATGCACACTAAGGGAAGTCTTCACTCAGGTGAGTGCACATTCAGGGGAGTGCACACTCAGGGGTGTGCTAACACGGAGGAGTTTCCACTAAAGTGAGTGCACACTCAGGGGAGTGAACACTCAGGGGAGTCCTCAAACAGGTGAGTGCACACTCAGGAGAGCGCTCACTCATGGGAGTGCACACTCAGGATAGTGCGCACTCATTGGAGTCCTCACTCAGGTGAGTACACACTCAGGGAAGTGCACACTCAGGGGAGCGCACACTCAGGGGAGGGCACACTAGGGGAGTCCTCACTCAGAAGAGTGCAAACTCAGAGGAGTGCACACTCAGGGGAGCGCTCACTCAGGGGAGTGCACACCCAGGGGGTTGAACACTCAGGGGAGTGCACACCCTGGGGAGTGAACACCCAGGGGAATGCACACTCAGGGGAGTGCACACTCAGGCGTGTTTTCACCCAGGCGAGTGCACACTCAGGGGAGTGTGCTCAGGGGAGCACTCACTCAGGGGAGTGCACACGCTGGCGAGCGAACACTCAGGGTAGGGCACACTCAGGGGAGTGCACACTCAGGGGTCTCTTCAGCCAGGCGAGTCCACACTCAGGGGAGTGTGCACTCAGGGGTGCGCTCACTCAGCAGAGTGCACACTCAGGGGTGCGCACACTCAGGTGAGTGCACACCCTGGGGAGTGAACACTCAGGGGAGTGCACTCTCAGGGGAGTGCACACTCAGGATTGTCTTCTCCCAGGTGAGCGCAGAGTCAGGGGAGTGTGCACTCAGAGGAGTGCGCACTCAGAGGAGTGCTCACTCAGGGGAGTGCGCACTCAGAGGGGTCCACACTCAGGGAAGTCCTCACTCAGGAGAGTATGAACTCAGAAGAGTGCACACTCAGGGGAGGGCACACTCAAAGGAGTCATCACTCAAGCGAGTGCCCCCTCAGGAGAGTGCTCACTCAGGGGAGTGCACACTCAGGGGAGCCTCAATCAGGTGAGTTCACACTCAGGGGAGTGCACACTCAGGGGTGTCTTCACCCAGGCGTGTTCACATTAACAGGAGCGCGTACTTAGGGGAGCGCTCACTCAGGAGAGTGCACACACAGGGGAGAGCACACTCAGGGCAGTGCACTCTCAGTGGCGTCCTCACTCAGGAGAGTGTGAACGAAGAGGAGTGCACACTCAGGGGAGTGCACACTCAGGGGAGCGCTCACTCAGGGGAGTGCACACTCAGGGGAGCGCACACCCAGGGGAGTGCACACCCTGGTGAAGGAACACTCAGGGGAGTGCACAATCAGGGGAGTGCACACTCAGGGGTGTCTTCACTCAGGGGAGTGCACAGTCAGGGGAGTGCACACTCAGGGAAGTCCTCACTCAGGAGAGTGCGAACTCAGAGGCGTGCACACACAGGGGAGGGCTCATCCGAAGGAGTCATCACTCAAGCGAGTGCCCCCTCAGGAGAGTGCTCACTCACGGGAGTTCACACTCAGGGGAGCCTCACTCAGGCGAGTTCACACTCAGGGGAGTGCACACTCAGGGGTGTCTTCACCCAGGCGAGCGCACACTCAGGGGAGTGCGCACTCAGGGGAGAGCACACTCAGGGGAGTGTACACTCAGTGGAGTGCTCCTTCAGTGGAGTGCACACTCAGGGGAGTCCTCACTCAGGCGAGTTCACACTCAGGGGAGCGCACATTCAGGGGTGTCCTCACCCAGGGAAGTCCACACTCAGGGGAGTTCGCACTCAGGGAAGTCCTCACTCAGGGGAGCACACACTCAGGGGAGCGCAATCTCATGGGAGAGCACACTCTGGGGAGTCCTCACACAGGTGAGTGCACTCTCAGGTGAGAGCACACTCAGGGGAGTGCTCACTCAGGGGAGTGCAAACTCAGGGGAGCGCACACTCAGGGGAGTGCACTCTCAGTGGCGACCTCACTCAGGAGAGTGAGAACTAACAGGAGTGCTCACTCAGGGGACTGCTCACTCAGGTGAGTGCACACTCAGGGGTGTCCTCAGGTGAGTGTACACTCTGGGGAGTGCACACTCATGGGAGCTCTCACTCAGGGGAGTGCACACTCAGGGGAGTGCACACTCAGGGGAGTGCACACCAAGAGAGTCCTCACTCAGGAGAGTGCGAACTCAGAGGAGTGCACATTCAGCAGAGTGCTAACTCAGGGGAGTGCACACTCAGGGGTGTCCTCACTCAGGCGAGTGCACACTCAGGGGAGTCCTCACTCAGGTGAGTTCACACTCATGGGTTTGCACACTCAGTAGTCCTCACTCAGGCGAGTGCACACTCAGGGGAGTGCCCACTCAGGGGAGCGCTCAGTCAGGGGAGTGCACACACAGGGGAGTGCACACTCTGGGGAGCGCACACTCAGGCGAGTTCACACTCAGCCAGGTTCTCACTTAGGATAGTGCGAACTCAGAGGAGTGCACACTCAGGGGAGTGCTCATTCACGGGAGTACACACTCAGGGGAGTCCTCACTCAGATGACGGCACACTCAGGGAGTGTACACTCAGGGAGACGCTCACAGAGCGGAGTGCCCACTCAGGTGAGTGCTCACTCAGGGGAGTGCACACTCAGGGGATCAAACCAGACCTGACCGGTTCAAACAGGATTTGAACAGCTCAATCCGGACCAGACCGGCTCAAACAGTTTTGACTTGCTCAAACTGGAGCAGACTGGCTGAAACAGGTTAGCATCAGCTCAAACCAGACCAGAGCAGCTGAACCGGATCAAACGGGACCATACCGGCTTAAACCGGTGTGGACAGGCTCAAACCGGGCCAGATCGGCTCAAACCGGTTCAAAGAGGACCAGACCGGCTTAAACCGGATTAATCTGTACCAGACCGGCTCAAACCGGTTTTGACCACCTCAAATCGGACCAGACAGGCACTAACCGGTTTTGACTGGCTCAAACCGCACTCAAACCGGACCAGACTGGCTCAAACCGGTTTTGACCGGCCGAAACCCGACCAGACCGGCTGAAACCGGACCAGACCGACTCAAACCGGTTTTGAACAGCTCAAACACGACCGGATCGGCTAAAACCACACCAGACCGGCTCAAACTGGTGTCGACCGGCTCAAACAGGACCAGACCTGCTCAAACCGGTTTTCACCGGCTCAAACCAGACCAGACCGGCTCAAACCGGCTAAAACCGGACCAGACCGGGTCGAACCAGGTTTGTCTGGCTCAAGCTGGGCTCAAACCCTACCAGACCTCCTCATACCAGGTTTGACCAGCTGAATTCTGACTCATACCGGATCAGATCGGCTCAAACCGGTTTTGACCGGCTCAAAACCAACCAGAATGGCACAAACCGGATCAAACCGGACCAGTCGTGTTCATCCGGTTTGGACCAGCTCAAACCGGACCAGACCGGCAAAATCCGGTCCAGACCCGCTAAAACCAGATAAAACCGAACCAGACGGGCTCTTAGACCATCTCAAACCGGTTTTGATCGGCTCAATACGGACTAGACCGCCTCAAACTGGACCAGACCGGCTGAAACCGGTGTTGACCGTCTGAAACCAGACCATACTACCTTAAACCGGACCAGACTGGCTCAAAACGGGTTTGACCAGTTCAAACCGGATTCAAACCATACCAGACCTTCTCCAACTGGGTTTGACCAGCTCAAACCAGACCACACCCGCTCAAAACGGATCAAACCGGACCAGACCGGCCCTTAGACCGGCTCAAACCGGTTTTGACCGACTCAAACCGGACTCAAACCCGACCAGACTGGCTCAAACCGGTGTTGACTGGTTCAAACCGGACCAGACTGGCTCCAACCGGTGTTGACTGGCTCAAACCGGACTCACACCGGACCAGACTAGCTAAAACACGTTTTGACCGGCTCAAACCAGAACAGACCGGCTCAACCGGTTCAAACCGGACCAGACCGTCTCAAACCGGATTAAACCAAACAAGACCGGCTCAAACCGGACTCAAACCGGACCAGAACGCCTTATACCGAATCAAACCAGTTTTGACCAGCTCAATACGGACCATAACGTCTCAAACCGGTTTTGACCGGCTCAAACAGGACTCAAACCAGACCAGACCGGCTCAAACCGAACTCAAACTGGAACAGACCGGCTGAAAACGGTTTTGACCGGCTCAAACAGGACCAGACCGACTCAAACTGGTTTTGACCGGCTCAAACAGGACCAGACAGGCTCAAACCGGGTGAAACCGTACCAGACCATGTGAAACCGGTTTTCACTGGGTCAAAGCGGACCAGACCGGCTCAAACCGGTTACGACCAGCTCAAAACGGTCTCAAACCGGACCAGACCGTCTCAAACTGGTGTTGACCAGCTCCAACCGCATTCAAACTGGACCAGACCGGCTCAAACCGGTTTTCACCAGCTCAAACCAGACCAGACCTGCTCAAACCGGACCAAACCAATCCAGACCGTCTCAACCCGCTTTTGTCCAGCTCAAATCGGACTCAAACCAGACCACACCGTCTCAAACCGCTTTTGGCCAGCAGAAACCAGAGCAGACCGGCTCAAACCGGTTTTGACCAGCTCAAATCGGACTCAAACCGGACCTGACCAGCTCAAACCGGTTTTGACCGGCTCAAACCGGTCCGGTCCGGCTCAATCCAGATCATAACAGATCAGAACGGCTAGTAGACTATCTCAAACCGGTATCGACTGGCTCAATACGGACAAGACCGGCTCAAACCGGTTTTGTCTGGCTCAAACCGGACTGAAACCGGACCATAACAGCTGAAACCATACCAGACCACCTCAAACTGGTTTGGACCGGCTCAAATCGGACTCAAACCGGACCAGACCAGCTGAAACCAGTTTTGACCGGCTCAAACCCGACCAGACCGGCAAAAACCGGATGAAACCGAACCAGACTAGCTCAAACCGGTTTGGACCGGCTCAAACAGGACCAGACCGGCTCAAACCGGTCCAGACTGGCTTAAACCGGATCAATCCGTACCAGACCGGCTCTTAGACGGTCTCAAACCGGTTTTGATCGGCTCAATACGGACCACAACGGCTCAAACCGGATTTCACCGGCTCAAACCGGACCAGACTGTCTCAAACCGGACTCAAGCTTGACCAGACAGGCTCAAACCAATTTTGACCGGCTCATACCACTATAGACCGGCTCAACCATATCAAACCGGACCTGACGGCATAAACTGGATCAAACAGGACCAGACGGGCTCAAATCGGTGTTGACCGGCTCAAATCCGACCAGACTGGCTGAAACCAAACCAGACTGGTTCAAACCGGCTTTGACCAGCTCAAACCGGAATCAAACCGGAACAGACCGACTCAAACCGGGTTTGACCGGCCCAAACCCGACCAGAACGGCTGAAATCGGACCAGACCGACTCAAACCGGTTTTGACCGGCTCAAACACGAGCGGATCGGCTAAAACCGCACCAGACTGGCTCAAACCATTGTCGACCAGCTCAAACTGGACCAGACTGGCTGAAACCGGTTTTCACCGGCTCAAACCAGACCAGACTGGCTCAAACCGGCTAAAACCAGACCAGACCGGGTCGAACCAGTTTTGTCCGGCACAAACAGTACTCAAACCGTACCAGACCGCCTCAGGCCGGTTTTGACCATCTAAAATCGGACTCACACGGGACCAGATAGGCTCAAACCGCTTTTGACCGGCTCAAACCCGACCAGAACGGCACAAACTGGATCAAACCGGACCAGTCTGGTTCAAACAGGTTTGGACCGGCTCAAACCGGACCAGACCGGCTTAAACTGGATCAAACTGGACCAGACCGGCTCTTAGACCGTCTCAAACCGGTTTTGATCGGCTCAACATGTCCAGACCGGCTCAAACTGGACCAGACCGGCAAAAACCGGTGTTGACCGTCTGAAACCCGACCACACTGGCTTAAATCGGACCAGACTGGCTCAAAACGTGTTTGACCGGTTCAAACCGGATTCAAACTGGACCAGACCGCCTCCAACCGGGTTTGACCAGTTCAAACCAGACCAGACGTGCTCAAACCAGATCAAACCGGAAAAGACTGTCTCTTAGACGGGCTCAAACCGGTTTTGACCGGCTCAAACCGGACTCAAACCGGACCAGACCGGCTCAAAGCGTTGTTGACCGGTTCAAACCAGACCAGACAGGTTCAAACTAGTGTTGACCGGCTCAAACCGGACTCAAACTGTACCAGACCTGCCCTTAGACCAGCTCAAACCCATTTTGAACGGCTCAAACCGGACCAGACGGGCTGAAACCGCATCAAAGCGGACCAGATGGGCTCAAACCAGTTTTGACCAGCTCAAACCAGACTCAAATCGGACCAGACCATCTCAAAATTGTTTCGACCAACTCAAACCAGAGCTGACCGGCTCAAAGCGGTTTTGTCCGGCTGAAATCGGACCCAAACTGGAACAGACCGGCTCAAACCGGCTCAAACTGGACCACACGGACTAAAATCATATCAAACCGGACGAGACCGGCTCAAAACAGATCAATCCGGACCAGACCGGCTAGACCCACTAAATTCGGTTTTGGGCAGCTCAAACCGGACTCAAACCGATATTGACTGGCTCAAACCAGGTCAAACCGGACCAGACCGGCTCAAACCGGATCAAACCAGACCAGACCAGCTCAAACCGGTTTTGACCGGCTCAAACCGGACCAGACCGGCTCAATCGGATCACACTGGACCACACCGGCTTAAACCGGATCAAACTGTACCAGACCGCCTCAAACGGGCGTTGACCGGCTCAGACCTGACCAGACCGGCTTAAACCAGACCAGACTGACTCAAATCGGGTTTGACTGGCTCACTCATGGGAGTGTACATGAAGGGGAGTGCTCATTCAAGGGAGTGCACACTCAGAGGAGACCACACTCAAGGGAGTGTACACTTAGGGGAGTGCTCATTCAGGGGTGTGCACACTCAGGGGAGTCCTCACTCAGGCGAGTTCACAATCATGGGAGGGCACACTCAGGGGTGTCCTCACTCAGGCGACTGCACACTCTGGGGGTTGTGCACTCAGGGAAGTGCACATTCAGGTGAGCGTGCACTCAGGGGAGTGCACAATTAGAGGCGTCCTCACTCAATGGACTTCACACTCAGTAGTCCTCACTCAGGCGAGTGCACACTCAGGGGAGTGCACACGCAGGGGAGCGCTCACTCAGGGAAGTGCACACTCAGGGGAGCACACACTCAGGGGAGTGCACACTCAGGGGAGCACTCACTCAGGGGAGTTTTCATTAAAGTGAGCGCACACTCAGGGGAGTGCACATTTAGGGGAGTCCACACACAGACGAGTGCACACTCAGGAGAGTGCTCACTCATATTAGTGCACACACAGGATAGTGTGCACTCAGTGGAGTCCTCACTCAGGGGAGTGCACACTCAGGGGACTGCACACACAGGGGAGCGCACACTCAGGGGAGGGCACACTCAGGGGAGCGCTCACTCAGGGAAGTGCACACTCAGGGGAGCGCACACACAGGGGAGTGCATACTCAGGGGATCGCTTACTCTGGGGAGTTTTCAGTAAAGTGAGCGCACACTCAGGGGAGTGCAAACTCAGAGGATTCCTCACACAGGCGAGTGCACACTCAGGAGGGCTCACTCATGGGAGTGCACACTCAGGATTGTGTGCACTCAGTGGAGTCCTCACCCAGGGGAGTGCACACACAGGGGAGAGCACACTCAGGGGAGCGCACACTCAGGGGAGTGCACATTCAGGGGAGGGCACACTCAGGGGAGTCCTCACTCAGGAGAGTGCAAATTCAAAGGAGTGCACACTCAGGGGAGCGCTCTCTCAGGGGAGTGCACACCCTGGGGAGTGAACACTCAGGGGAGTGCACACACAGGGGTGTCTACACCCAGGAGTGTGCACACTCAGTTGTGAGTGCACTCAGGGAAGTGCACACTCAGGGGAGAGCACACTCAGGGGAGTGTACACTCTGAGGAGTGCACATTCAGTGAGGTGCACTCTCAGGGGGTCCTCACTCAGGCGAGTTCACACTCAGGGGATTGCACACTCAGGGGTGTCCTCACTCAGGCTAGTGCACACTCAGGGGAGTGTGCCCTCAGGGGAGTGCACACTCAGGTGAGCATGCACTCAGGGGAATGCACACTCAGGGGAGGCCTAACTCGGGCGAGTTCTCACTCAGTAGACCACACTCACGTGAGTGCACACTCAGGGGAGAGCACACTCCGGGGAGTGCACACTCAGGGGAGTGTACACTCCGGGGAGTGCACGTTCAGTGAGGTGCACACTCAGGGGAATCCTCACTCAGGCGAGTTCACACTCAGGGGAGTGCACACTCCGGGGTGTCCTAACTCAGGTGAGTGCACACTCAGGGGAGTGCACACTAAGGGGTGTGCACACTCAGGGGAGCACGCACTCAGGGGAGTGCACACTCAGGTGAGCATGCACTCAGGGGAGTGCACACTCAGGTGAGTTTTCACTCAGGCAAGTTCTCACTCAGTAGTCCCCACTCAGGTGAGTGCACACTCAGGGGAGAGCACACTCAGGGTAGTGTACACTCAGGGGAGTGCACATTCAGTGGAGTGCACACTCAGGGGAGTCCTCACTCAGGCGACTTCACACTCAGTAGTCCTCACTCAGGCGAGTGCACACTCAGGGGAGTGAACAGTCAGGGGAGCGCTCACTCAGGAAAGTGCACACTCAGGGTAGCGCACACTCAGGGGAGTGCACACTCAGGGGAGCGCTCACTCAGGGGAGTTTTCAGTAAAGTGAGCTCACACTCAGGGGATGCACACTCAGAGGATTCCTCACACAGGCGAGTGCACACTCAGGAGAGCGCTCACTCATTGGAGTGCTCACACAGGGGAGAGCACACTCAGGGGACTGAACACTCAAGGGAGTGCACATTCACTGGAGTGCACACTCAGGGGAGTCCTCTCTCAGGCGAGTTCACACTCAGGGGAGGGCACACTCAGCAGTGTCCTCACTCTGGCGAGTGAACACTCTGGGCAGTGCGCACTCAGGTGAGTGCACACACAGGTGAGCATGCACTCAGGGGAGTGCATTCTCAGAGGAGTCCTCACTCAGGAGAGTTCTCACTCAGTAGTCCTCACTCTGGCGAGTGCACACTCAGGGGAGAGCATCCTCAGGGGAGTGCACACTCAGGGGAGCGCTAACTCAGGGGAGTTTTCATTAAAGTGAGAGCACACTCAGGGGAGTGCACACTCTGGGGAGTCCTCACACAGGCGAGTGCACACTGAGGAGAGCGCTCACACATAGGAGGGCACACACAGGATAGTGTGCACTCAATGGAGTCCTCACTCAGGGGAGTGCACACTCAGGGGTGTGCACACACTGGGGAGCGCACACTCAGGGGAGGGCACACTCAGGGTAGCCTTCACCCAGGCAATTGCACACTCAGGGGAGTGTGCACTCAGTTGAGTGCACACTCAGGGGAGTGCACACCCTGAAGAGTGAACACTCCGGGGAGTGCACACTCAGGGGAACCTCACTCAGGGAAGTCCTCACTCGTTAGAGTGCGAACTCAGAAGAGTGCGCACTCAGTGGAGGGCTCACACAAAGAAGTCATCACTCAAGCGAGTGCCCCCTCAGGAGACCGCTCACTCAGGGGAGTTCACACTCAGGGGAGAGCACACCCAGGGGAGTGTACACTCAGCGGTGTCCTCACTCAGGTGAGCGTACACTCAGGTGAAGGCACACTTAGGGGCGTCCTCACTCAGGCGAGTGCACACTCAGGGGTGTCCTCACTCAGGCAAGTGCACATTCAGGGAAGTGTACACTCAGGGGAGCGCTCACTCAGGGAAGTGCACACTCAGGGGACCGCTCACTCAGGGGAGTTTTCAGTAAAGTGAGTGCACGCTCAGGGGAGTGCAGACACAGGGGGGTCCTCACACAGGCGATTGCACACTCAGGAGAGCTCTCACTCACGGGAGTGCTCACTCAGGATAGTGTGCACTCAGTGGAGTCCTTACTCAGGGGAGTGCACACTCAGGGAAGAGCACACACAGGGTAGTGTACACTCAGGGGAGTGCACATTCAGTGGAGTGCACACTCAGGGGAGTCCTCACTCAGGAGAGTTCTCACTCAGGGGAGTGCACACTCAGGGGTGTCCTCACTCAGGTGAGTGCACACTCATGGGAGCACTCACTGAGGGAAGTGCACACTCAGGGGAGCGCACACTCAGGGGAGCGCTCACTCAGGGGAGTTTTCAGTAAAGTGAGTGCACACTCAGGGGAGTGCACACTCAGGGGATTCCTCACACAGGCGAGTGCACACTCAGGAGAGCGCTCAACCATGGGAGTGCACACTTAGGATAGTGTGCACTCAGTGGAGTCCTCACTCAGGGGAGTGCACACTCAGGGGAGTGCACACTCAGGGGAGCACACACTCAGGGGAGCACACACTCAGGGGAGGGCACACTCAGGGGAGTCCTCAGTCAGGAGAGTGCAAACTCAAAGGAGTGCACACTTAGGGGAGCACTCACTCAGGGGAGTGCACACCCTGGGGAGCGAACACTCATGGGAGTGCACACCCAGGGGTGTCTACACCCAGGCAAGTGCACACACAGGTGTGTGTGCACTCAGGCGAGTGCACACCCAGTGGGAGCACACTCAGGGTAGTGTACCCTCAGGGGAGTGCAAATTCAGTGGAGTGCACACTCAGGTGAGCATGCACTCAGGTGAGTGGACACTCAGGGTAGTCCTCACTCAGGCGAGTTCTCACTCAGTAGTCCTCACTCAGGCGAGTGCACACTCAGGGGAGAGCACACTCAGGGGAGTGTACACTCAGGGGAGTGCTCATTCAGTAGAGGGCACACTCAGGGGAGTCCTCACTCAGGCGAGTTCACACTCAGGTGAGTTCACACTTAGGGCCATCCTCACTCAGGCGACTTCACACTCAGTAGTCCTCACTCAGGCGAGGGCACACTCAGAGGAGTGCACACTCAGGGGAGCGCTCACGCAGGGAAGTGCACACTCAGGGTAGCGCACACTCATGGAGGGCACACACAGGGGAGCGCTCACTCAGGGGAGTTTTAAGTAAAGTGAGCGCCCACTCAGGGGAATGCACACTCAGGGGAGTCTTCAAACAGGCGAGTGCACACTCAGGAGAGCGCTCACTCATTGGAGTGCTCACTCAGGCGAATTCACACTCAAGCGTGTGCACACTCAGGGGAGTGCACACTCAGGGGGCACTCACTCAGTGAAGTGCACACTCAGGGGAGACCACACTCAGGGGAGTGCACACCCTGAAGAGTGCACACTCAGGGGAGTGCGCACTCAGGGGTGTCTACACCCCAGCGAGTGGACACCCAGGGGTGTGTGCACTCCAGGGGGTGCTCACTCAGGGGAGTGCACACTCAGGGGAGAGCACACTCAGGGGAGTGTACACTCAGGGGAGTGCACACTCAGGGGAGTGCACACTCAGAAGTGTCTACACCCAGGCGCGTGCACACTCAGGGGCTTGCGCACTCAGGGGAGCGCACCCTCAGGGGAGTGCACACCCTGAGGTGTTAACACTCAGGGGAGTGTTCACTCAAGGGAGTGCACACTCTGTGGAGAGCACACTCAGGGGAATGTACATTCAAAGGAGTGCTCATTCAGTAGAGTGCACACTCAGGGGAGTCCTCACTCAGGCAAGTTCACACTCACGGGAGTGCACACTCAGGGGGGTCCTCACTCAGACGAGTGCACACTCAGGGGAGTGCACACTCAGGAGTGCATGCACTCAGGGGAATGCACACTCAGGGTAGTCCTCATTCAGCCAAGTTCACACTCAGTAGTCCTCACTCAGGCGAGTGCACACTCAGGGGAGTGCACACTCAGGGGAGCGCTCACTCAGGGAGGTGGACACTCAGGGGAGCGCACACTCAGGGGAGTGCACAGTTAGGCGTGCCTTCACACAGCCGAGTGCACACTCAGGGGAGTGCGCACTCAGGGGAGCGCACACTCAGGGGAGTGCACATCCTGAAGAGTGAACACTCAGGGGAGTGCGCACTCAGGGGAGTGCACACTCAGGTGTGTCTACACCCAGATGAGTGCACACTCAGGGGAGTGCGCACTCAGGGGAGTGCACATCCTGAAGAGTGAAAGCTCAGGGGAGTGCTCACTCAGGGGAGTGCACACTCAGGTGAGCATGCACTCAGGTGAGCGCACACTCAGGTGAGCATGCACTCAAGGGAGTGCACGCTCAGGGAGGTCCTTACTCCGGCGAGTTCATACTCAGTAGTCCTCACTCAGGCGAGTGCACACTCAAGGAAGTGCACACTCAGGGGAGTGCTCACTCACGGAAGTGCACACTCAGGGGAGTGCACACTCAGGGGAGTGCACTCTCAGTGGTGCCTTCACCCAGGCGAGTGCACACTCAGGGGAGTGTGCACACTCAGGGGTGTCTACACCCAGGCAAGGCCACACTCAGGGGAGTGCACATCCTGAAGAGTGAACGCTCAGCGGAGTGCTCACTCAGGGGAGTGCACACTAGGGTGAGCATGCACTCAGGGGAGTGCACGCTCAGTGGAGTCCTTACTCAGGCGAGTTCTCACTCAGTAGTCCTCACTCAGGCGAGTGCACACTCAGGGGAGTGCACACTCAGGGGAGTGCTCACTCAGGGAAGTGCACACTCAGGGGAGTGCACACTCAGGGGAGTGCACACTCAGTGGTGCCTTCACCCAGGCGAGTGCACGCTCAGGGGTGTCTACACCCAGGCGAATTCACACCCAGGGGAGTACACACTAAGGGGAGCGCACACTCAGGGGAGTGCACACCCTGAAGTGTGAACACTCAGGGAAGTGCTCACTCAGGGGAGAGCACACTCAGGTGAGCATGCACTCAGGGGAGTGCACACACTGGGGAGTCCTCACTCAGGCGAGTTCACACTCAGTAGGCCTCACTCAGACGAGCGCACACTCAGGGGAGTGCACACTCAGGGGAGCGCTCACTCAGGGAAGTGCACACTAAGGGGAGCGAACACTCAGGTGAGTGCACACTCAGGGGTGCCTTCACCCAGGCGAGTGCACACTCAGGGGAGTTCACACTCAGGGGAGCGCACACTCAGGGGAGTGCACATCCTGAAGAGTAGACACTCAGGGGAGTGCACACTCAGGGAAGTGCACACTCATGGGTGTCTACACGCAGCGAGTGCACACTCAGGGGAGTGGGCACTCAGGGGAGTGCACGCTAAGGGGAGTGCACACCCTGAAGAGTGAACACTCAGGGGAGTGCACACCCTGAAGAGTGAACACTCAGGGGAGTGCTCACTCAGGAGAGTGCACACTCAGGTGAGCATGCACTCAGGGGAGTGCACACTCTGGGGAGTCCTCACTCCGGCGAGTTCTCACTCAGTAGTCCTCACTCAGGCGAGTGCACACTCAGGGGAGTGCACACTCAGGGGAGCGCTCACTCAGGGAAGTGCTCACTCAGGGGAGCACACACCCAGGAAGTGCACACGCAGGGGTGTCTTCACCCAGGTGACTGCACACTCAGGGGAGTGCGCACTCAGGGGAGCAAACACTCAGGGCAGTGCACACCCTAAAGAGTGAACACTCAGGGGAGTGCTCACTCAGGCGAGTGCACACTCAGGGGAGAGCACACTCAGGGGCGTGTACACTCATAGGAATGCTCATTCAGTGGAGTGCACCCTCAGGGGAGTCCTCACTCAGGAGAGTGCAAACTCAAAGGAGTGCACACTCAGGGGAGCGCTCTCTCAGGGGAGTGCACACCCTGGGGAGCGAACACTCAGGGGAGTGCACACTCAGGGGAGTGCACACTCAGGGGTGTCTACACCCAGGCCTGTGCACACTCAGGTGTGAGTGCACTCAGGGGAGTGCTCACTCAGGGGAGTGCACACTCAGGGGAGAGCACACTCACGGGTGTGTACACTCGGAGGAGTGCACATTCAGTGAGGTGCACACTCAGGGGGTCCTCACTCAGGTGAGTTCACACTCAGGGGAGTGCACACACAGGGGTGTCCTCACTCAGGCGAGTGCACACTCTGGGGAGTGTGCCCTCAGGGAGTGCACACTCAGGTGAGCATGCACTCAGGGGAATGCACACTCAGGGGAGTCCTCACTCGGGCGAGTTCTCACTCAGTAGTCCTCACTCAGGCGAGTACACACTCAGGGGAGAGCACACTCAGGGGAGTGCACACACAGGGGAGAGCACACTCAGGGGAGTGTACACTCCGGTGAGTGCACGCTCAGTAAGGTGCACACTCCAGTGTGTCCTCACTCAGGTGAGTGCACACTCAGGGGAGTGCGCAATTAGGGGAGTGCACACTCAGGTGAGCATGCACTCAGGGTAGTGCACACTCAGGGGAGTTCTCACTCAGGCAAGATCTCACTCAGTAGTCCTCACTCTGGCGAGTGCACACTCAGGGGAGAGCACACTCAGGGGAGTGTACACTCAGGGGAGTGCTCACTCAGTGAAGTGCACACTCAGGCGACTCCTCACTCAGGCGAGTTCACACTCAGGGGAGTGCACACTCAGGGGTGTCCTCACTCAGGAGAGTGCACACTCACGTGAGCGTGCACTCATGTGAGTGCACACTTAGCGGCGTCCTCACTCAGGCGACTTCACACTCAGTAGTCCTCACTCAGGCGAGTGCACACTCAGGGGAGTGAACACTCAGGGGAGCGCTCACTCAGGGAAGTGCACACTCAGGGTAGCGCACACACAGGGGAGTGCACACTCAGGGGAGCACTCACTCAGGGGAGTTTTCAGTAAAGTGAGCTAACACTCAGGGGATGCACCCTCAGAGGAGTCCTCACACAGGCGAGTGCACACTCAGGAGAGCGCTCACTCATTGAAGCGCTCACTCAGGGAAGTGCACACTCAGGGGAGCGAACACTCAGGGGAGTGCACACTCAGGGGTGCCTTCACCCAGGCGAGTGCACACTCAGGGGAGTGCGCACTCAGGGGACTGCACACTCAGGGGAGTGCACACCCTGAGTAGTGAACACTCAGGAGGGTGCTCACTCAGGGGAGTGCACACTCAGGTGAGTATGCACTCAAGGGAGAGCACACTCAAGGGAGTCCTCACTCAGGCGAGTTCACACTAAGTAGTCCTCACTCAGGCGAGTGCACACTCAGGAAAGTGCACACTCAGGGGAGCGTACATTCACGGGAGTGCACATCCTGAAGAGTGAACGCTCAGGGGAGTGCACACTCAGGGGAGTGCACACTCAGAAGTGTCTACACCCAGGCGAGTGCACACTGAGGGGAGTGCGCACTCAGGGGAGCGAACACTCAGGTGAGTGCACACTTAGGGGCGTCCTCACTCAGGCGACTTCACACTCAGTAGTCCTCACTCAGGCGACTGCACACTCAGGGGAGTGCACCCTCAGGGAAGCGCTCACATAGGGAAGTGCACACTCAGGGGAGCGTGCACTCAGGGGAGTGCACACTCAGGGGGTGGTCACTCAGGGGAGTTTTCAGTAAAGTGAGCACACACAGTGAAATGCACACTCAGAGGAGTCTTCACACAGGCGAGTGCACACTCAGGAGAGCGCTCACTCATTGGAGTGCTCACTCAGGGGAGAGCACACTCAGGGGAGTGTACACTCAGGGGAGAGCACATTCAGTGGAGTGTACACTCAGGGGAGTCCTCACTAAGGCGAGTCCACACTCACGGGAATGCACACTCAGGGGTGTCCTCACTCTGGCGAGTGCACACTCAGGGGAGAGCACACTCAGGGGAGTGTACACTTAGGGGAGTGCTCATTCAGGGGAGTGCACACTCAGGGGAGTCCTCACTCAGGTGAGTTCACAATCAGGGGAGGGCACACTCAGGGGTGTCCTCACTCAGGCGACTGCACACTCAGTGGGTTGTGCACTCAAGGGAGTGCACATTCAGGTGAGCGTGCACTCAGGGGAGTGCACACTTAGAGGCGTCCTCACTCAATCGACTTCACACTCAGTAGTCCTCACTCAGGCGAGTGCACACTCAGGGGAGTGCACACGCAGGGGAGCGCTCACTCAGGGAAGTGCACACTCAGGGGAGCGCACACTCAGGGGAGCACTCACTCAGGGGAGTTTTCATTAAAGTGAGCGCACACTCAGGGGAGTGCACATTCATGGGAGTCCAACACAGGCGAGTGCACACTCAGGAGAGTGCACACTCATATTAGTGCACACACAGGATAGTGTGCACTCAGTGGAGTCCTCACTCAGGGGAGTGCACACTCAAGGGAGTGCACACACAGGGGTGTGCACAATCAGGGGAGGGCACACTCAGTGGAGCGCTCACTCAGGGGAGTTTTCAGTAAAGTAAGCGCACACTCAGGGGGTGCACACTCAGGGGATTCCTCACACAGGCGAGTGCACACTCAGAGGAGGGCTCACTCATGGGAGTGCACACTCAGGATTGTGTGCACTCAGTGGAGTCCTCACCCAGGGGAGTGCACACCCAGGGGAGAGCACACACTCATTGGAGGGCACACTCAGGGGAGTCCTCACTCAGGAGAGTGCAAACTCAAAGGCGTGCACACTCAGGGGAGTGCTCTCTCAGGGGAGTGCACACCCTGGGGAGCGAACACTCAGGGGAGTGCACACTCAGGGGAGTGCACACTCAGGGGTGTCTACACCCAGGCCTGTGCACACTCAGGTGTGAGTGCACTCAGGGGAGTGCTCACTCAGGGGAGTGCACACTCAGGGGAGAGCACACTCACGGGTTTGTACACTCGGAGGAGTGCACATTCAGTGAGGTGCACACTCAGGTGGTCCTCACTCAGGCGAGTTCACACTCAGGGGAGTGCACACACAGGGGTGTCCTCACTCAGGCGAGTGCACACTCTGGGGAGTGTGCCCTCAGGGAGTGCACACTCAGGTGAGCATGCATTCAGGGGAATGCACACTCAGGGGAGTCCTCACTCGGGCGAGATCTCACTCAGTAGTCCACACAGAGCCGAGTGCACACTCAGGGGAGAGCACACTCAGGGGAGTGCACACACAGGGGAGAGCACACTCAGGGGAGTGTACACTCCGGTGAGTGCACGCTCAGTGAGGTGCACACCCCAGGGTGTCCTCACTCAGGTGAGTTCACACTCAGGGGAGTGCGCAATTAGGGGAGTACACACTCAGGTGAGCATGCACTCAGGGTAGTGCACACTCAGGGGAGTTCTCACTCAGGCGAGATCTCACTCAGTAGTCCTCACTCTGGCGAGTGCACACTCAGGGGAGAGCACACTCAGGGGAGTGTACACTCAGGGGAGTGCTCACTCAGTGAAGTGCACACTCAGGCGACTCCTCACTCAGGCGAGTTCACACTCAGGGGAGTGCACACTCAGGGGTGTCCTCACTCAGGAGAGTGCACACTCACGTGAGCGTGCACTCATGTGAGTGCACACTTAGCGGCGTCCTCACTCAGGCGACTTCACACTCAGTAGTCCTCACTCAGGCGAGTGCACACTCAGGGGAGTGAACACTCAGGGGAGCGCTCACTCAGGGAAGTGCACACTCAGGGTAGCGCACACACAGGGGAGTGCACACTCAGGGGAGCACTCACTCAGGGGAGTTTTCAGTAAAGTGAGCTAACACTCAGGGGATGCACCCTCAGAGGAGTCCTCACACAGGCGAGTGCACACTCAGGAGAGCGCTCACTCATTGGAGTGCTCACTCAGGGGAGAGCAAACTCAGGGGTGTGTACACTCAGGGGAGTGCATATTCAGTGTAGTGCACACTCAGGGGAGTCCTCTCACAGGCGAGTGCACACTGAGTAGAGCGCTCACACATAGGAGGGCACACACAGGATAGTGTGCACTCAGTGGAGTCCTCACTCAGGGAAGTGCACACTCAGGGGAGTGCACACACTGGGGAGCGCACACTCAGGGGAGGGCACACTCAGGATAGCCTTCACCCAGGCAATTGCACACTCAGGGGAGTGCGCACTCAGTTGAGTGCACACTCAGGGGAGTGCACACCCTGAAGAGTGAACACTCCGGGGAGTGCACACTCAGGGGAAACTCACTCAGGGAAGTCCTCACTTGTTAGAGTGCGAACTCAGAAGAGTGCGCACTCAGGGGAGGGCTCACACAAAGGAGTCATCACTCAAGCGAGTGCCCCCTCAGGAGACCGCTCACTCAGGGGAGTTCACACTCAGGGGAGAGCACACTCAGGGGAGTGTACACTCGGGGGTGTCCTCACTCAGGCGAGTGCACACTCAGGTGAGCGTACACTCAGGTGAATGCACACTTAGGGGCGTCCTCACTCAGTCGAGTGCACACTCAGGGGTGTCCTCATTCAGGCAAGTGCACATTCAGGGAAGTGTACACTCAGGCGAGCGCTCACTCAGGGAAGTGCACACTCAGGGGAGCGCTCACTCAGGGGAGTTTTCAGTAAAGTGAGCGCACGCTCAGGGGAGTGCCGACACAGGGGGCTCCTCACACAGGCGATTGCACACTCAGGAGAGCGCTCACTCATGGGAGGGCTCACTCAGGATAGTGTGCAGTCAGTGCAGTCCTCACTCAGGGGGAGCACACTCAGGGGAGTGCACACACACGGGAGCGTACACTCAGGGGAAGGCACACTCAGGGGTATGTGCACTACGGGAAATGCTCACTCAGGGGAGTGCACACTCAGGGGAGAGCACACACAGGGGAGTGTACCCTCAGGGGAGTGCACATTCATTGGAGTGCACACTCAGGGGAGACCTCACTCAGGAGAGTTCTCACTCAGGGGAGTGCACACTCAGGGGTGTCCTCACTCAGGCGAGTGCACACTCAGGGGAGCGCTCACTCAGGGAAGTGCACACTCAGGGGAGTGCACACTCAGGGGAGCGCTCACTCAGGGGAGTGTTCAGTAAAGTTAGTGCACACTCAGGGGAGTGCACACTCAGGGGATTCCTCACACAGGCGAGTGCACACTCAGGATAGCGCTCACCCATGGGAGTGCACACTCAGGATAGTGTGCACTCATTGGAGTCCTCACTCAGGGGAGTGCACACTCAGGGGAGTGCACACTCAGGGGAGCGCACACTCAGGGGAGCACACACTCAGGGGAGGGCACACTCAGGGGAGTCCTCAGTCAGGAGAGTGCAAACACAGAGGAGTGCACACTTAAGGGAGCGCTCACTCAGGGGAGTGCACACCCTGTTGAGCAAACACTCAGGGGAGTGCACACCCAGGGGTGTCTACACGCAGGCGAGTGCACACACAGGTGTGTGTGCACTCAGGGGAGAGCTCACTCAGGGGAGTGCACACTCAGGGGAGAGCACACTCAGGGGAGTGTACACTCAGGGGAGTGCACATTCAGTGGAGTGCACACTCAGGTGAGCTTGCACTCAGGTGAGTGCACACTCAGGGGAGTCCTCACTCAGGCGAGTTCTCACTCAGTAGTCCTCACTCAGGCAAGTGCACACTCAGGGGAGAGCACACTCAGGGGAGTGTACACTTAGGGGAGTGCTCATTCAGGGGAGTGCTCACTCAGGGGAGTCCTCACTCAGGCGAGTTCACACTCAGGGGAGGGCACTCTCAGGGGTGTCCTCACTCAGGCGAGTGCACACTCAGGGGAGTGTGCACTCATGGGAGTGCACATTCAGGTGAGCGTGCACTCAGGGGAGTGCACACTTAGAGGCATCCTCACTCAGGTGACTACACACTCAGTAGTCCTCACTCAGGCGATTGCACACTCAGGGGAGTGCACGCAGGGGAGCGCTCACTCAGGGAAGTTTTCATTAAAGTGAGCGCACACTCAGGGGAGTGCACACTGAGGGGAGCGCTCACTCAGGGGAGTTTTCATTAAAGTGAGAGCACACTCAGGGGAGTGCAAACTCAGGGGAGTCCTCACACAGGCAAGTGCACACCCAGGAGAGCGCTCACACATAGGAGGCCACACACAGGATAGTGTGCACTCAGTGGAGTCTTCACTCAGGGGAGTGCACACTCAGGGGTGTGCACACACTGGGTAGCGCACACTCAGGGGAGGGCACACTCAGGGTAGCCTTCACCCAGGCAATTGCACACTCAGGGGAGTGCGCACTCAGTTGAGTGCACACTCAGGGGAGTGCGCACTCAGTTGAGTGCACACTCAGGGGAGTGCACACCCGGAAGAGTGAAGAGTCCGGGGGGTGCACACTCAGGGGAACCTCACTCAGGGAAGTCCTGACTCGTTAGAGTGCGAACTCAGAAGAGTGCGCACTCAGGGGAGGGCTCACACAAAGGAGTCATCACTCAAGCGAGTGCCCCCTCAGGAGACCGCTCACTCAGGGGAGTTCACACTCAGGTGAGCGTACACTCAGGTGAATGCACACTTAGGGGCGTCCTCACTCAGGCGAGTTCACACTCAGTAGTCCTCACTCAGGCGAGTGCACACTCAGGGGAGTGCACACTCAGGGGAGCGCTCACTCAGGGAAGTGCGCACTCAGGGGAGCACACACCCAGGAAAGTGCACACTCAGGGGTGCCTTCATCCAGGCGAGTGCACACTCAGGGGAGTGCGCACTCAGGGGAGTGAACACTCAGGGCAGTGCACACCCTGAAGTGTGAACACTCAGGAGAGTGCTCACTCACGCGAGTGCACACTCAGGGGAGAGCACACTCAGGGGAGTGTACACTCAAAGGAATGCTCATTCTGTGGAGGGCACCCTCAGGGGAGTCCTCACTCAGGCAAGTAAACACTCAGGGGAGTGCACACTCAGGGGTGTCCTCACTCAGGCGAGTGCACACTCAGGGGTGTGGGCACTCAGGGGAGTGCATACTCAGGAGAGCATGCACTCAGGGGAGTGCACACACAGGGGAGTCCTCACTCAGGCGACTTCACACTCAGTAGCCCTCACTCAGGCGAGTGCACACTCAGGGGAGTGCACAATCAGGGGAGCGCTCACTCAGGGAAGTGCACACACAGGGGATCGCACACTCAGGGGAGTTCACACTCAGGGGTGTCTTCACCCAGGCGAGTGCACACTCAGGGGAGTGCGCACTCAGGGGAGCGCACACTCAGGGGAGTGCACACCCTGAGTAGTGAACACTCAGGGGGGTGCTCACTCAGGGAAGTGCGCACTCAGGTGAGCATGCACTCAAGGGATAGCACACTCAAGGGAGTCCTCACTCAGGCGAGTTCACACTAAGTAGTCCTCACTCAGGCGAGTGCACACTCAGGAAAGTGCACACTCAGGGGAGCGCACATTCAGGGGAGTGCACATCCTGAAGAGTGATCGCTCAGGGGAGTGCACACTCAGGGGAGTGCACACTCAGAAGTGTCTACACACAGGCGAGGGCACACTCAGGGGAGTGCGCACTCAGGGGAGCGAACACTCAGGGGAGTGCACACTCAGGGGCGTCCTCACTCAGGCGACTTCACACTCAGTAGTCCTCACTCAGGCGACTGCACACTCAGCGGAGTGCACACTCAGGGGAGCGCTCTCACAGGGGAGTGCACACCCTGGGGAGCGAACAATCAGGGGAGTGCACACTCAGGGGAGTGCACACTCAGGGGTGTCTACACCCAGGCGAGTGCACACTCAGGTGTGAGTGCACTCAGGGGAGTGCTCACTCAGGGGAGAGCACACTCAGGGGAGTGCGCACTCAGGTGAGCATACACTCAGGGGAGTGCACAGTCAAGGGAGTCCTCACTCAGGCGAATTCCCACTCAATAGTCCTCACTCAGGCGAGTGCAGACTCAGGGGAGTGCACACTCAGGGGAGTCCTCACTCAGGCTAGTTCCCACTCAGTAGTCCTCACTCAGGGAAGTGCACACTCAGGGGAGCGCACACTCAGGGGAGTGCACACCCTGAGGAAGGAACACTCAGGGGAGTGCGCCTCAGGTGTGTCTTCACCCAGGGGTGTGCACACTCAGGGGAGTGTGCACACAGGGAAGCGCTCACTCAGGGGAGTGCGCACTCAGGGGAGTGCACACTCATGGAAGTCCTCACTCTGGAGAGTGCGAACTCAGAGGGGTGCACACACAGGGGAGGGCTCACCCGTAGGACTCATTACTCAAGCGAGTGCCCCCTCAGGAGAGCGCTCACTCAGGGGAGTGCACACTCAGGGGAGTGCACAACCTGGGGAGGGAACACTCAGGGGAGTGCACACTCAGGGGAGTTCACACTCAGGGGTGCCTTCACCAAGGCGAGTGCACACTCATTGGAGCGCGCACTCGGGGGAGCGCACACTCAGGATAGTGCACATCCTGAAGAGTGAACACTCAGGGGAATGCACACTCAGGTGTGTGCACACTCAGGGGTGTCTACATCCAGGCGAGTGCACACTCAGGGGAGCGCACACTCAGGGGAGTGCACACTCTAAAGAGGGAACACTCAGGGGAGTGCTCACTCAGGGGAGTGCACACTCAGGGGAGAGCACACTCAGGGGAGTGTACACTCAAGGGAGGGCTCATTCAGTGGAGTGCACACTCAGGGGAGCCCTCACTCACGCAAGTTCACACTCAGGGGAGTGCACACTCAGGGGTGTCATCACTCAGGCGAGTGCACACTCAGGGGAGTTCGCACTCAAGGGAGTGCACACTCAGGTGAGCATGAATTCAGGAGAGTGCACACTCAGGGGAGTCCTCACTCAGGCGACTTCACACTCAGTAGTCCTCACTCAGGCGAGTGCACACACAGGGGAGTGCACACTCAGGGGAGCGCTCACTCAGGGAAGTGCACACTCAGGGGAGTGCACACTCAGGGGAGTGCACACTCAGGATTGTCTTCACCCAGGGGAGTGCATACTCAGGGGAGTGCACACTCAGGGGAGTGCACATTCAGGGAAGTCCTCACTCTGGAGAGTGCGAACTCAGAGGGGTGCACATACAGGGGAGGGCTCACCCAAAGGAGTCATCACTCAAGCGAGTGCCCCCTCAGGAGAGCGCTCACTCAGGGGAGTTCACACTCAGGGGAGCGCACACTCAGGAGAGTGCACACCCTGGGAAGGGAACACTCATGGGTGTGCACACTCAGGGGAGTGCACACTCAGGGGTGCCTTCACCCAGGCGAGTGAACACTCAGGGGAGTGAGCACTCAGGGGAGCACACACTCAGGGGTGTGCACATCCTGAAGAGTGAACACTCAGGAGAGTGCACACTCAGGGGAGTGCACAATCAGGGGAGCGCTCATTCAGGGAAGTTCATGCTCAGGGGAGCGCACACTCAATGGAGTGCACACCCTGGGGAAGGAACACTCAGTCAACGGCACACTCAGGGGAGTGCACACTCAGGGAGCCGCTCACGAAGCGGAGTTCCCGTCAGGTGAGCACTTACTCAGCGGAGTGCACACTCAGGGGATCAAACCGGACCAGACCGGCTCAAACAGTATTTGACTAGCTCAATCCGGACCAGACCGGCTCAACTGTTTTTGACCGGCTCAACCTGGGGCAGACCGGCTGAAACTGGTTAGGATTTGCTCAAACCAGACCAGACCAGCTGAATCAGATCAAACAGGACCAGACTGGCTTAAACCGATGTTGACAGGCTCAAACCGGGTCAGACCGGCTCAAACCGGATCACACCGGCTCAAACCGGTTCAAACAGGAACCAGACCAGCTTAAACTGGGTTAATCCGTAGCAGACCGGCTCAAACCGGTTTTGACCGCCTCAAATCGGACCAGACAGGCACTAACCGGATTTTACTGGCTCAAACCGCACTCAAACCAGACCAGACTGGCTCAAACCGGTTTTGACCGGCCCAAACCAGACCAGACCAGCTGAAACCGGACCAGACCGACTCAAACCGGTTTTGAATGACTCAAACACGACCGGATTGGCTAAAACCGCACCAGACCGGCTCAAACTGGTTTCGACCGGCTCAAACTGGACCAGACCGTCTCAAACCGGTTTTCACCGGCTCAAACCAGACCAGACCGGCTCAAACCGAATCAAACTGGACCAGACCGGCTCTTAGACAAGCTCAAACCGGACCAGACCGGCTCAAACCGGATTTGAATTGCTCAAATCGGACTCAAACCGGACAAGACCGGCTCAAACTGAATCAAACCATACCAGACCGGCTCTTAGACCGACTCAAACCGGAGCAGACCGGCTCAAACCGGAGCAGACAGGCTCAAATCGGACTCAATCCGGACCAGACAGGCATTAACCGGATCTAACCGGACCAGACCATCTCAAACCAGGGTTGGCCGGCTCAAACCCAACCAGACTGGCCGAAACCGGACCAGACTGGCTCAAACAGTGTTTGACCGGCTCAAACTGGACTCAAAGGGGACCAGAACGGCTCAAACTGGGTTAGACTGGCTCAAACCGGATCAGACCGGCTCAAACCTAATCAAACCGTACCAGACCGTCTCTTAGACCGGCTAAAACCGGACCAGACTTCCTCAAATCGGACTCAAACCGGAACAGACCGGCTCAAATTGGTGTTGACCGGCTCAAACCTGACTCAAACCGGACCAGACTGGCTCATACCGGTGTTGATTCACTCGAACCAGACTCAAACCGGACCTGAACGGCTCAAACCGGACCAGACAGGCTCAAATCGGATCAAAACGGACCAGACCGGCTCAAACTGATTTTGACCAGCTGAAACTGGACCAGACCAGCTCAAACCGGACTCAAACCGGACCATACCAGCTGAAAGCGGTTTTGACCGGCTCAAATCGAACCAGACCGGCTCATACCAGTTTTGACCAGCTCACAAAAGCCCAGACCGGCTCTACCGGATCAAACAGGACCAGACCGGCTCAAACCGGCTCAAACCGCACCAGACCGGCTCAAACAGGATGTGACCAGCTCACACCGGACCAGACAGGCTCAAACCGGTTTTGACCGGCTCAAATTGGACTCAAACCGGAACAGACTGCCTCAAACTGGTTTTGACCAGCTCAAACCGGACCAGACAGACTCAAACCGGATCAAACCGGACCAGACCGGCCCTTAGACAGTCTCAAACCGGTTTTGATCGGCTCAATACGGACCAGAACGGCTCAAACCGGTTTTGAACGGCTCAAACCGGACCAGACCATCTCAAACCGGACTCAAACCGGACCAGACCAGCTCAAACTGGTTTTGACAGGGTCAAACCAGAACAGACCGGCTCAACTGGATCAAACCGGACCACACCGGCTTTAACCGGATCAAACCAGACCAGACCGTATCAAACCAGGGTTGACAGGCTTAAACCCGACCAGACAGGCTTAATCCGAACCAGACTGGCTCAAACAGGGTTTGACCGGATCAAACCTGAGTCAAAGCGGACCAGAACGGGTCAAACCGGGTTAGACTGGCTCAAACCGGACCAAACCAGCTCAAACCGGACTCAAACTGGACCAGACCAGCTCAAACCAGTTTTGACTGGTTCAAACCATACCAGAAAGGCTCAAACCGGTTTTGACCACCTCAAGTCGGACTCAAACCGGACCAGACCGGATCAAACTGGTGTTAACCGGCTCAAACCTGATTCAAACCGCAACAGACTGGCTCACACCTGTGTTGACTGGCTCGAACCAGACTCAAACCCGAACAGAACGGCTCAAACTGGACCAGACAGGATCAAACCGGATCAAAACGGACCAGACCGGCTCAAACGGGTTTTGACCAGCTGAAACCGGACCAGACCGGCTCAAATCAGATCAAACCGAACCAGACCGTCTCAACCAGATCAAACCGGACCAGACCGGCTTAAACCATATCAAACCAGACCAGACCGGCTCTTAGACCGTCTCAAACCGGTTTTGATCAGCTCAATGCGGACCAGAAAGGCTCAAACCGGTTTTGACCAGCTCAAACCGGACCAGACCATCTCAAACCGGACTCAAACCGGACCAGATCAGCTCAAACCGGTTTTTACCAGCTCAAATCGGACTCAAACCGGACCAGACCGGGTCAAACTGGTGTTGACAGGCTCAAAACTGACTCAAACCGGACCAGGCCAGCTCACACCGGTGGTGACCATCTGGAACCAGACACAAACCCGACCAGAAGGGCTCAAACCGGACCAGACAGGCTCAAACCGGATCAAAACGGACCAGACCGGCTCAAACCAATTTTGACCAGCTGAAACCGGACCAGACCAGCTCAAATAGGATCAAATCGAACCAGACCGGCTCAACCAGATCAAACCGGACCAGACCGGCTTAAACCTGATCAAACCAGACCAGACCGGCTCTTAGACCGTCTCAAACCGGTTTTGATCTGCTCAATACGGACCAGAACGGATCAAACCGGTTTTGTCCGTCTCAAATTGGACTCAAACAGGAACAGACCGGCTCAAACCTGTTTTGACCAGCTCAAACCGGACCAGACAGAATCAAACTGGATCAAACCAGACCAGTCTGGCTTAAACCAAACCAGACTGGCTCAAACAGAGTTTGACTGGCTCAAAGTGGACTCAAACAGGAACAGAACGGATCAAGCAGGGTTAGATTGGTTCAAACCGGAGCAGAGCGGCTCAAACTGAATCAAACCGGAACAGACTGGCTTTAGACCGGTTCAAACCGGTCCAGACTGGCTCAAAACGGTTTTGACCGGCTCAAATCGGACTCAAACTGGACCAGACCGGCTCAAACCGGTGTTGACCAGCTCAAACCGGACTCAAACCGGAACAGACTGGCTCAAACCCGATCAAAACGGACCAGACCAGCTCAAACCGGTTTTGACCAGCTGAAACCGGACCAGACTGGCTCAAATCAGATCAAACCGGACCAGACAGGCTCAAACAGGTTCAAACAGGACCAGACCAGCTCAAACCGGACTCAAACCGGACCAGACCGGCTGAAAACGGTTTTGACCGGCTCATATCGGACCAGACCACGTCAAACTGGAACAAACAGGACCAGACCTGCTCAAGCCAGTTTTGACCAGCTCTAAAAAGCCCAGACCGGCTCTACTGGGTCAAACCGGACCAGACCGTCTCAAACCAGCTCAAACCGCACCAGACCGGCTCAAACAGGATTTGACCAGCTAATACTGGACCAGACTGGCTCAAACCGGATTTGACCGGCTCAAATTGGACTCAAACTGGAACAGACTGGCTCAAACCGCTTTTGACAAGCTCACACCAGATCAGACAGACTCAAACCGGATCAAACCGGACCAGACCGGCCCGTAGACAGTCTCAAACCGGTTTTGATCGGCTCAATACGGACCAGAACGGCTCAAACCGGTTTTGACCGGCTCAAACCTGACCAGACCATCTCAAAACGGACACAAACCGGACCAGACCAGCTCACACCAGTTTTGACCGGGTCTAACCAGAACAGACCAACTCAACCGGATCAAACCGGACCAGACCGGCTTTAACCGGATCAAACCGGACCAGACCGGCTCAAACCAGGTTTGACCGGCTCAAACCCGACCAGACTGGCTTAAACCGAACCAGACTGAAACAAACAGGGTTTGACCGGCTCAAACCAGTCTCAAACAGCACCAGACCGGCTTTAACCGGATCAAACCGCACCAGACCAGCTCAAACTGGTTTTGACTGGCTCAAATTGGATGAGAGCAGCACAAACAGAATTTGACCAGCTCAATATAGACTCAAACAGGACCACACCGGCTCAAACCGGTTTTGACCGGCTCAAACTGGACCAGACCGGCTATAACCAGACAAGACCGCCTCAAACCGGTTTTGACCGGCTTAAAGCGGTCTAGACCGGCTCTAACCGGTTATGACCGGCTCAAACCGCACTCAACCCGCACGAGACCATCTCAAACTGGTGTTGCCCGGCTCAAACCGGACTCAAACGGGGCCGGACCGGCTCAAACCGGTTTTGACCAGCTCAAATCGGACCATAGAGGCAAATATCGATTTTGACCGGCTCAAAGCAGACTCAAACAGAACCAGACAGGTTCATACTGGTTTACACTGGCTCAAACCCGACAAGACCGACTGAAACCGGACGAGACCGGCTGAAACCGGTTTTGACTGCGTCAACCCCGACCAGACCGGCTAAAAACGGACCAGACTGGCTCAGACCAGTTTTGACCAGCTCAAACCGAACCAGACCGGCTCAACAGGATCAAACCAGATCAGACCGGCTTAAATCGGATCAAACCAGACCAGAACGGCTTAAACCGGATCAAACTGGACCAGACCGGCTCTTAGAGCGTCTCAAACCGGTTTTCATCTGCTCAATAAGGATCAGAACGGTTCAAACCGGTTTTGACCGGCTCAAATCGGACCAGACCGGCTCAAACCAGACTCAAACCGGACCAGAACGGATTAAACCGGTGTTGACTGGCTCAAACCTGACTCAAACTGGACCAGACCAGCTCAAACCGGTGTTGACCAGCTCAAACCGGACTCATACCGGACCAGACCGGCTCAAACCAGTTTTGAATGGCTCAAACCAGACCATACCGGCTCAAAGGAATCAAACCGGCCCAGACCGGCTTATACCGGAGCAAACCGGACCAGACCGGCTCAAACCGGACCAGACCGGCTCAAGGCGGACTAGACCGGCTCTAACCGGTTATGACCGGCTCAAACCGCATTCAAACTGGACCAGACGGTCTCAAACTGGTGTTGTCCGGCTCAAACCACACTCAAAGCAGACCAGAACGGCTCAGACCGGTTTTGACCGGCTCGAATCGGACCAGAGCAGCACAAACTGCTTTTGCCTGGCTCAAACCACACTCAAACAGAACCAGACCGGCTCAAACTGGTTTTCACCGGCTCAAACCCGACCAGACCGGCTGAAACCGGACGAGACCGGCTGAGACTGGTTTTGACCGGGTCAACCCTGACCAGACCGGCTAAAATTGGACCAGACCAGCTCAAACCAATTTTGACCGGCTCACAGCGGGCTAGACTGGCTCTAACCGGTTATGACCGGCTCAAACCGCACTCAAACCGGACCAGAACGTCTCACACTGGTGTTGTCCGGCTCAAACCGGACTCAAACCGGACCAGACCGGCTCACACCGGTGTTGACCAGCTCAAACCAGACTCAAACCGGACCAGACCGTCTCATACCCGTTTTGACTGGCTCAAACCTGAGCAGACCGGCTGAAACCGGATGAGACCGGCTCAAACCGGTTTGGACCGGCTCAAACAAGACCAGACTGGCTCAACCAGATCAAAGCAGACCAGATCAGCTCAAACCGGATCAAACCGGACCAGAACCACTGAAACCGGATCAAACCGGACCAAACCGGCTCAAACCGGTTTTAACTGGCTCAAACCCGACCAGACCAGCTGGAATGGGATGGGACTGCCTCAAACTGGTTTTGTCCGGGTCAAATCAGACCAGACTGGCACAAACCGGTTTTGACCGGCTCAAACCCGACCAGACCATCTGAAACCGGACCAGACAGGCTCAAACCGGTTTTGACCGGCTCAAACCCTACCAGACCGGCTAAAACTTGACCAGACCCGTTCAAACAGGACTCAAACCGGAATAGACCGGGTCAAACCAGTTTTCACCGGCTCAAATCGGACCAGAGCAGCACAAACCGATTTTGACTGGCTCAAACCAGACTCAAACAGGACCAGACCGGCTTAAACCGGTTTTCAGCGGCTCAAACCCGACCAGACCGTCTGAAAACGGACGAGAACGGCTGAAACCGGTTTTAACTGGGTCAACCCCTACCAGACCGGTTAAAACAGTACCAGACTGGCTCAGACCTGTTTTAACCGGCTCAAACCGAACCAGACCGGCTCACCCGTATCAAACCGGACCAGACCGGCTCTTAGACCATCTCAAACAGGTTTGGATCCGCTCAATACGGATCAGAACGGCTCAAACCGGTTTTGACTGACTCAAACGGGACCAGACCGGCTCAAACCGGACTCAAACCAGACCAGAACTGATCAAACCGGTGTTGACCGGCTCTAACCTGACTCAAACTGGACCAGAACGGCTCAAACCGGTGTTGACCAGCTCAAACCGGACTCAAACCAGACCAGACCGGCTCAAACCGGTTTTGAACAGCTCAAACCTGACCATACCGACTCAAACGGATCAAACCGGTCCAGACTGGCTTAAACTGGATCAAACCAGACCAGACCGGCTCAAACCGGTTTTGACCGGCTCAAATCGGACGAGAGCAGCACAAACCGAATTTGACCAGCTCAAACCAGACTCAAACTGGACCACACCGGCTCAAACCGGTTTTGACCGGCTCAAACCCGACCAGACCGGATGAAACTGGACGGGACCGCCTCAAACCGCTTGTGACCGACTCAAACCTGTCCAGACCGGCTAAAACCGAACCAGACAGGCTCAAACCAGTTTTGACCGGCACAAAACGGACTAGACAGTGTCTAACCAGTTATGACCGGCTCAAACCGCACTCAAACCCGACCAGACCGTCTCAGACTGGTGTTGTCCGACTCTAACCGGACTCAAACCGGACCAGACTGTCTCAAACCCGTTTTGACTGGCTCAAACCCAACCAGACCGGCTGAAACCGGACGAGACCAGCTCAAACCGGTTTGCACTGGCTCAAACCAGACCATACTGGCTCAACCAGATCAAAGCGAACCAGACAGGCTCAAACCGGATCAAACAGGACCAGAACCGCTCAAACCGGATCCAACCGGACCAGACCGGCTCAAACCAGTTTTGACTGCCTCAAACTGGACTCAAACCGGACCCTACCGGCTCAAACCGGTTTTAACTGGATCAAACCAGACCATACCGGCTCAACCGCATGAAACCGGAGCAGTCCGGCTCAAACCGCAACAGACCGGCTCAACCCAGTTGCAAACTGCTTTTGACCAGCTAAAACCAGTCCAGACAGCCTCAAACCGGTTTTGACTGGCTCAAACCGGACTCAAACAGGACCAGACTGGGTCAAACTGGTTTTAAACGGCTCAAATCAGATTCAAACTGGACACACCGGCTCAAACCGGATTTGACCGACTCAAACCCGACCAGACCGGCTAAAACTGGACGAGACCACCTCAAACCGGTTTTGACCGACTCAAATCCATCCAGACCTGCTAAAACCGGACCAGACCGGCTCAAACTGGTTTTGACCGGCTCAAAGCAGACTAGACCGGCTCTAACTGGTTATAACCGGCTCAAACCGCACTCAAACTGGACCAGAACATCTCAAACTGGTGTTGTCCAGCTCAAACCGGACTCAAAATGGACCAGACCGGCTCAAACCGGTTTTGACCGGCTCAAACCGGACTCAAACCGGACCAGACCGTCTCATACCCATTTTGACTGGCTCAAACCCGACCAGACTGGCTGAAACCGGACGAGACCGGCTCAAACCTGTTTGGACTGGCTCAAACCAGACCAGACTGGCTCAACCAAATCAAAGCGGACCAGACCAGCTCAAACCGGACTCAAACCGGACCAGACCGGCTGAAAACGGTTTTGAGCGGCTCAAATCGGACCAGACCACATCAAACCGGATCAAACCATCCAGAACGGCTCAAACTGGTTTTGACCAGCTCACAAAAGCCCAGACCGGCTCTACCGGATCAAACCAGACGAGACCGGCTCAAACTGGCTCAAACCGCACCAGACCGGCTCAAACAGGATTTGACCAGCTCACACCGGACCAGAGCAGCTCAAACCGGTTTTGACCCGCTCAAATTGGACTCAAACCGGAACAGACCGGCTCAAACCGGTTTTGACCAGCTCAAACCGGACCAGACAGACTCAAATCGGATCAAACCGGACCAGACTGGCCCTTATGAACCGGAGCAGAATGGCCCTTAGACAGTGTCAAACCGGTTTTGATCGGCTCAATACGGACCAGAATGACTCAAACCGCTTTTGACCGGCTCAAACCCGACCAGACCATCTCAAACCGGACTGAAACCGGACCAGACATGCTCAAACCACTTTTGACCGGGTCAAACCACAACAGACCGGCTGAACCGGATCAAACCGGACCAGACCGGCTTTAACCGGATCAAACCGGACCACACTGGCTCAAACCAGGGTTGACAGGCTCAAACCCGACCAGACTGGCTTAATCCGAACCAGACTGGCTCAAACAGAGTTTGACTGGAACAAACCTGAGTCAAACTGGACCAGAATGGCTAAAACCGGGTTAGACTGGCTCAAACCAGACCAGACCGGCTCAAACCGGACTCAAACTGGACCAGACCGGCTCAAACCGGTTTTGACCAGCTCAAGTTGGACTCAAACCGGACCAGACCGGCTCAAACTGGTGTTGACTGGCTCAAACCTGATTCAAACCGGACCAGACCAGCTCACCTCGGTGTTGAATGGCTGGAACCAGACTCAAACCCGACCAGAAGGGCTCAAACCGGACCAGACAGGCTCAAAACGGATCAAAACGGACCAGACCGGCTCAAATCGGATCAAACCGAACCAGACCGGCTCAACCAGATCAAACCGGACCAGACCAGCTTAAACCGGATCAAACCAGACCAGACCGGCTCTTAGACCGTCTCAAACCAGTTTTGATCAGCTCAATACGGACCAGAACGGCTCAAACCGGTTTTGACTGGCTCAAACAGGACCAGACCATCTCAAACCGGACTCAAACCGGACCAGATCAGCTCAAACCGGTTTTGAGTGGGTCAAACCGGAACAGACCGGCTCAAACTGGTTTTGACCAGCTCAAATCGGACTCAAACCGGACCAGACCGGCTCAAACCGGATCAAAACGGACCAGACCGGCCCGTAGACAGTCTCAAACCGGTTTTGATCGGCTCAATACGGACCAGAACGGCTCAAACCGGTTTTGACCGGCTCAAACCTGACCAGACCATCTCAAACCGGACTCAAACCAGACCAGACCAGCTCACACCGGTTTTGACCGGGTCTAACCAGAACAGACCGGCTCAACCAGATCAAACTGGACCAGACCGGCTTTAACTGGATCAAACTGGACCATACCGGCTTTAACCGGATCAAACCGGACCAGACCGGCTCAAGCCAGGTTTCACTGGCTCAAACCAGACCAGACTGGCTTAAACCGAACCAGACTGGCACAAACAGGGTTTGACCGGCTCAAACCGGACTCAAACAGCACCAGACCGGCTTTAACCAGATCAAACTGCACCAGACCAGCTCAAACTGGTTTTGACCGGCTCAAATCAGACGAGAGCAGTACAAACAGAATTTGACCAGCTCAAAATAGACTCAAACAGGACCACACCAGCTCAAACCGGTTTTGACCGGCTCAAACCCGACCAGACCGGCTGAACCTGGACGAGACCGCCTCAAACCAGTTTTGACCGACTCAAACCATTCCAGACCAGCTAAAACCGGACCAGACCGGCTCAAACCGGTTTTGACTGGCTCAAAGCAGACTAGACCGGCTCTAACCGGATATGACCGGCTCAAACCGCACTCAACTCGGACCAGACCATCTCAAACTGGTGTTGTCCGGCTCAAACCGGACTCAAACGGGACCAGACCGGCTCAAACCGGTTTTGACTGGCTCAAATCGGACCATAGAAGCACAAACCGATTTTGACCGGCTCAAAGCAGACTCAAACAGAACCAGACCGGTACAAACCGGTTTATACCGGCTCAAACCCGACCAGACCGACTGAAACCGGACGAGACCGGCTGAAACCAGTTTTGACTGGGTCAACCCCGACCAGACCGGCTAAAAACGGACCATACTGGCTCAGACCAGTTTTGACCGGCTCATACCGAACCAGACCGGCTCAACAGGATCAAACCAGATCAAACCGGCTTAAATCGGATCAAACCGGACCAGAACGGCTTAAACCGGATCAAACTGGACCAGACCGGCTCTTAGAGCGTCTCAAACCGGTTTTCATCTGCTCAATACGGATCAGAATGGCTCAAACCGGTTTTGACCGGCTCAAATCGGACCAGACCGGCTCAAACCAGACAAACCGTACCAGAATGTATTAAACCGGTGTTGACTGCCTCAAACCTGACTCAAACTGGACCAGACCAGCTCAAACCGGTGTTGACCAGCTCAAACCGGACTCATACCATACCAGACCGGCTCAAACCGGTTTTGAACGGCTCAAACCAGACCATACCGGCTCAAAGGTATCAAACCGGACCAGACCGGCTTAAACCGGAGCAAACCGGACCAGACCGGCTCAAACCGGACCAGACCGGCTCAAGGCGGACTACACCGGCTCTAACCGGTTATGACCAGCTCAAACCACATTCAAACTGGACCAGACCGTCGCAAACTGGTGTTGTCCGGCTCAAACCACACTCAAAGCAGACCAGAACGGCTCAGACCAGTTTTGACCGGCTCAAATCGGACCAGAGCAGCACAAACCGATTTTGACCAGCTCAAACCACACTCAAACCGGACCAAACCGGCTCAAACCGGTTTTCACCGGCACAAACCCGACCAGACCGTCTGAAACAGGACCAGACAGGCTCAAACCGGTTTTGAACGGCTCAAACCCTACAAGTCCGGCTAAAATCAGACCAGATCCATTCAAACCGGACTCAAACTGGAATAGACAGGCTCAAACCGGTTTTCACCGGCTCAAACCCGACCAGACCGGCTGAAACTGGATGAGACCACCTCAAACTGCTTTGGACCGGCTCAAACCAGACCAGACTGGCTCAACCAGATCAAAGCAGACAAGACTGGCTCATACCGGATCAAACCGGACCAGAACTGCTGAAACCGGATCAATCCTGATCAGACTGGCTCCAACCGGTTTTAACCGGCTCAAACCCGACCAGACCAGCTGATACGGGACGAGACCGCCTCAAACCGCTTTTGACCGAATCAAACCCGTCCAGACTGGCTAAAACCAGACCAGTCCGACTCGAACCGGTGTTAACCAGCTCCAACCGGACGCAAACCAGACCAGAACGGCTCAAACCGGTTTTGAATGGCTCAAACCAGATCATACCGGCTCAAACGAATCAAACCGGACCAGACCGGCTTACACCGGATCAAACCGGACCAGACCGGCTCAAACCGGACCATACCGGCTCAAATCGGAGGAGAGAAGCACAAACCGAATTTGACCAGCTCAAACCAGACTCAAACAGGACCACACCGGCTCAAACAGGTTTTGACCAACTCAAACAAGACCAGACCGGTTAAAACTGGACGAGACCACCTCAAACCGGTTTTGACGGACTCAAACCCGTCCAGACCGGCTAAAACCTGACCAGACCGGCTCAAACCGGTTTTCACCAGCTCAAAGCAGACTACACCGGCTCTAACCGGTTATGACCAGCTCAAACCGCACTCAAACCGGACCAGACCGGCTCAAACCGGTTTTCACCGGCTCAAACCCGACCAGACCGGCTGAAACTGGATGAGACCGCTTCAAACTGCTTTGGACCGGCTCAAACCAGACCAGACTGGCTCAACCAGATCAAAGCGGACCAGACCGGCTCAAACCGTATCAAACCGGACCAGAACTGCTGAAACCGGATCAATCTGGATCAGACTGGCTCCAACCGGTTTTAGCCGGCTCAAACCCGACCAGACCAGCTGAAACAGGACGAGACCACCTCAACCCGGTTTTGACCGAATCAAACCCGTCCAGAACGGCTAAAACCGGACCAGACTGACTCTAACCAGTGTTGACCAGCTCAAACCGGACGCAAACCGGACCAGAACGTCTCAAACCAGTTTTGAATGGCTCAAACCAGACCATACCGGCTCAAACGAATCAAACCGGACCAGACCGGCTTACACTGGATCAAACCAGACCAGACCGGCTCAAACCGGACCAGATCGGCTCAAACCGGTCGCAAACCGCTTTTGAGCAGCTCATACTGTCCAGACAGCCTCAAACCGGTTTTGACTGGCCCAAAACGGACTCAAACAGGACCAGACCGGCTCAACGCGGTGTTGACCGGCTCAAACTGGACTCAAACTGGACCAGACCGCCTCAAACCAGAGCAGATCGGCTCAACCGGATGAAACTGGACCCGACCGGCTTAAATCGGATCAAACCGGACCAGACTGGCTCAAACCAGTTTCGACCGGCTGAAACCAGACCACACCGGATCAAACCGGTTTTGACTGGCTCAAATCGGACCTGACCAGCACAAACAGGTTTTGACCAGATTAAACAGAACTCAAACCAGACCAGACCAACTCAAACCGGTTTTGACCGGCTGAAATCCGAACAGACTGGCTGAAACTGGACCAGAACAACTCAAACCGGTTTCGACCGGCTGAAACTGGACCCAAGCTGGACCAGACCGGCTCAAACCTGTGTTGAGCGGCTCAAACCAGACTCAAACCGGACCAGACCAGCTCAAACCGGTTTTTAACTGATATCTTGGATCCCTTTGAAGACTATAGGGCCAAAGGAAATATCCTCCGATCAAAATGAGAAAGAAGCTTCTTGAGAAACTTCTTTGTGATCTGTGAATTCATCTCAGAGAGTTACAGCTTTCCCCTCAAGAAGCCTTTCACTAAGACTGTTCTTGTGGAATTTGCAAAGTGATGTTTGGAAGCCCATGGAGGGCTATGGTGAAAAGGGAAATATCTTCAGATAAAAACTGGAAAGAAGCTTTCTGAGAAACTGCTTTGTGTTCCGGGAATTCATCTCAGAGAGTTACAGCTTTCCCCTCCAGAAGCCGTTCACTAAGACTGTTCTTGTGGAATTTGCAAAGAGATATTTGGAAGCCCATAGAGGCCTATGGTGAAAAAGAAAATATCCTCAGATGAAAACTAGAAAGAACCTTTCTGAGAAACTACTTTGTGATGAATGACTTCCACTCACTGAGTTACAGCTGTATTTTGTGGAGCTGTTTGCTAGCCTTATTTCTGTGGAATCTGAGAACTGATATTTTGGATCCCTTTGAAGACTATAAGGCCAAGAAAATATCCTCTGATCAAAATGAGCAAGAATCTATCTGAGAAACTTCGTGGTGATCTGTGAATTCATCTCACAGACTTACAGCTTTTCTCGCCAGAAGCCTTTCGCTAAGACTGTTCTTGAGGAATTTGCAAAGTGATATTTAGAAGCCCATGGAGGGCTACGGTGATAAGGGAAATATCCTCAGATAAAAACTGGGAAGAAGCCTTCTGAGAAACGGCTTTGTGATGTGTGACTTCCACTCACTTAGCTACAGCTGTATGTCATAGAGCTGTTTGCTAACCTTATTTCTGTGGAATCTGAGAACTGATATTTCGGATCCCTTTGAAGACTATAATGCTAAATGAAATATCCTCCAATCAAAATGAGAAAGAAGCTTTCTGAGAAACTTCTTTGTGACCTGTGAATTCATCTCACAGAGTTACAGCTTTCTGCTCAAGAAGATTTTCTCTGTGCCTGTTCTTGTGAAATTTGCAAAGTGATATTCGGAAGCCCATGGAGGGCTATGGTGAAAAGGGAACTATCCTCTGATAAAAACTGGAAAGAAGCTTTCTGAGAAACTGCTATGTGTTCTCTGAATATATCTCCCAGAGTTACAGCTTTCCCCTTCAGAAGCCGTTCGCTAAGACTGTTTTTGTGGAATTTGCAAAGGGATATTTGGAAGCGCATAGAGGCCTACGGTGAAAAAGAAAATATCCTAAGATGAAAACTGGAAAGAAGCTTTCTGAGAAACTGCTTTGTGATGTGTGACTTCCCCTCACTGAGTTACAGCAGTATTTCGTGGAGCTGTGTGCTAGCCTTATTTCTGTGGAATCTGAGAACTGATATTTCGGATCCCTTTGAAGACTATAGGGCCAAAGGAAATACCCTCTGATAAAAAGGAGAAATAAGCTTTCTGAGAAACTTCTTTGTGATCTGTGAACTCATCTCACAGAGTTACAGCTTTCCCCTCAAGAAACCATTCGCTAAGACTGTTTTTGTGGTATATGCAAAGTGATATTTGGAAGCCCATGGAGGGCTATTGTGAAAAGGAAAATATCCACAGATATAAACTGGAAAGAAGCTTTCTGAGAAACTGCTTTGTGTTCTGTGAAATCATGTCACCGAATTACAGCTTTCCCCTCCAGAGGCCGTTCGCTAAGACTGTTCTTCTGGAATTTGCAGAGGGATATTTGGAAGCCAATAGAGGCCTCTTGTGAAAACGAAAATATCCTCAGATGAAAACTGGAAAGAAGCTTTCTGAAATACTGCTTTGTGATGTGAGACTTCCACTCACTGAGTTACATCTGTATATCATGGAGCTGTTTTCTACCCTTATTTCTGTGGAATATGAGAACTCATATTTCGGATCCCTTTGAAGACTATAGGGCTAAAGGAAATATCCTCCGATCAAAATGAGAAAGAAGCTTTCTGAGAAACTTCTTTGTGATCTGTGAATTCATCTCACAGAGTTACAGCTTTCCCCTCAAGAAGCCTTTCGCTAAGACTGTTCTTGTGGAATTTGCAAAGTGATATTTGGAAGCCCATGAAAGGCTATTGTGAAAAGGGAAACATCCTCAGATAAAAACTGGAAAGAAGCTTTCTGAGAAACTGCTTTGGGTTCTGTGAATTCACCTCCCAGAGTTAGAGCTTTCCCCTCCAGAAGCCGCTCGCTAAGACTGTTCTTGTGGAATTTGCAAAGGGATATTTGGAAGCCCATAGAGGCCTATGGTGAAAAAGAAAATATCCTCCAATAAAAACTGGAAAGAAGCTTTCTGAGACACTGCTTTGTTTTCTGTGAATTCATCTAACAGAGTTACAGATTTGCCCTCCTGAAGCCGTTCGCTAAGACTGTTCTTGTGGAATTTAAAGGAATATTTGGAAGCCCATAGAGGCTTATGGTGAAAAAGAAAATATCCTCAGATGAAAACAGGAAAGAAGCTTTCTGAGAAACTGCTTTGTGATGTGTGACTTCCACGCACTGACTTACAGTTGTATTTCATGGAGCTGTTTGCTAGCCTTATTTCTGTGGAATCTGAGAACTGATATTTCGGATCTCTTTGAAGGCTATAGGGCCAAAGGAAATATCCTCTGATCAAAACAAGAAAGGAGCTTTCTGAGAAACTACTTTGTGACATGTGAATTCATCTCACAGAGTTACAGCTTTCCCCTCAAGAAGCCTTTCACTAAGACTGTTCTTGTGGAATTTGCAAAGTGATATTTGGAAGCCCATGGAGAGCTATGGTTAAAAGGGAAATATCCTCAGATAAACCAGGAAAGAAGCTTTCTGAAAAACTGCTTCATGTTCTGTGAATTCATCTCAGAGAGTTACAGCTTTCCCCTCCAGAATAGATCCGCTCAGACTGTTCTTGTGGAATTTGCAAGGGGATATTCGGAAGGCCATAGAGGCCTAAAGTGAAAAAAAAAATCCTCAGATGAAAACTGGAAAAAAGCTTTCTGAAATACTGCTTTGTGATGTGTGACTTCCACTCACTTTGTTACAGCTGTATTTCGTGGAGCTGTTTGCTAACCTTATTTCTGTGGCATCTGAGAACTGATATTTTGGATCCCTTGGAAGACTATAGGGCCAAAGCAAATATCCTCCGATCAAAATGAGAAAGAAGCTTTCTGAGAAATTTCTTTGTGATCTCTGAATTCATCTCACAGAGTTAGAGCTTCCCCTCAAGAAGCCGTTCACTAAGGCTGTTCTTGTGGAATTTGCAAAGTAATATTTGGAAGCCCATGGAGGGCTATGGTGAAAATGAAAATATCCTGAGATGAAAACTGGAAAGAAGCTTTCTGAGAAACTGCTTTGTGATGTGTGACTTCCACTCACTGAGTTACAGCTGTATTTCATGGAGCTGTTTGCTAGACTTATTTCTGTGGAATCTGAGAACTGATATTTCGGATCCCTTGGAGGAGAATAGGGCGAAAGGAAATATCCTCCGATCAAAATGAGAAATAAGATTTCTGAGAAACTTCTTTGTGATCTGCGAATTCATCTCACAGAGTTACAGATTTCCCCTCAAGAAGCTTTTCGCTAAGACTGTTCTTGTGGAATTTAAAAGTGATATTTGGAAGCCCATGGAGGGCTATGGTGAAAAGGGAAATATCCTCAGATAAAAACTGGAAAGAAGCTTTCTGAGAAATTGCTTTGTGTTCTGTGATTTCATCTCACAGAGTTACAGCTTTCCCCTCAAGAAGACTTTGGCTAAGACAGTTCTTGTGGAATTTGCAAAGTGATATTTCGAAGCCCACAGATGGCTATGGTTAAAAGGGAAATATCCTCAGATAAAAACTGGAAAGGAGCTTTCTGAGAAACTGTTTTGTGTTCTGTGAATACATCTCCCAGAGTTACAACTTTCCCCTGCAGAAGCCGTTCGCTATGACTCTTCTTATGGAATTTGCAACGGGATATTTGGAATCCCATAGAGGCCTATGGTGAAAAAGAAAATATCCTGAGATGAAAACTGGAAAGAAACTTTCTGAGAAACTGCTTTGTGATGTGTGACTTCCACTTCTATCATTATTTCTGTGGAATCTGAAAACTGATATTTCGGATCCCTTTGAAGACTATATTGCCAAAGAAATATCCTCCGATCAAAATGAGAATGAAACTCTCTGAGAAACTTCTGTGTTATCTGTGAATTCATCTCACAGAGTTACAGATTTCCCCTCAACAAGCCTTTCGTTGTGAGTGCTCTTGTGGAATTTGCAAAGTGATATTTGGAAGCCCATGGAGTGCTATGGTGAAAAGGGAAATATCCTCAGATAAAAACAGGAAAGAAGCTTTCTGAGAAACTACTTTGTGTTCTGTGAATTCATCTCACAGATTTACAGCATTCCCCTCCAGAAGCCGTTCGCTAAGACTGTTGTTGTGGAATTTGCATAGCTATATTTGGAAGCCCATAGATTTCTATGGTGAAAACGAAAATATCCTCAGATGAAAACTGGAAAGAAGCTTTCTGAGAAACTGCTTTGTGATGTGTGACTTCCACTCACTGAGTTACAGCGGTATTTCGTGGAGCTGTTTGCTAGCCTTATTTCTGTCGAATCTGAGAACTGATATTTCTGGTCCCTTGGAAGACTATAGGGCCAAAGGAAATATCCTCCGATCAAAATGAGAAAGAAGCTTTCTGAGATACTTCTTTGTGATCTCTGAATTCATCTCACAGAGTTACAACTTACCCCTGAAGAAGCCTTTCGTTAAGACTGTTCTTGTGGAATTTGCAAAGTGATATTTGGGAGCCCATGGAGGACTATGGTGAAAAGGGAAATATCCTCAGATAAAAACTGGAAAGAAGCTTTCTGAGAAATTGCTTTGTGTTCTGTGATTTCATCTCACAGAGTTACAGCTTTCCCCTCGAGAAGCCGTTCGCTAAGACTTTTCTTGTGGAATTTGCAAAGGGATATTTGGAAGCCCATAAAGGCCTACGGTGAAAAAGAAAATATCCTCAGATGAAAACTGGAAAGAAGCTTTCTGAGAAACTGCTATGTGATATGTGACTTCCACACACTCAGTATAGGTATGTTTTGTGGAATTGTTTGCTAGCCTTATTTCTGTGGAATCTGAGAACTGATATTTCAGATCCCCTTTAAGATTATAGGGCCAAAGGAAACATCCTCCGGTCAAAATGAGAAAGAAGCTTTCTGAGAAACTTCTTTGTGATCTGCGAATTCATCTCACAGAGTTACAGCTTTCCCCTGAAGAAGCCGTTCACTAAGACTGTTCTTGTGGAATTTGAAAGTGATATTTGGAAGCACATGGAGGGCTATAGTGAAATGGGAAATATCCTCAGATAAAAACTGGAAAGAAGCTTTCTGAGAAACTGCTTTGAGTTCTGTGAATTCATTGCCGAGAGTTACAGCTTTCCCCTCCAGAAGCCGTTCGCTAAGACTGTTCTTGTGGAAATTGCAAAGGGATATTTCGAAGCCCATAGAGGCCTATGGTGAAAAAGAAAATGTCCTCAGATGAAAACTGGAAAGAAGCTTTCTCAGAAACTGCTTTGTGATATGAGAATTTCACTCACTGAGTTACAGCTTTATTTCGTGGAGCCGTTGGCCAGCCTTATTTCTGTGGAATCTGAGAACTGATATTTCGGATCCCTTTGAAGACTATAGGGCTAAAGGAAATATCCTCCGATCAAAATGAGAAAGAAGCTTTCTGAGAAACTTCTTTGTGATAAGTGAATTCATCTCACAGAATTACAGCTTTCCCCTCAAGTAGCCTTTGCTAAGACTGCTCTTCTGGAATTTGCAAAGTGATATTTGGAAGCCCATTGAGGGCTATGGTGAAAAGGGAAATATCCTCAGATAGAAACTGGAAAGAAGCTTTCTGAGAAACCGCTTTGTGTACTGTGAATTCATCTCACAGAATTAGATTTCCCCTGCAGAAGCCGTTCGCTAAGACGGTTCTTGTGGAATTTGCAAAGGGATATTTGGAAGCCCTAGAGCCCTATGGTGAAAAAGAAAATATCCTCACATGAAAACTGGAAAGAAGCTTTCTGAGAAACTGCTTTGTGATGTGTGACTTCCACTCACTGAGTTACAGCTGTATTTCGTGGATCTGTGTGCTAGCCTTATTTCTGAGGAATCTGAGAACTGATATTTCAGATCCCTTTGAAAACTACAGGCCAAAGGAAATATTCTCCGATGAAAATGAGAAAGAATCTTTCTGACAAACTTCTTTGTGATCTGTGAATTCACCTCATAGAGTTACAGCTTTCCTCTCAAGAAGCCTTTCGTGAAGACTGTTCTTGTGGAATTTACAAAGTGATATTTGGAAGCCCATGGAGAGGTATGCTGAAAAGGGAAATTTCCTCAGATAAAAACTGGAAAGAAGCTTTCTGAGAAACTGCTTTGTGTTCTGTGAATTCATATCCCAGAGTTAGAGTTTTCCCCTCCAGAAGCCGTTCGCTAAGGCTGTTCCTGTGGAATTTGCAAAGAGATATTTGGAAGCCCATATAGGTCAATGATGAAAAGAAAATATCCTCAGATAAAATCTGGAAAGAAACTTTTTGAGAAACTGCTTTGTGATGTGTGACTTCCACTGACTGAGTTACAGCTGTATTTCGTGTAGCTGTTTACTAGCCTTGTTTCTGTGGAATCTGAGAACTGATATTTCGGATCCCTTTAAAGACTCTTGGGCCAAAAGAAATATCCTCTGATCAAAATGAGAAAGAAGCTTTCTGAGAAACTACTTTGTGATCTATGAATTCATCTCACAGAGTTACAGCATTCCCCTCAAGACGCCTTTCGCTAAGACTGTTCTTTTGGAATTTGCAAAGTGATATTTGAAAGCCATGGAGGGCTATGGTGAAAAGGGAAATATCCTCAGATAAAAACTGGAAAGAAATTTTATGAAAAACGGCTTTGTGTTCTGTGAATTCATCTCCCAGTGTTACAGCTTTTCCCTCCAGAAGCCGTTTGCTAAGACTGTTTTTGTGGAGTTTGCAAAGGGATATTTGGAAGCCCACAGTGGCCTATGGTGAAAAAGAAAATATCCTCACATGAAAACTGGAAAATAGTTTTTGAGAAACTGCTTTGTGATGTGTGACTTCCACTCACTGACTTACAGCTGTATTTCGTGGAGCTGTGTGCTAGCCTTATTTCTGTGGAATCTGAGAACTGATATTTCGGATCCCTTTGAAGACTATAGGCCAAAGGAAATATCTTCCGATGAAAATGAGAAGGAAGCTTTCTGAGAAACTTCTTTGTGATATGTGAATTCATCTCACAGAGTTACAGCTTTCCTCTCAAGAAGCCTTTCGCGAAGACTGTTCTTGTGGAATTTGCAAAGTGATACTTGGAAGCCCATGGAGGTCAATGGTGAAAAGGGAAATATCCTCAGATAAAAACTGTAAAGAAGCTTTCTGAGAAACTTCTTTGTGTTCCGTGAATTCATCTCCCAGAGTTACACCTTTCACCTCCAGAAACCGTTCTCTAAGACTGTTCTTGTGGAATTTGCAAAAGATATTTGGAAGCCCTTAGAGGCCTATGATGATAAAGAAAATATCCTCAGATAAAAACTAGAAAGAAGCTTTCTGAGAAACTGCTTTGTGATGTGTGACTTCCACTCACTTAGTTACAGCTGTATTTCGTGGAGATGTTTGCTAGCCTTATTTCTGTGGAATCTGTAAACTGATATTTCAGATCCCTTTGAAGACTAACCCTAACCCTAACCGTAACCCTAACCCTAACCCTAACCCCGGCTCAAACCGGACCAGTACTAAACCGTCTCAAACAGGACTCAAACCGGACCAGACCGGCTCAAACCGGTTTGGACCGGCTCATACCAGACCAGACTGGCTCAACCAGATCAAAGTGGACCAGACTGGCTCAAACCGGATGAAACTGGACCAGAATCGCTCAAACCGGATCAAACCGGACCAGACCGGCTTGAGCTGATTTTGACCGGCTCAAACCAGACCAGAAGCAGACCGTCTCAATCTGGACTCAAACCGGACCGGACCGGATCAAACCGATGTTGACCAGCTCAAACCGGACTCAAACTGGCCCAGACCGTCTGAAACCAGTTTTGACCAGCTGAAAACGGACCAGAACGGCTCAACCAGATGAAACCAGACCTGACTGGCTCATGCTGGATCAAACCGTACCAGACCAGCTCATCCGGATGAAATCTGAGCAGACCGGCTCAAACCGCTCAAACCGGACCAGATCAGCTAAAACCGGACTCAAACCGGTTTTGACCGGCTCAAACCAGACCAGACCACCTCAAACCGGTTTTGACCTTCTACAACCGGACCCAAACTGGACCAGACTGTCTCAAACCTGTTTTCACCGGCTCAAACCACCAGGATCAGGCCCGCTCAAACCGTACTCAAACCGGAACAGACCAGCTCTTAGACCGGCTCTAACCAGACTCAAACCAGACCACACAGGCTCAAACCGGTTTTGACCGGCTCAAACCAGACCAGACCGGCTCAAAACCGTTTTGACCGGCTCAAACCAGACTCAAACCGGACCAGAATGGGTCAAACCGCACCAGAGAGGCTCAAACCTGATCAAACCGGACCAGACTGGCTCAATCCGGGTTTCACCAGCTCAAACCGGAGCAGACCTGCTCAAAGCGGGACAGAATGGCTCAAATCGGATCAAACCGGACCAGACAGGATCAAACAGGCTCAAACCGGACCAGACCGGCTCAAACCGGACTCAAACCGGACCAGACCGGCTGAAAACGGTTTTCACTGGCTCAAATCGGACCCGACCGTATCAAACTGGATCAAACCGGACCAGACTGGCTCAAACCAGTTTTGACCAGCTCAAAAAAGACCAGACCAGCTCAACCGGATCAAACCGGAACAGACCGGCTCAAATTGCCTCAAACCAGACCAGAACGGCTCAAATAGGTTTTGACCAGCTCACACTGGACTAGACCGGCTGAGACCGATTTCGACCAGCTCAAATTGGACTGAAACCTGAACAGACCGGCTCAAACCGGATTTGACCGGCTCATACCAGACCAGACAGACACAAATCGGATCAAACCAGACCAGACCGGCTCTTAGACCGGCTCTAACCGGTTTTGATTGGCTCAAATCGGAGCAGACAGGCACAACCCGTTTTTGACCGGGTCAAACCGGCCTCAAATCGGAGCAGACCGGCTCAAACCGGTTTTGACGGGCTCATATGAAACTGAAACCGGGCCAGACTGGCTCAAACCGGTGTTAACCGGCTCAAACTGGACTCAAACCGGACCAGACCAGCTCACACCAGTTTTGACCAGCTCAAACCGAACCAGACCAGCTCAACCGGATCAAACCGGACCAGACCCGCTTAAACCAGATCAAACTGGACCAGACCGGCTCTTAGACCATCTCAAACAGGTTTTCATCATCTCAATACAGACCAGAGAGGCTCAAACCGGTTTTGACGGGCTCATACCAGACCAGACCGTCTCAAACGAGACTCAAACCGGACCATACCGGCTCAAACCGGTTTTGACCAGGTCAAACCAGACAAGTCCGGCTAAACCAAATCAAACCGGACCAGACCGGCTTTAACCGGATCAAACGGGACTCAAACCAGACAAGACTGGCTCAAACCAGTTTGGACCGTCTCATACCAGACCATACAGGCTCAACCAGATGTAAGTGGACTAGACCGGATCAAACCGGATCAAACCAGACCAGACCGGCTCAAACCTGTTTTGACCGGCTCAAACCAGACTCAAACTGGACCCGACCGGCTCAAACCGGTTTTGACCGGCTCAAACCGGACCAGGACCAGACCGTCTAAATCCAGACTCAAACCGGTCCAGACCGGATCAAACCGATGTTGACTGGCTCAAACCGGACTCAAACCGGAGCACACAGGCTGAAACCAGTTTTGACCTTCTCAAACGTGACCAGAACGGCTCAAACCGGATTTGACCAGCTAAAGTCGTACCAGACCGGCACAAACCAGTTTTGACCGTATCAAACCAGACTCAAACCGGACCACACCGACTCATACCAGGTTTGAGCGGCTGAAAGCCGACCAGATTGGCTAAAACCGGACCAGACCGGCTCAAACCGGGTTTGATTGGCTCAAACCGGACACAATCCGGAACAGACCGGCTCAAACCGGTGTTGACCAGCTCAAAACGGACTGACCGGACCAGACCGGCTCAAACCGTTTTCGAACGGCTCAAACCGGACCAGGATCAGACCGGCTCAAACCGGACTCAAACCGTACCAGACCGGCTCAAACGGGTGTAGACCGGCTCAAACCGGACCCAAACCGGACCAGACTGGCTCCAACCTGTTTTGACCAGTTCAAACCGGATCAGACCAGCTCAACCGGATCAAACCGGACCAGACCGGCTTAAACCACATCAAACCGGACCAGACCGGCTCCAACCGGTTTTGACTGGCTCAAACCCAGCCAGACGGCTCAAATCGGTTTTCTCCGGCTCAAACCTTGCCAGACCAGGTCAAACCAGTTTTGACCGGCTCAAACTGGACCAGACAGGCTCAAACCGGGCCATACCGGCTCAAATCGGATCTAACCGGACTCAGACCGGTTTTCATCGACTCAATCCGGACCAGACCGCATCACGCCGGTTTTGACCAGCTCAAACTGGACTCAAACCGGACCAGACTGGCTCAAACCAGACTGAAACCAGACACGACCGGCTCAAATCGGTTTTGACCGGCTCAAACTCGACCAGACCGGCACAAACCGGATCAAACCCGACAAGACCGGCTCTTACACCGGCTCAAACCGGTTTTGACTGTCTCAATACGGACCAGACCGACTGAAACCGGTTATGACCAGCTCAAATCGGACTCACACTGGACCAGAACGGCTCAAACCAATTTTGATCGGCTCAAACTACACCAGACAGGTTCAACCGGATCACACCAGACCAGACCGGCTCAAACCGGATCAAACCAGAGCAGTCCAGCTCCAACCTGTTTTGAACATATTAGACCGGCTCAAACCAGTTTTAACTGGCTCAAATCGAACTAGACCAGCTCAAACCTCTTTGGAATGGCCCAAACCGTTCTCAAACTGGTTTTGACCGGCTCAAACTGGACCATACTGGCTCAAACCAGTTTTCACAGTCTCAAATCTCACCAGACAGGCACAAACCGGTTTTGACCGACCACTACCCGATCAGACCATCTCAAAGCGGTTTGGACCGGCTCAAACCAGACCAGACCGGCTCAACCGGATCAAACCGTACCACACCGGCTCTTAGACCAGTTGAAACCCGACCAGACGGGCTCAAAGCAGACCAGACCGTCTCACACAGGTTTTGACCGGCTCAAACCAGACCAGACAGGCTCGACCAGTTCAAACCGGACCAGATCGGATCTTAGACTGGCTCAAAACCGTTTTGATTGGCTAAATACGGAGAAGACCGGCTCAAACGGGTTTGACCGGCTCAAACCGGACTCAAACCGGTCAAGACCGGCTCAAACCATTGTTGACGAGCTCAAACAGGACTCAAACCGGACCAGACCGGCTAAAAGCGTTGTTGACTGACTCAAACCAAAATCAGAGCGGACCAGAACGGCTCAAACCGGTTTAGACCGGCTCAAACCAGACCAGAATGGCTCAACCGGATCAAATCAGACCAGACCGGCTCAAACCGGATCAAACCGGACCAGACCGGATCAAACTGAATCAAACTGGACTAGACCAGATCAAACCGGTTTTGAGCGGCTAAAACCGGATTCAAACCGGACCACAATGTCTGAAAAGTGTTGGGACCAGCTCAAAACGGCTTAAATCGGACCAGACCGGCTCAAACCGGTTTTGACCGGCTCAAACTCGACCAAACAGGCTAAAACCAAACCAGACCGGCTAAAACCAAACCAGAGCGGCTCAAACCCGTTTTGACCAGCTGAAACCAGACCAGACCGGATCAAACCTGGCCAGACTGGCTCTAATCAGATCAAACCAGACCCGACCGGCTCATACAAGCTCCAACAGGACCAGACCGGCTCAGACCGGACTCAAACCGGACCAGACCGGCTGAAAACGGGCTTGACCGGTGCAAACCGGACCAGACCGTCTTAACCGGATCAAACCGGTCCAACCAGCTCAAACCAGTTTTGACCGGCTCAAACCAGACCACACAGGCTCACCCGGATCAAACCAAACCACACCGGCTCAAACCGGTTTTGACCGGCTCAAACCTGACAGGACAGGCTCAAACCGGATCAAACCGGACCAGACCAGCTGAAACTGGTTTTGAGCAGTTCAAACCGGACTCAAACCGGAACAGACCGGCTCAAACCAGTTTTGACCGGCTCAAACTCAGAGGAGTGCACACTCAGGGGAGTGCTCACTCAGGGGTGTGCACACTCAGGGGTGCCCTCTCCCCGGAGAGTGCACACTCAGGGGAGTGCGCACTCAGTGTTGTGCTCACACATTGGAGCGCACATTCTGGTGAGCACGCACTCAGGGGAGTGCACACTCAGGGGAGTCCTCACTCAGGAGAGTGTGAACTCAGGGGAGCACACACTCAGGGGAGTCCTCACTCAGGCGAGTGCACACTCAGGGAGTGCACACTCAGGGGTGTGCACACTCAGGGGAGAGCACACTCAGGGTAGTGAACACTCAGGGGTGTGCACAATCAGGGGAGTGCACACTCAGCGGAGAGCACACTCGGGAGCGAACACTCAGGGGAGTGCTCACTCAGCCGAGTCTTCACTCACGAGAGTGCGAACTCAGAGGAGTGCACACTCAGGGGAGTGGTCATTCAGGGGAGTGCACACCCAGGGGAGTCCTCACTCAGGCGAGTCCACAATCATGGGATTGCCCACTCAGGGAAGCGCTCACAAAGGGGAGTGCCCACTCAGGTGAGCGCTCACTCAGGGGAGTGCACACTCAGTAGTGTCCTCACTCAAGCGAGTGCACCCTCAGGGGAGTGCACAAACAGGGGAGAGCTCACACACGGGAGTGCACACTCGGGGGAGCGCACATTCAGCGGAGTGCACACTCAAGAGAGTGCACACCCAGTGGTGTTCTCACTCAGGAGAGTGCGAACTCAGATGAGTGCACGCTCAGGGAAGAGCTCACACAGGAGAGTGCACACTCAGGTGTGTCCTCACCCAAGCGAGTGCACACTCAGGAGAGTGCGCACTCAGGGGCGTGCACACTCAGGTGAACATACACTCAGGGGAGTGCACACTCAAGGGAGTGCAATCTGAGGGGAGTGCACACTCAGGGGAGTGCACACTCAGGGGAGTGCTCATTCACAGGAGTGCACACTCAGGGGAGTCCTCACGCAGGGGAGTACACACACAGGGGAGTGCACACTCAGGGGAACACTCACGCAGGAGAGTGCCCACCCAGGTGAGCACTCACACATGGGAGTGCACACTAAGGGGGTACTCATTCAGGCGAGTGCACAGTCAGGGGTGTGCATACTCAGAGTAGTCCTCACTCAGGTGAGTGCACACTCAGGGGAGTGCACACTCAGGGAGCCCTCAATCAGGGGAGTGCACACTCAGGGGAGTCCTCACTCAGGATAGTGTGAACTCAGGGGAGTGCACACTCAGGGGAGTGCACATTCAGGGGAGTGCAGACACAGGAGTGTCCTCACTCAGGCGAGTGCACACACAGAGGAGTGCACTCTTTGGGGAGCATTCACACAGGGGAGTGCACACTCAGGTGAGCACACACCCAAGGGAATCCACACTCAGGGGAGTCCTCCCTCAGGCGAGTGCACAAGCAGGGGAGTGCACACTCAGGGGAGCGCTCACTCAGGGGAGTGCACACTCAAGATAGTGCGCACTCAGTGGAGTCCTCACTCAGGTGAGTGCACACTCAGGGGAGTGCACACACTGGGGAGCGCTCACTCAGGGGAGCACACACTCAGGGGAGCACACACTCAGGAGAGTGCACACTCAGGGTCACACTCAGGGGAGCCTCACTCAGGCGAGTTCACACCCAGGGGAGTGCACACTCAGGGGTGTCTTCACCCAGGCGAGTTCACACACAGGGGAGCATGCACTCAGGGGAGCGCTCACTCAGGGGAGTGCACACTCAGGGGAGAGCACACTCAGGGGCGTGTACACTCAGGGAAGTGCTCATTCAGTGGAGTGCACACTCAGGGGAGTCCTCACTCAGGCGAGTTCACACTCAGGGGAGTGCACACTCAGGGGTGTCCTCACCAAGGGGAGTGCACCCACAGGGGGTTTGCATTCAGGGAAGTGCTCACTCAGGGGAGCGCACACTCAGGGGAGCGCAATCCAGGGGCATGCACACTAAGGAGAGTGCACACTCAGGAGAGTTCTCACTCAGGAGAGTGCGAACTCAGAGGAGTGCACACACAGGGTAGTCCTCTCTCAGGAAAGTGCGAACTCAGGGGAGTGCACACTCAGGGGAGTGCTCACTCATGGGAGTGCACACTCAGGGGAGTCCTCACTCAGGCGAGTGCACATTCAGGAGAGTCCTCCCTCATGGGAGCACTCACTCAGGGTAGTGCACACTCAGGGGAGCGCTCACTCAGGGAGGTGCACATTCAGGGGAGCGCACACTCAGGGGAGTGCACACTCAGGGGAATCCTCACTCAGGAGAGAGCACATACAGGAGAGTCCTCCCTCAGGGGAGCACTCACTCAGGGTAGCGCACACTCAGGGGAGCGCACACTCAGGGGAGTGCACACTCAGGGGAGTCCTCACTCAGGAGAGTGCGAACTCAGGGGAGTGCACACTCAGCGGAGTGCTCATTCAGGGGAATGCACACTAAGGGAAGTCTTCACTCAGGTGAGTGCACATTCAGGGGAGTGCACACTCAGGGGTGTGCTAACACGGAGGAGTTTCCACTAAAGTGAGTGCACACTCTGGGGAGTGAACACTCAGGGGAGTCCTCACACAGGCGAGTGCACACTCAGGAGAGCGCTCACTCATTGGAGTGCACACTCAGGATAGTGCGCACTCAGTGGAGTCCTCACTCAGGTGAGTACACACTCAGGGAAGTGCACACTCAGGGGAGGGCACACTAGGGGAGTCCTCACTCAGAAGAGTGCAAACTCAGAGGAGTGCTCACTCAGGGGAGCGCTCACTCAGGGGAGTGCACACCCAGGGGATTGAACACTCAGGGGAGTGCACACTCAGGGGAGTGCACACTCAGGGGAGTGCACACCCTGGGGAGTGAACACCCAGGGGAATGCACACTCAGGGGAGTGCACACTCAGGCGTGTTTTCACCCAGGTGAGTGCACACTCAGGGGAGTGTGCACTCAGGGGAGCACTCACTCAGGGGAGTGCACACGCTGGGGAGCGAACACTCAGGGTAGGGCACACTCAGGGGAGTGCACACTCAGGGGTCTCTTCACCCAGGCGAGTCCACACTCAGGGGAGTGTGCACTCAGGGGTGCGCTCACTCAGCAGAGTGCACACTCAGGGGTGCGCACATTCAGGTGAGTGCACACCCTGGGGAGTGAACGCTCAGGGGAGTGCACTCTCAGGGGAGTGCACACTCAGGATTGTCTTCTCCCAGGTGAGCGCAGAGTCAGGGGAGTGTGCACTCAGAGGAGTGCGCACTCAGAGGAGTGCTCACTCAGAGGAGTGCGCACTCAGAGGAGTCCACACTCAGGGAAGTCCTCACTCAGGAGAGTATGAACTCAGAAGAGTGCACACTCAGGGGAGGGCACACTCAAAGGAGTCATCACTCAAGCGAGTGCCCCCTCAGGAGAGTGCTCACTCAGGGGAGTGCACACTCAGGGGAGCCTCAATCAGGCGAGTTCACACTCAGGGGAGTGCACACTCAGGGGTGTCTTCACCCAGGCGTGTTCTCATTAACGGGAGCGCGTACTTAGGGGAGCGCTCACTCAGGGGAGTGCACACACAGGGGAGAGCACACTCAGGGCAGTGGACTCTCAGTGGCGTCCTCACTCAGGAGAGTGTGAACGAAGAGGAGTGCACACTCAGGGGAGTGCTCACTCAGCTCAGTGCACACTCAGTGGAGTCCTCACTCAGGAGAGTGTGAATTAAGAGGAGTGCACACTCAAGGGAGCGCACACTCAGCGGAGCGCACAGTCAGGGGAGTGTACACCAGGGGAGTCCTCACTCAGGAGAGTGTGAACTCAGCGAAGTGCACACTCAGTGGAGTGCTAAGCCAGGGGAGTGCACACTCAGGGGTGTCCTCACTCAGGCGAGTGCACACTCAGGGGAGTGCACACTCAGGGGAGCGCTTACTCAGGGGAGTGCACACTCAGGGGAGCGCACACTCAGGGAAGTGCACACCCTGAGGAAGGAACACTCAGGGGTGTGCACAGTCAGTAGTCCTCACTCAGGCGAGTGCACCCTCAGGGGAGTGCACACTCAGGGGAGGGCTCACTCAGGGGAGTGCACACTCAGGGGAGCGCACACCCAGGGCAGTGCACACCCTGGTGAAGGAACACTCAGGGGAGTGCACAATCAGGGGAGTGCACACTCAGGGGTGTCTTCACTCAGGGGAGTGCACCGTCCATCAGGGGAGTGCACACTCAGGGAAATCCTCACTCAGGAGAGTGCGAACTCAGAGGGGTGCACACACAGGGGAGGGCTCATCCGAAGGAGTCATCACTCAAGCGAGTGCCCCCTCAGGAAAGTGCTCACTCAGGGGAGCATCACTCAGGCGAGTTCACACTCAGGGGAGTGCACACTCAGGGGTGTCTTCACCCAGGCGAGCACACACTCAGGGGAGTGCGCACTCAGGGGAGAGCACACTCAGGGGAGTGTACACTCAGCGGAGTGCTCCTTCAGTGGAGTGCACACTCAGGGGAGTCCTCACTCAGGCGAGTTCACACTCAGGGGAGTGCACACTCAGGGGTGTCCTCACCCAGGGAAGTCCACACTCAGGGGAGTTCGCACTCAGGGAAGTCCTCACTCAGGGGAGCACACACTCAGGGGAGCGCAATCTCAGGGGAGAGCACACTCTGGGGAGTCCTCACTCAGGTGAGTGCACTCTCAGGTGAGAGCACACTCAGGGGAGCGCTCACTCAGGGGAGTGCAAACTCAGGGGAGCGCACACTCAGGGGAGTGCACTCTCAGTGGCGACCTCACTCAGGAGAGTGAGAACTAACAGGAGTGCACACTCAGGGGACTGCTCACTCAGGTGAGTGCACACTCAGGGGTGTCCTCACTCAGGTGAGTGTACACTCTGGGGAGTGCACACTCATAGGAGCTCTCACTCAGGGGAGTGCACACTCAGGGGAGCGCACACTCAGGGGAGTGCACACCAAGAGAGTCCTCACTCAGGAGAGTGTGAACTCAGAAGAGTGCACATTCAGCAGAGTGCTAACTCAGGGGAGTGCACACTCAGGGGTGTCCTCACTCAGGCGAGTGCACACTCAGGGGAGTCCTCACTCAGGTGAGTTCACACTCATGGGTTTGCACACTCAGTAGTCCTCACTCAGGCTAGTGCACACTCAGGGGAGTGCCCACTCAGGGGAGCGCTCAGTCAGGGGAGTGCACACACAGGGGAGTGCACACTCTGGGGAGCGCACACTCAGGCGAGTTCACACTCAGCCAGGTTCTCACTTAGGATAGTGTGAACTCAGAGGAGTGCACACTCAGGGGAGTGCTCATTCACGGGAGTACACACTCAGGGGAGTCCTCACTCAGATGACGGCACACTCAGGGAGTGTACACTCAGGGAGGCGCTCACAGAGCGGAGTGCCCACTCAGGTGAGCGCTCACTCAGGGGAGTGCACACTCAGGGGATCAAACCGGACCTGACCGGTTCAAACAGGATTTGAACAGCTCAATCCGGACCAGACCGGCTCAAACAGTTTTGACTTGCTCAAACTGGAGCAGACCGGCTGAAACAGGTTAGGATCAGCTCAAACCAGACCAGACCAGCTGAACCGGATCAAACCGTACCATACCGACATAAACTGGTGTTGACAGGCTCAAACCGGGCCAGATCGGCTCAAACCGGATCAGACTGGCTCAAACCGGTTCAAAGAGGACCAGACCGTCTTAAACCGGATTAATCTGTACCAGACTGGCTCAAACCGATTTTGACCACCTCAAATCGGACCAGACAGGCACTAACCGGTTTTGACTGGCTCAAACCGCACTCAAACCGGACCAGACTGGCTCAAACCAGTTTTGACCGGCCGAAACCCGACCAGACCGGCTGAAACCAGACCAGACCGACTCAAACCGGTTTTGAACGGCTCAAACACGACCGGATCGGCTAAAACCGCACCAGACCGGCTCAAACTGGTGTCGACCGTCTCAAACAGGACCAGACCGGCTCAAACCGGTTTTCACCGGCTCAAACCAGACCAGACCGGCTCAAACCGGCTAAAACCGGACCAGACCGGGTCGAACCAGGTTTGTCTGGCTCAAACTGGGCTCAAACCCTACCAGACCTCCTCATACCAGGTTTGACCAGCTGAATTCTGACACATACCGGATCAGATCGGCTCAAACCGGTTTTGACCGGCTCAAAACCAACCAGAATGGCACAAACCGGATCAAACCGGACCAGTCGTGTTCATCCGGTTTGGACCAGCTCAAACCGGACCAGACCGGCAAAATCTGGTCCAGACCCGCTAAAACCAGATAAAACCGAACCAGACGGGCTCTTAGACTATCTCAAACCGGTTTTGATCGGCTCAATACGGACTAGACTGCCTCAAAGTGGACCAGACCGGCTGAAACCGGTGTTGACCATCTGAAACCAGACCATACTACCTTAAACCGGACCAGACTGGCTCAAAACGGGTTTGACCAGTTCAAACCGGATTCAAACCATACCAGACCTTCTCCAACCGGGTTTGACCAGCTCAAACCAGACCACACCCGCTCAAAACGGATCAAACCGGACCAGAACGGCCCTTAGACCGGCTCAAACCGGTTTTGACCGACTCAAACCGGACTCAAACCCGACCAGACCGGCTCAAACAGGTGTTGACCGGTTCAAACCGGACCAGACTGGCTCCAACCGGTGTTGACTGGCTCAAACCGAACTCACACTGGACCAGACTAGCTAAAACACGTTTTGACCGGCTCAAACCAGAACAGACCGGCTCAACCGGTTCAAACCGGACCAGACCGTCTCAAACTGGATTAAACCAAACAAGACCGGCTCAAACCGGTTTTCACCGGCTCAAACCGGACTCAAACCGGACCAGAACGCCTTATACCGATTCAAACCAGTTTTGACCAGCTCAATACGGACCATAACGTCTCAAACCGGTTTTGACCGGCTCAAACAGGACTCAAACCAGACCAGACCGGCTCAAACCGAACTCAAACTGGAACAGACCGGCTGAAAACGGTTTTGACCGGCTCAAACAGGACCAGACCGACTCAAACTGGTTTTGACCGGCTCAAACAGGACCAGACAGGCTCAAACCGGGTGAAACCGTACCAGACCATGTGAAACCGGTTTTCACTGGGTCAAAGCGGACCAGACCGGCTCAAACCGGTTACGACCAGCTCAAAACGGTCTCAAACCGGACCAGACCGTCTCAAACTGGTGTTGACCAGCTCCAACCGCATTCAAACCGGGCCAGACCGGCTCAAACCGGTTTTCACCAGCTCAAACCAGACCAGACCTGCTCAAACCAGACCAAACCAATCCAGACCGTCTCAACCCGCTTTTGTCCAGCTCAAATCGGACTCAAACCAGACCACACCGTCTCAAACCGCTTTTGGCCAGCTGAAACCAGAGCAGACCGGCTCAAACCGGTTTTGAACAGCTCAAATCGGACTCAAACCGGACCTGACCAGCTCAAACCGGTTTTGACCGGCTCAAACCGGTCTGGTCCGGCTCAATCCGGATCATAACAGATCAGAACGGCTAGTAGACTATCTCAAACCGGTATCGACTGGCTCAATACGGACAAGACCGGCTCAAACCGGTTTTGTCTGGCTCAAACCGGACTGAAACCGGACCATAACAGCTCAAACCATACCAGACCACCTCAAACTGGTTTGGACCGGCTCAAATCAGACTCAAACCGGACCAGACCGGCTGAAACCAGTTTTGACCGGCTCAAACCCGACCAGACCGGCAAAAACCGGATGAAACTGAACCAGACCAGCTCAAACCGGTTTGGACCGGCTCAAAGAGGACCAGACCGGCTCAAACCGGTCCAGACTGGCTTAAACCGGATCAATCCGGACCAGACCGGCTCTTAGACGGTCTCAAACCGGTTTTGATCGGCTCAATACGGACCACAACGGCTCAAACCCGATTTCACCGGCTCAAACCGGACCATACTGTCTCAAACCGGACTCAAGCTGGACCAGACAGGCTCAAACCAATTTTGACCGGCTCATACCACTACAGACCGGCTCAACCGTATCAAACCGGACCTGACGGCATAAACCGGATCAAACAGGACCAGACGGGCTCAAATCGGTGTTGACCGGCTCAAACCCGACCAGACTGGCTGAAACCAAACCAGACTGGTTCAAACCGGCTTTGACCAGCTCAAACCGGAATCAAACCGGACCAGACCGACTCAAACCGGGTTTGACCAGCCCAAACCCGACCAGAACGGCTGAAATCGGACCAGACCGACTCAAACCGGTTTTGACCGGCTCAAACACGAGCGGATCAGCTAAAACCGCACCAGACCGGCTCAAACCGTTGTTGACCAGCTCAAACTGGACCAGACTGGCTGAAACCGGTTTTCACCGGCTCAAACCAGACCAGACTGGCTCAAACCGGCTAAAACCAGACCAGACCGGGTCGAACCAGTTTTGTCCGGCACAAACAGTACTCAAACCGTACCAGACCGCCTCAGGCCGGTTTTGACCATCTAAAATCGGACTCACACGGGACCAGATAGGCTCAAACCGCTTTTGACCGGCTCAAACCCGACCAGAACGGCACAAACTGGATCAAACCGGACCAGTCTGGTTCAAACAGGTTTGGACCGGCTCAAACCGGACCAGACCGGCTTAAACTGGATCAAACTGGACCAGACCGGCTCTTAGACCGTCTCAAACCGGTTTTGATCGGCTCAACAGGTCCAGACCGGCTCAAACTGGACCAGACCGGCAAAAACCGGTGTTGACCGTCTGAAACCCGACCACACTGGCTTAAATCGGACCAGACTGGCTCAAAACGTTTTTGACCGGTTCAAACCGGATTCAAACTGGACCAGACCGCCTCCAACCGGGTTTGACCAGTTCAAACCGGACCAGACATGCTCAAACCAGATCAAACCGGAAAAGACTGTCTCTTAGACAGGCTCAAACCGGTTTTGACCGGCTCAAACCGGACTCAAACCGGACCAGACCGGCTCAAAGCGTTGTTGACCGGTTCAAACCAGACCAGACAGGTTCAAACTAGTGTTGACCGGCTCAAACCGGACTCAAACTGTACCAGACCTGCCCTTAGACCAGCTCAAACCCGTTTTGAACGGCTCAAACCGGACCAGACGGGCTCAAACCACATCAAAGCCGACCAGACGGGCTCAAACCAGTTTTGACCAGCTCAAACCAGACTCAAATCGGACCAGACCATCTCAAAATTGTTTCGACCAACTCAAACCAGAGCTGACCGGCTCAAAGCGGTTTTGTCCGGCTGAAATCAGACCCAAACTGGAACAGACCGGCTCAAACCGGCTCAAACTGGACCACACGGACTAAAATCACATCAAACTGGACGAGACCGGCTCAAAACAGATCAATCCGGAAAAGACCGGCTAGACCCGCTAAATCCGGTTTTGGGCGGCTCAAACCGGACTCAAACCGATATTGACTGGCTCAAACCAGGTCAAACCAGACCAGACCGGCTCAAACCGGATCAAACCAGACCAGACCAGCTCAAACCGGTTTTGACCGGCTCAAACCGGACCAGACCGGCTCAATCGGATCACACTGGACCACACCGGCTTAAACCGGATCAAACTGTACCAGACCGCCTCAAACGGGCGTTGACCGGCTCAGACCTGACCAGACCGGCTTAAACCAGACCAGACTGACTCAAATCGGGTTTGACTGGCTCACTCATGGGAGTGTACATGAAGGGGAGTGCTCATTCAAGGGAGTGCACACTCAGGGGAGTCCTCACTGAGACGAGTGCACACTGAGGGTAGTGCACACTCAGGGAGATGCTCACAAAGCCGAGTGCCCACTGAGGTGAGCGCTCACTCAGGGGAGTGTACACTCGGGGGATCAAACCAGACCAGACCGATACAAACCAGTTTTGACCAGCTCAAACACAACCGTATCAGCTAAAACCGAAATAGACCTGCTCAAACCGGTGTCGACAGGCTCAAACTGGTCCAGACGGGCTCAAACTGGTTTTCACGGGCTCAAACCATACCAGACTGGCTCAAACCGGCTAAAACCAGACCAGAGCGGGTCAAACCAGTTTTGTCCGGCTCAAACCGGACTCAAACCATACCAGACCGCCTCAATCCAGTTTTGAATGGCTCAAATCGGACTCAAACCAGACCAGATCGGCTCAAACCGCTTTTGACTGGCTCAAATCCGACCAGAATGGCACAAACCGGATCAAACTGGACCAGTCTGGTCCAAACCGGTTTGGACTGTCTCAAACCGGACCAGAACAGCTTAAACCGGATCAAACCGGTTTTGACCCGCTCAATACAGACCTTAACGTCTCAAACCGGTTTTGACCGGCTCACCAGACTCAAACCGGACCAGACAAGCTAAAACTGTCTCAAACCAGACCAGACCGGCTCAAACCGCACTCAAACCTGACCTGACCGGCTCAAACCGGTTATGACCAGCTCAAACCAGACTCAAACAGGACTAGACCGTCTCAAAATGGTGTTGACCGGCTCCAACCGGACTCAAACCAGACCAGACCGGCTAAAACCGGTTTTGACCGGCTAAAACCGAACCAAACCGGCTCAAACCAGATTAAACCGGACCAGTCCGGCTCAAACCGGTTTTGACTGGCTCAAACCAGAGCAGACCAGCTCAAACAGGATCAAAACGGACCAGACCGGCTCTTAGACCAGCTCAAACATGTTTTGACCGGCTCAAATCGAACCAGACTGGCTCAAACCGGTTTTGACCGGCTCAAACCGGACCAGTCCGGCTCAACCGGATCAAAGTGGACCAGACTGGCTCAAAACGGGTTTGTCTGGCTCAAACCGGACTCAAACCGGACCAGACTGGCTCTTAGACTGGCTCAAATAGGACGAGACCGGCTCTTAGACCGGCTCAAGCAGGACCAGACCAGTTCAAACCGGTTATGACCAGCTCAAACCAGACTCAAACCAGACCAGACCGTCTCAAAAAGGTGTTGACTGGCTCCAACCGGACTCAAACCGGACCAGACCAAGTCCAACCGGTTTTGACCAGCTCAAAGCTGACCAGACCGGCTCAACAGGATCAAACCGGACCAGACCGTCTTAAACCAGATTAAACAGGAGCAGACCGTCTCAAACCGGTTTCGACCGGCTCAAACCGGACGTGTCCAGTTCAAACCGGTTTTCACCGGCTCAAACCGTACGAGTCCGGCTCAAACCGGTTTTCACCGTTTCAAACCGGACCAAGGCCAGAACACCTCAAACTGGACTCAAACCGGACCAGACCGGTTTAAATTGCTGTTGTCCGTCTCAAACCATACTCTAAACGGACCAGAACTGCTCCAACCGGCTTTGCCTGGCTCAAACCGCCCCAGGACCAGATCGGCTCAAACCGGACTCAAACCGGACCAGAACGGCTCAAACCGGTGTTGACCGGCCCAAACCGGACTCAAATCAGACCAGACTGGCTCAAACTGGTTTTGACCGGCTCAAACCGGACCAGACCGGCTCAACCGGATCAAACCGAACCAGACAGGCTTAAACCGGTTCAAACCGTACCAGACTGGCTCAAACCGGTGATCACCGGCTCAGATCCGACCAGACCAGCTTAAACTGGACCAGGCGGGCTCAAACCGGGTTTGACCGTCTCAAACCAGACTCATACCGGACCAGACCGGCTCAAACCTGTTTTGACTGGCTCAAACCGGACCAGACCGGCTTAAACCGGATCAAACTGGACGAGATTGCCTGAAAGCGGTTTTCACCGGCTCGAACCAGACCAGACCAGCTCAACCGGCTCAAAGCGGACCAGACCGGCTCAAAACGGGTTTGTCCGGCTCAAACCGGACTCAAACCGGACCAGATCGGCTCAACCGGATCAAACCGGACCAGACTGGCTTAAACCGGATCAAACCGGACCAGACCAGCTCAAACCGGTGTTGACCGGCTCAGACCGGATTCAAACCGGAACAGTCCGGTTCAAATCGGTTTCGACTGGCTGAAACCGGACGAGACCGGCTCAAAGCGGTTTTCACCGGCTCAAAACGAACCAGGACCAGACCGGCTCAAACCAGACTCAAACCGGACCAGACCGGCTCAAACGGGTGTAGACCGGCTCAAACAGGACCCAAACCGGAACAGACCAGCTCCAATCGTTTTTGACCAGCTCAAACATGACCTGACCGGCTCCAACCGCTTTTGACCGGCTGAAACCGGACTCAAACCGGACCAGACCGTCTCAAACCCATTTTCACCGGCTAAAACCCGACCAGACCGGCTGAAATCGGACGAGACCGGCTCAAACCGGTTTGGACCGGCTCAAACCAGACCAGTCTGTCTCAACCAGATCAAATCGGACCAAACCGGCTCAAACCAGTTCAAACCGGATCAGAACCACTGAAACCAGATCAAACCGGACCAGGCTGGCTCAAACCGGTTTTGACCGGCTCAAACCGGACTCAAACCGGACCCGACTGGCTCAAACCGGTTTTAACCGGCTCAAACCCGACCCGACCGTCTGAAACGGAATGAGACGGCCTCAAACCGGTTTTGACTGGGTCAAATCGGACCAGACCAGCCCAAACCGGTTTTGACCGGCTGAAACCCGACCAGACTGTCTGAAACCGGACCAGACAGGCTCAAACCGGTTTGGACCGGCTCAAACCCTAGCAGACCAGCTAAAACCAGACCAGTCCCGTTCAAACCGGACTCAAACTGGAATAGACCGGCTCAAAACGGTTTTGACCGGCTCAAATCGGACCAGAGCAGCACAAACCAATTTTGACCGGCTCAAACCAGACTCAAACAAGACCAGACCGGCTCAAACCGGTTTTCACCGGCTCAAACCTGAACAGACTGGCTGAAACCGGACAAGACTGGGTGAAACCGGTTTTAACCGGGTCAACCCCGACCAGAACGGCTAAAACAGGACCAGACTGGCTCAGACCAGTTTTGACCGGCTCAAACCGAATCAGACTGGCTCAACCGGATCAAACCAGACCAGACCGGTTTAAACTGGATCAAACCAGACCAGACCGGCTCTTAGACCGTCTCAAACCGGTTTTGAACCGCTCAATACAGACCAGAACGGCTCAAACCGGTTTTGAACGGCTCAATCGGGACCAGACCGTATCAAACCGGACTCAAACCGGAGCAGAACAGATAAAACCGGTGTTGACCAGCTCAAACCTGACTCAATCCGGACCAGATCAGCTCAAAACGGTTTTGAAAGACTCAAACCAGACCATACCGGCTCACTGAATCAAGCCGGACCAGACCGGTTCAAACCGGTTTTGACCAGCTCAAACTGGACCAGACAGACTCAAACCGGATCAACCCAGACCAGACCGGCCCTTAGACAGTCTCAAACCGGTTTTGATTGGCTCAATACAGACCAGAAGGGCTCAAACCGGTTTTGATCGCCTCAAACCGGACCAGACCATCTCAACCCGGACTCAATCCGGACCAGACAAGCTCAAACCGGTTTTGACCGGGTCAAACCAGAACAGACTGGCTGAAACTGGATGAGACCGCCTCAAACCGGTTTTGACCGACTCTAACCCGTCCAGACCGGCAAAAATCGAACCAGACCGGCTCAAACCGGTTTTGACCGGCTCAAAGCAGACTAGAACGGCTCTAACCGGTTATGACCGTCTCAAACCGCACTCAAACCGGACCACAACCTCCCAAACCGGTATTGTCCGGCTCAAACTGGACTCAAAGCGGACCAGACCAGCTCAAACCGGTTTTGACCGGCTCAAACCGGACTCAAACCGGACCAGACCGTCTCAAACCCGTTTTGACCGGCTCAAACCCGACCAGACCGGCTGAAACCGGACAAGACCGGCTCAAAACGGTTTGGACCGGCTCAAACCAGACCAGACTGGCTAAACCAGATGAAACCGGACCAGACCGGCTCAAACCGGATCAAACCGGACCAGAACCGCTGAAACCGGATCAAACCAGACCAGACTGGCTCAAACCGGTTTTGACCGGCTCAAACCAGACTCAAACCGGTCCCGACCGGCTCAAACCGGTTTTAACTGGCTCAAACCCAACCAGACCGGCTGAAACGGGATGAGGCCGCCTCAAACCGGTTTTGACCAGGTCAAATCGGACTAGACTGGCACCAACCAGTTTTGACCGGCTCAAATGCGACCAGACCCTCTCAAACCGGTGTTCAACGGCTCAAACCGGACTCAATCCAGACCAGACTAGCTAAAACCGGTACTGACCGGCTCAAACCAGAACAGACCGGCTCAACCGGTTCAAACTGGACCAGACCAGCTCAAACCGGATTAAACCGGACCAGCCCGGTTTAAACTGGATCAAACCGGTTTTGACCGGCTCAAACCAGACTCAAACCAGACCAGGAAAGCTAAAACCGGCTCAAACCGGACCAGACTGGCTCAAACCGGACTCAAACTGGACCAGACCGGCTCAAACTGGTGTTGACCTGCTCCAACTGGACTCAATCCGGACCAGACCGGCCCAAACCGGTTTTGACCGGCTCAAACCGGACAAGACCTGCTCAAACCGGACCAAACCAGACCAGACCGGCTCAAACCGGTTTTGACCGGCTCAAACCGGACTCAAACTGGACCAGACCAGCTCAAACCCGTTTTTACCAGCTCAAACTAGACCAGAACGGCACAAACCAGATCAAACCGGACCAGACAGGCTCAAACCGGTTTGGACCGGCTCAAACCGGATCACACCAGACCAGACCGGCTCTTAGACCGTCTCAAACTGGTTTTGATCGGCTCAATACGGACCAAACAGGCTCTATCCGGACCAGACCGGCTAAAACCGTTGTTGACCGTCTCAAACCGTACTCAATCTGGACCAGACCGTCTCAAACCATTTTGACCATCTCAAACCAGACCAGACGAACTCAATGGGATCAAACTGGACCACACCAGCTTGAACTGGATCAAACCGGCCCAGACCGGCTCAAACTGGTTTTGACTGGCTCAAACCATAACAGACCGGCTCAACCGGATCAAACCGGACCAGACCGGCTCAAACCGGCACAAACCGGACCAGACCGGCTTAAACAGGATTTGACTGCCTCAAACCGAAGCAGACCGGCTCAAACAGGATCAAAACGGACCAGACCGGCTCTTAGACCAGTTCAAACATGTTTTCACCGTATCAAATCGGACAAGACTGGCTCAAACCGGTTTTGACCAGCTCAAACTGGACCAGACCGGCTCAACCAAATCAAACCGGACCAGACCGGCTCAACCGGATCAAACCGAACCACATAGTCTTAAAGCGGATCAAATCAAACCATACAGGCTTAATCCGGATCAAACCGGACCAGACAGGCTCAAACTGGTGATGACCGACTCAGATCCGAGCAGACCGGCTTAAACTGGACCAGACTGGCTCAAACCGGGTTTGACCGTCTCAAACCGGACTCATACCGGACCAGACCGACTCAAACCGGTTTTGACCGCCTCAGACCCGCCCACACCAGCTCAAACCGGACCAGACCGGCTCAGTCCAGTTTTGACCAGCTCAAACCAAACGAGACTGGATCAAACCGGACCAGAACGGCTGAAAGCGGTTTTCACCGGCTCAAACCAGACCAGACCAGCTCAACAGGCTCAAACGGACCAGACCGGCTCAAACCGGGTTTGTCCGGCTCAAACCGGACTCAAACCGGACCCGACTGGCTCAAATCAGACCAGACCGGCTCAAACCGGTTTTGACTGGCTCAAACCTGACCGACCGGCTCAAACAGGATCAAAACGGACCAGACTGCCTCTTAGACCAGCTCAAACATGTTTTGACCAGCTCAAATCGGACCAGACCGGCTCAAACCGGTTTTGACCAGCTCAAGCTGGACCAGACAGGCTCAAACCGTATCAAACCGGACCACACGGGCTCAAATCGGTGTTGACCGGCTCAATCCCGGCCAGACTGGCTCAAACCGGACCAGACTGGCTGAAACCTGCTTTGACCAGCTCAGACCGGACTCAAACCGGACCAGACTGGCTCAAACCGGGTTTGACCGGCTCAAACCCGACAAGACTGGCTCAAACCAGACCATACTGGCTCAAACCAGCTTTGACCGGCTCAAACAGAACTCAAACCGGACCAAACCGGCTCAAACCGAGTTTGAACGGCTCAAACCGGACCAGAAACACTCAAACTGGATCAAACCGTACCAGACCTGCCCTTAGACCAGCTCAAACCGTTTTTGACCGCCTCAAACCGGACCAGACCGGCTCAAACTGGATCAAACCGTACCAGACAGCATCAAACCGGTTTTGACCGGCTCAAATCGGACTCAAACTGGACCAGAATGGCTCAAACTGGTTTTGACCAGCTCAAACACGACCAGAATGGCACAAACCTGATCAAACCACTAGTCTGGTTCAAACCGGTTTGGACCGGCTCAAACCTGACCAGACCATCTCAAACCGGTCCAGATCCGCTTAAACCAGATCAAACCGGACCACACCGGCTCTTAGACCGTCTCAAACCGGTTTTGATCGGCTCAATACGGACCAGACCGGCTCAAACCGGACCAGACCAGCAAAAACCAGTGTTGACCGTCTGAAACCCGACTAGACTGGCTTAAACAGGACCAGACCGGCTCAAAACGGGTTTGTCCGGTTCAAACCGAATTCAAACAGGACCAGACCGGCTCCAACCGGGTTTGACCACCTCAAAGCGGACCAGACCCGCTCAAACCGGATCAAACCGGACCAGACCGGCTCTTAGACCGGCTCAAACCGGTTTTTACCGGCTCAAACCGGACTCAAATCAGACCAGACCGGCTCAAACCGGTGTTGACCGGTTCAAAGCAGACCAGACTGGCTCAAACTAGTGTTGACCCGCTCAAACCAGACTCATACCGGACCAGACTAGCTAAAACACGTTTTGACCGGCTCAAACCAGAACAGACCGGCTCAACAGGTTCAAACCAGACCAGACCAGCTCAAACCGGATTAAACCGAACAAGACCGGCTCAAACTGGTTTTCACCGGCTCAAACCGGGCTCAAACCGGTCCAGACCGGCTTAAACCGGATCAAACCAGTTTTGACCGGATCAACACGCACCATAACGTCTCAAACCGGATTTGACCGGCTCAAACCGGATTCAAACCAGACCAGGCGAGCTAAAACCGGCTCAAACCGGACCAGACTGTCTCAAACCGGACTCAAACCAGACCAGACCGGCTGAAAACGGTTTTGACCGGCTCAAACGAGACCAGACCGACTCAAACCGGTTTTGACCAGCTCAAACTGGACCAGACAGGCTCAAACCGTATCAAACCGGACCAGATGGGCTCAAATCGGTGTTGACCGGCTCAATCCCGGCCAGACTGGCTCAAACCGGACCAGACTGGCTGAAACCTGCTTTGACCGGCTCAGACCAGACTCAAACCAGACCAGACTGGCTCAAACCGGGTTTGACCGGCTCAAACCCGACAAGACTGGCTCAAACCAGACCATACTGGCTCAAACCGGCTTTGACCGGCTCAAACAGGACTCAAACCGGACCAAACCGGCTCAAACCGAGTTTGAACGGCTCAAACCAGACCAGAAACACTCAAACCGGATCAAACCGTACCAGACCTGCCCTTAGACCAGCTCAAACCGTTTTGGACCGCCTCAAACCGGACCAGAGTGGCTCAAACCGGATCAATCCGGACCAGACCAGCTCTAACCAGTTTTTACCGGCTCAAACCGGACTCAAACCGGACGAGACCGGCTCAAAATGGATCAATCCGGGCCAGACCAGCTAGACCTGCTAAATCCAGTTTTGGCCGGCTCAAACCGGAACACACCAGCTCAAACCGGGCTTGACCGGCTCAAACCATATCAAACCCGACCAGACCAGTTCTTAGACCAGCTCAAACAGGTTTTGACAGGCTCAAATCGAACCAGACCCCCTCAGACCGGTTTTGACTGGCTCAAACCAGATTCAAACCGGTTTTGACTGGCACAAACCGGACCAGACCGCCTCAAACCGGTTTTGACCGGCTCAAGCTGTACTCAAACCAGACCAGACCAGCTGAAACCGGACTCAAACCGGACTAGACCGGCTCAAACCGGTTTTGATCAGCTCAAACCGGACCAGGAGCATACCGGCTCAAACCGGGCCCAAACTCCACCATACCGGCTCAAACCGGTTTGGGCCTGCTCCAACTGGACCAGGACGGCTCAATCCGGCTCAAACCGGACCAGACCGGCTCAAACAGGGTTTGACTGGCTCAAACCGGAGCACACCAGCTCAATCCGGGTTTCACCGGCTCAAACCCGACCCCACCGGCTCAAACCGGGCCAGACCGGCTCAAGTCGGATGAAACCGGACCAGACCGTCTCAAACCGTCTCAAACTGGACCAGACCGGCTCAAACCAGTCTCAAACCAGACCAGACCGGCTGAAAACGGTTTGACTGGCTCCAGCCAAAGCAGACCATCTCATACCGGATCAATCCGGACCAACCGGCTCAAACGGGTTTTGTCCGGCTCAAACCAGAGCAGACCGGCTTAACGGGATCAAACCGGACCCGACCGGCTCAAACCGGCTCAAACTGGAGCAGATTGGCTCAAACCCGACCAGACTGGCTCAAACCCGATCAGACCGGCTCAAACACGACCGGACCGCCTCAAACTGGACCAGACCGGTTCAAACCGCTTTTGACCGATTCAAACTGGACTCAAACCGGAAAAGACCGGCTCAAACCGGTTTTGACCTACACAAACCAGACCAGAGAGGCTCAAACCGGATCAAAACAGACCAGACCAGATCAAACCGGTTTTCACCGGCTCACACCGGACCAGACCATCTCAAACCGGGCTCAAATTGGACCAGACAGGCTCAAACCGATTTTGACCAGCTCATACCAGTACAGACAGGCTCAACCGGATGAAACCGGGCCCAACCATCTTAAACTGGATCAAACCAGACCAGACGGGCTCAAATCGTTGTTGACCAGCTCAAACCAGACCAGACTGGCTTAAACCAGACGAGACTGGCTCAAATCGGCTTTGACTGGCTCAAACTGGACTCAAACCGGGCCAGACCGGCTCAAACCGGGTTTGACCGGCTCAAACCAGACCAGACCCGCTCAAACCAGATCAAACCGTACCAGACATGCCCTTAGACTGGCTCAAACCGCTTTTGACTGGCTCAATCCTGACCAGATTGGCTAAAACCGGACCTCACCGGCTCTAACCGGTGTTGACCGGCTCAAACCGGACCAGACCGGCTCAAACCGGTTTTGACCAGCTCAAACCAGACCAGACGGGCTCAAACCAGCTAAAAACAGACCAGACCAGGTCGAACCAGATTAAACCGGACCAGAACGGCTCAAACCGGTTTTCACCGTCTCAAACCGGACCAGACCGGCTTAAACCGGATCAAACCGGTTTTGACCGGCTCAATACGGACAATAACGTCTCAAACCGGTTTTGACTGGCCCAAACTGGACTCAAACCGGACCAGGGAAGCTAAAACCGGCTCAAACCGGACCAAACTAGACCACACCGGCTCTAACCAGATCAAATCGGACCAGACCGGCTGAAACTGGTGATGACAGGCTAAAACACAACCAGACGGGTTAAACCCGGACCAGACTGGCTCAAAACGTGTTTGACCGGCTGAAACCAGACTCAAACCGGACCAGACTGGCTCAAACCGGGTTTGACCAGCTCAATCCGGACGAGACCCGCTCAAACCGGATCTAACTGGACCAGACCGGCTCTTAGACCAGCTCAAACTGGTTTTGACCGGCTCTAACTGGACTAAAACCGGACCAGACCGTCTCAAACCAGTTTGACCAACTCAAACCGGAACAGACCGGCTCAATCCGGTTTTGACAGGCTCAAATCAGACTCAAACCGGACCAAACCGGCTCAAACCGGCTCAAACTTGACCACACGGATTAAAACCGGATCAAACCGGACGAGACCAGTCCAAAACGGATCAATCCGGACCAGACAGACTAGACCCGCTAAATCCGGATTTGGCCAGCTCAAACCGGACTCAAACCGATATTGACTGGCTCAAACCAGATCAAACCAGATCAGACCGGCTCAAACCAGATCAAACCAGACCAGACCGGATCAAACCCGTTTTGACCGGCTCAAACCGGACCAGACAGGCTCAACCAGATCAAACCGGACCAGACTGGATTAAACCGGATCAAAGAGGAGCAGACCGGCTCAAACTGGTTTCGACCGGCTCAAGCCGGACGAGTACGGCTCAAACCGGTTTTCACCGGCTCAAACCGGACCACGGCCAGACCACCTCAAACTGGACTCAAAACTGACCAGAACGGCTTAAACCACTGTTGACCAGCTCAAACCAGACTCTAACCGGACCAGAACGGCTCAAACCGGTTTTACCCGGCTCAAACCGGACCAGGACCAGATCAGCTCAAACCGGACTCAAACCAGACCAGAACAGCACAAACCAGTGTTGACCGGCTCAAACCGGACTCAAACCGGACTAGACCGGCTCAAACCGGTTTTGATCAGCTCAAACCGGACCAGGAGCATACCGGCTCAAACCGGGCCCAAACTCCACCATACCGGCTCAAACCGGTTTGGGCCGGCTCCAACTGGACCAGAACGGCTCAATCCGGCTCAAACCGGACCAGACCGGCTCGAACAGGATTTGACTGGCTCAAACCGGAGCACACCAGCTCAATCCGGGTTTCACCGGCTCAAACCCGACCCCACCGGCTCAAACCGGGCCAGAGCCGCTCAAGTCGGATGAAACCGGACCAGACCGTATCAAACCGTCTCAAACTGGACCAGACCGGCTCAAACTGGTCTCAAACCAGACCAGACCAGCTGAAAACGGTTTGACCGGCTCCAAGCAGAGCAAACCATCTCAAACCGGATCAATCCGGACCAACCGGCTCAAACGGGTTTTGTCCGGCTCAAACCGGACCAGAAAGGCTCAACTGGATCAAACCGAACCAGACAGGCTTATGCCGGAACAAACCGGACCAGACGGGCTCAAACCGGTGTTGACCGGCTCAGATCCGACCGGACCGGCTTAAACTGGACCAGAGTGGCTCAAACCGGGTTTGACCGTCCCAAACCGGACTCATACCGGACCAGCCAGGCTCAAACCGGTTTTGACCCCCTCAGACCCGACCACACCATCTCAAACCGGACCACACCGGCTCAAAACGGTATTGACCGGCTCAAACCGGACCAGACTGGCTCAAACCTGTTTTATTATGCTCAAACTGGACTCAAACCAGACCAGACCGTCTCAAACCCTTTTGGACCGGCTCAAACAAGACCAGACCGGCTGAAACCGGACCAGACCTGCTGAAACCGGTTTTGACCGGCTAAAACCGAACCAGACCGTCTCAAACCGGACTCAAACAGGACCAGACCAGATCAAACTGGTATTGACCGGTTCAAACCAGACCAGACCGGCTCAACCGGATCAAACCGGACCAGACCAGCTATAACCGGATCAAACCGGACCAGACCGGCTCAAACCAGGGTTGACCGGCTCAAACCCTATCAGACTGGCATAAACCAGACCAGACTGGTTCAAACAACGTTTGAAAGGCTCAAACCGGACTCAAATCGGACCAGAAAGGCTCAAAGCGGGTTAGACTGGCTAAAACCGGACCAGACTGGCTGAAACCGAGTCAAACCGAACAAGACCGGCTCTTCGACCGGCTCAAACCGAACCAGACCGGCCCAAACCGGTATTGACCGGCTCACATCGGACACAAACAGGATGAGAGCGGCTCAAACCGGTGTTATCCTGCTCAAATCGGACTCAAAGCGACCAGACCAGCTCAAACCGGTGTTGACCGGCTCAAACCAGACCATACCGGCTCAAATCGGGCAAGACCATCTCAAATCGGATCATACCGGACCAGATAGGCTCAAACCGGGTCAAACCGGACCACATCGGGACAAATCGGACCAGACCGGCTCAACAGGATCAAACAAGAGCAGACAGGCTCAAACTGGTTTTGACAGGCTCAATCTGGACTCAAACCGGGCCACACCGGCTCAAATCCGTGTTGACAGACTCAAACCAGACTCAAACCGCACCAGACCAGCTCACAGCAGTTTTGACCAGCTCAAACCGGACCAGACCGTGTCAAATAGGACTCAAACAGGACCAGACCGGATCAAACTGTTTTTCACTGGGTCAAACCAGACCAGACCGGCTCAACCGGATCAAACCGGACCAGACCATCTTCAATCAGATCAAACAGGACAAGACCAGCTCAAACAATGGTTGACTGGCTCAAACCCGACCAGACTGGCTTAAACTGGACTAGACTGGCTCAAACAGGGTTTGAGCGGCTCAAACCGGGCTCAAATCGGACCAGAACGGCTCAAACCGGGTTAGACTGACTAAAACCGGACCAGACCGGCTCAAACTGAATCAAACCAGACCAGGCCGGCTCTTCGACCGGCTCAAACGGGACCAGACCGGCTCAAACAGGTATTGACCGGCTCAAATCGGACTCAAACTGGAGCAGACCAGCTCAAACCGGTGTTAACCGGCTCAAACCGGACTCAAACTGGACCAGAACGGCTCAAACCGGACCAGAGAGGCACAGACCTGATCAAACCAGACCAGACCGGCTCAAACCGGGTTTTACAGGCTCAAACCAGACTCAAACCGCACCAGACAGGCTCAAACCGGTTTTGAACTGATATTTTGGATCCCATTGTGACTATAGGGCCAAAGGAAATATCCTCTGATCAAAATGAGAAAGAAGCTTTCTGAGAAACTTCTTTGTGATCTGTGAATTCATCTCACAGAGTTACACCTTTCCCCTCAAGAAGCCTTTCTCTAAGACTGTTCTTGTGGAATTTGCAAAGTGATATTTGGATGTCCATGGAGGGCTATGGTGAAAAGGGAAATATCTTCAGATAAAAACTGGAAAGAAGCTTTCTGAGAGTTTGTTTTGTGTTGTGTGAATTCATGTCACAGAGTTACACCATTCCCCTCCAGAAGCCGTTCACTAAGACTGTTCTTGTGGAATCTGCAAAAGGATATTTGGAAGCCCATAGAGGCCTATGGTGAAAAAGAAAATATCCTCAGATGAAAACTGGAAAGAAGCTTTCTGAGAAACTGCTTTGTGATGTATGACTTCCACTCACTGAGTTACAGCTGTATTTCGTGGAGCTGTTTGCTAGCCTTATTTCTGTGGAATCTCAGAAATGATATTTCGGATCCCTTTGAAGACTATAAGGCCAAGGAAATATCCTCTGATCAAAATGAACAAGAATCTATCTGAGAAACTTCGTGGTGAACTGTGAATTCATCTCACAGAGTTACAGCTTTTCCGGCAAGAAGCCTTTCGCTAAGACTGTTCTTGAGGAATTTGCAAAGTGATATTTAGAAGCCCATGGAGGGCTACGGTGATAAAAGAAATATCCTCAGATAAAAACTGGGAAGAAGCTTTCCGAGAAACTGCTTTGTGATGTGTCACTTCCACTCACTGAGTTATAGCTGTATGTCGCAGAGCTGCTTGATTCCCTTATTTCTGTGGAATCTAAGAACTGATATTTCGGATCCCTTTGAAGTCTATAATGCTAAATGAAATATCCTCCAATCAAAATGAGAAAGAAGCTTTCTGAGAAACTTCTTTGGGACCTGTGAATTCATCTCACAGAGTTATAGCTTTCCCCTCAAGAAGATTTTCACTATGACTGTTCTTGTGAAATTAGCAAAGTGATATTCGGAAGCCCATTGAGGGCTATGGTGAAAAGGGAAATATCCTCAGATAAAAACTGGAAAGAAGCTTTCTGAGAAACTGCTTTGTGTTCTGTGAATACATCTCCCAGATTTACAGCTTTCCCCCCCAGAAGTCGTTTGCTAAGACTGTTTTTGCGGAATTTGCAAAGGGATATTTGGAAGCGCACAGAGGCCTATGGTGAAAAAGAAAATATCCTCAGATGAAAACTGGAAAGAAGCTTTCTGAGAAACTGCTTTGTGATGTGTGACTACCACTCACTGAGTTACAGCTGTATTTCGTGGAGCTGTGTGCTAGCCTTATTTCTGTGGAATCTGAGAACTGATATTTCGGATCCTTTGAAGACTATAGGGCCAAAGGAAATATCCTCCGATCAAAAGGAGAAAGAAGCTTTCTCAGAAACTTCTTTGTGATCTGTGAATTCATCTCACAGACTTACAGCTTTTCCCTCAAGAAGCCTTTCGCTGAGACTGTTCTTGTGGAATTTGCAAAGTGATATTTGGAAGCCCATGGAGGGCTATGGTGAAAAGCGAAATATCCTCAGATAAAAACTGGAAAGAATCATTCTGAGAAACTGCTTTGTGTTTTGGGAATTCATCTCCCAGAGTTACAGCTTTCCCCTCCAGAAGCCGTTCACTAGGACTGTTCTTGTGGAATTTGCAAAGAGATATTTGGAAATCCATAGAGGCCTATGGTGAAAAAGAAAATATCCTCAGATGAAAACTGGAAAGAAGCTTTCTGAGAAACTGCTTTGTGACGTATGACTTCCACTCACAGAGTTACAGCTGTATTTCGTGGAGCTGTGTGCTAGCCTTATTTCTGTGGAATCTGAGAACTGATATTTCGAATCCCTTGAAGACTATAGGGCCAAAGAAAATATCCTCCGATCAAAAGGAGAAAAAAGCTTTCTGAGAAGCTTCTTTGTGATCTGTGAATTCATCTCACAGAATTACAGCTTTCCCCTAAAGAAGCCTTTCGCTAAGACTGTTCTTGTGGAATTTGAAGAGTGATATATGGAAGCCCATAGAGGGCAGTGGTGAAAAAGGAAACATCTTCAGTTTAAAACTGGAAAGAAGCTTTCTGAGAAACTGCACTCTGTTCTGTTAATTCATCTCACAGAGTTACATCTTTCCCCTCCAGAAGCCGTTCGCTAAGACTGTTCTTGTGGAATTTTCAAAGGGATATTTGGAAGCCCATAGAGGCCTATGGTGAAAAACAAGTTATCCTCAAATAAAAACTGGAAGGAAACTTTCTGAGAAACTGCTTTGTTTTCTGTGAATTCATCTCACAGCGTTACAGCTTTGCCCTCCTGAAGCTGTTCGCTAAGACAGTTCTTGTGGAATTTGCAAAGGGATATTTGGAAGCCCATAGAGGCCAATGGTGAAAACGAAAATATCCTCAGATGAAAATTGGAAAGAAGCTTTCTGAGAAACTGCTTTGTGATGTGTGACTTCCACTCACTGAGTTACACCTGTATTTCGTGGAGCTCTATGCTAGCCTTATTATTGTGGAATCTGAGAACTGATATTTCGGATCCCTTTGAAGGATATAGGGTTAAAGGAAATATCCTCTGATCAAAATAAGAAAGGAGCTTTCTGAGAAACTAGTTTGTGACCTGTGAATTCATCTCACAGAGTTACAGCTTGCCCCACAAGAAGCCTTTCGCTAAGACTGTTCTTGTGGAATTTGCAAAGTGATATTTGGAATCCCATGGAGGGCTGTGGTGAAAAGGGAAATATCCTCAGATAAAAACTGGAAAGAAGCTTTCTGAGAAACTACTTCGTGTTCTGTAAATTCATCTCACAGTGTTACAGTTTTCCCCTCCAGAAGCCATTCGCTAAGGGTGTTCTTGTGGAATTTGCAAAGGGATATTTGGAAGCCCATAGAGGCCTATGGTGAAAAAGAAAATATCCTCACATGAAAACTGGAAACAAGCTTTCTGAGAAACTGCTTTGTGATGTGTGACTCCCACCCACAGAGTTACAGCTGTATTTTGTGGAGCTGTTTGCTGGCTTAATTTCTGTGGGTTCTGAGAACTGATATTTCGGATCCCTTGGAAGACTATAGGGCCAAAGGAAACATCCTCCGATCAAAATGAGAAAGAAGATTTCTGAGAAACTACTTTGTGATCTGTGAATTCATTTCACAGAGTTACAGCTTTCCCTTCAAGAAACCTTTCGCTAAGACTGTTCCTGTGAAATTTGAAAGTCATATTTGGAAGCCCATGGAGGTGTATGGTGAAAAGTGAAATGCCTCAGATAAAAACTGGAAAGAAGATTTCTGAGAAACTGCTTTGTGTTCTTTGAATTCATCTCTGAGAGTTACAGCTTTCCCCTCCAAAAATCGTTCGCTAAGACTGTTCTTGTGCAATTTGCAAAGGGATATTTGGAAGCCCAATGAGGACTACGGTGGAAAAGAAAATATCCTCAGATGAAAACTGGAAAGAAGCTTTCTGAGAAATTGCTTTGTGATGTGTGACTTCCACTCACTGGGTTACAGCTGTATTTCATGAAACTGTTTGCTAGCCTTATTTCTGTGGAATGTGAGAACTGATATTTCGGATCTCTTTGAAGACTATAGGACCAAAAGAAATGTCCTCCGATCAAAATGAGAAAGAAGCTTTCTGAGAAACTGCTTTGTGATCTGTGAATTCATCTCACAGAGTTACAGCTTTCCCCTAAGAAGCCTTTCGGTAAGGCTCTTCTGGAACTTCAAAGGGATATATGGAAGCCCAAGGAAGGCTGTGGTGAAAAGGGAAATATACTCAGACAAAAACCGTAAAGAAGCTTTCTGAGAAACTGCTTTGTGTTCTGTGAATATATCTCCCAGAATTAGAGCTTTCCCCTCCAGAAGCCGTTCGCTAAGACTGTTCTTGTGGAATATGCAAAGGGATATTTGGAAGCCCCTGGAGGGCTATGGTGAAAAGGGAAATATCCTCAGATAAAAACTGGAAAGAAGCTTTCTGAGAAACAACTTTGTGTTCTGTGGATTCATCTCTCAGAGTTACAGGTTTCTCCTCCAGAAGCCGTACATTAAGACTGTTCTTGTGCAATTTGCAAAGGGATATATGGAAGCCCATAGAGGCCTATGGTGAAAAAGAAAATATCCTCAGATGAAAATTGGAAAGAAGCTTCCTTAGAAATTGGTTTGTGATGTATGACTTCCCCTCACTGTGTTACAGCTGTATTTCGTTGAGCTGTTTTCTACACTTATTTCATGGAATCTGAGAACTGATATTTCGGATCCCTTGGAGGAAAATAGGGCCAAAGAAAATATCCTCTGATCAAAATGAGAAACAAGCAATGTGAGAACCTTTGTGGTGATCTGTGAATTCATCTCACAGAGTTACAGCTTTTCCCGCAAGAAGCCTTTCGCTAAGACTGTTCTTGAGGAATTTGCAGAGTGATATTTAGAAGACCATGGAGGACTACGGTGAAAAGGGAAATATCCTCAGATAAAACCTGGAAAGAAGCTTTCTGAGAAACTGCTCTGTAATGTGTTACTTCCACTCACTGAGTTAAAGCTGTATGTCATAGAGCTGTTTGGTAGCCTTATTACTGTGAAATCTGAGAACTGCTATTTCGGATCCTTTTGAAGACTATAATGCTAAAGGAAATATCCTCCAATCAAAATGAGAAAGAAGCTTTCTGAGAAACTTCGTGGTGACCTATGAATTCATCTCACAGATTTATAGCTTTTCCCTCAAGAAGCTTTTTGCTAAGACTGTTCTTGTGAAATTTCCAACGTGATATTTGGAAGCCCATAGAGGTCTATGGTGAAAAGGGAAATATCCTCTGATCAAAACTGGAAAGAAGCTTTCTGAGAAACTTCTTTGAGATCTGTGAATTCATCTCCCAGAGTTAGAGCTTTCCCCTCCAGAAGCCGTTCGCTAAGACTGTTCTTGTGGAATTTACAAAGGGATATATGGAAGCGCATAGAGGCCTATGGTGAAAAAGAAATTATCCTCAGATGAAAACTGGAAAGAAGCTTTCTGAGAAACTGCTTTGTGATGTGTGAATTAAACTCACTGAGATACAGCTGTATTTCGTGGAGCTGTGTGCTAGCCTTATTTCTGTCTAATCTGAGAACTGATATTTTGAATCCCTTTGAAGACTATAGGGCCAAAGGAACTATCCACCAATCAAAATGAGAAAGAAGCTTTCTGAGAAACTTCTTTGTGATCTGTGAATTCATCTCACAGAGTTACACCTTTCCCCTCAAGAAGCCTTTCTCTAAGACTGTTCTTGTGGAATATGCAAAGTGATATTTGGATGTCCATGGAGGGCTATGGTGAAAAGGGAAATATCTTCAGATAAAAACTAGAAAGAAGCTTTCTGAGAGTTTGTTTTGTGTCGTGTGAATTCATGTCACAGAGTTACAGCATTCCCCTCCAGAAGCCGTTCGGTAAGACTATTCTTGTGGAATCTGCAAAAGGATATTTGGAATCCCATAGAGGCCTATGGTGATAAAGAAAATATCCTCAGATGAAAACTGGAAAGAAGCTTTCTTAGAAACTGCTTTGTGATGTGTGACTTCCACTCACTGAGTTGCAGTTGTATTTCATGGAGCTGTTTGCTAGCCTTATTTCTGTGGAATCTGAGAACTGATAATTCAGATCCCTTTGAAGACCATAGGGCCAAAGAAAATATCCTCTGATCAAAAGGAGAAAAAGCTTTCTCAGAAACTTCTTTGTGATCTGCGAATTCATCTCACAGAGTTACAGCTTACCCCTCAAGAAGCCTTTTGCTAAGACTCTTCTTGTGGAATTTTCAAAGTGATATTTGGAAGCCCATGAAGGGCTATTGTGAAAAGGAAAACGTCCTCAGATAAAAACAGGAAAGAAGCTTTCTGAGAAACTGCTTTGAGTTCTGTGAATTCATTGCCGAGAGTTACAGCTTTCCCCTCCAGAAACCGTTCACTAGGACTGTTCTTGTGGAATTTGCAAAGGGATATTTGGAAGCCCATAGAGGCCTATGGCGAAAAAGAAAATATACTCCGATGAAAACTGGAAAGAAGCTTTCTCAGAAACTGCTTTGTGATGTGGAATTCCACTCACTGAGTTACAGTTTTAATTCGTGGAGCTGTTGGCTAGCCTTATTTCTGTGGAATCTGAGAACTGATATTTTGGATCCATTTGAAGACTATAGGGCCAAAGGAAATATCCTCTGATCAAAATGAGAAAGAAGCTTTCTGAGAAACTTCTTTGTGATCTGTGAATTCATTTCACAGAGTTACTGCTTTCCCCTCAAGAAGCCTTTCTCTAAGACTGTTCTTGTGGAATTTCAACGTGATATTTTCAAGCCCATGGAGGGCTATGGTGAAAAGGGAAATATCCTCAGATAAAAACTGGAAAGAAGGTTTCTGAGAAAACTGCTTTGTGTTCTGTGAATTCACCTCCCAGATTTAGAGCTTTCCCCTCCAGAAGCCGTTCGCTAAGACTGTTCTTGTGGAATTTGCAAAGGGATATTTGGAAGCCCATAGAGGCTTATGGTGAAAAAGAAGTTATCCTCAAATAAAAACTGGAAAGAAACTTTGTGAGAAACTGTTTCGTGATGTGTGACTTCCACTCACTGAGTTACACCTGTATTTCGTGGAGCTGTTTGCTACCCTTATTTTTGTGGAATCTGAGAATTAATATTTCAAATCCCTTTGAAGACTATCGGGCCAAAGGAAATATCCTCCAATCAAAATGAGAAAGAAGTTTCTGAGAAACTTCTTTGTGACCTGTGAATTCATCTCACAGTGTTACAGCTTTGCCTCAAGAAGCCTTTCGCTATGAGTGCTCTTGTGGAATTTGCAAAGTGATATTTGGAAGCCCATCGAGTGCTATGGTGAAAAGGGAAATATCCTCAGATAAAAACAGGAAAGAAGCTTTCTGAGAAACTGCTTTGTGTTCTGTGAATTCATCTCACAGAGTTACAGCATTCCCCTCCAGAAGCCGTTCGCTAAGACTGTTCTTGTGTAATTTTCAAAGGGATATTTGGAAGCCCATAGATTTCTATGGTGAAAACGAAAACTGATATTTCGGATCCCTTTGAACACTAACCCTAACCCTAACCCTAACCCTAACTCCAGCTCAAACCGGACGAGTACCAAACTGTCTCAAACCGGACTCAAACCGGACCAGACTGGCTCAAACCGGTTTGGACTGGCTCATACCAGATCATACAGGCTCAACCAGATCAAAGCGGACCAGACCGGATCAAACCGGATCAAACCGGTCCAGAACCGCTCAAACCGGATCAAACCAGACCAGACCGGCTCAAACCTGTTTTGACCGGCTCAAACAGGACTCAAACCGGACCCGATCGGCTCAAACCAGTTTTGACCAGCTCAAACTGGACCAGGACCAGACCATCTCAATCCAGACTCAAACCGGACCAGACCGGATCAAACCGATGTTGACTGACTCAAACCAGACACAAACCGGACCAGACAGGCAGAAACCGGTTTTGACCTGCTCAAACCCGACCAGAACGGCTCAAACCGGATTTGACCGGCTAAAGTCCTACCAGACCGGCACAAACCGGTCTTGACCATATCAAACTGGACTCAAACCGGACCAGGCAAGTTAAAACAGTCTCAAACCGGACCAGACCAGCTCAACCGGCTTGAAGCGGACCAGATTGGCTCAAACCGGGTTTGTCCGGCTCAAACCGGACTCAAACTGGACCAGACCGGCTCAAATCGGACCAGACCGGCTCAAACCGGTTTTGACTGCCTCAAACCGGAGCAGACCGGCTCAAACAGGATCAAAACGGACCAGACCGGCCCGTAGACCAGCTCAAACATGTTTTGACCGGCTCAAATCGGACCAGACCGGCTCAAACCGGTTTTGACCGGGTCAAACCGGACCAGACCGGCTCCTACCGGTTTTGACCAGCTGAAACGGGACCTGACCAGCTTAAACCGGATCAAACCGCACCAGACCGGCTCAAACCGGTGTTGAATGGTTCAAACTGGATTCAAACTGGACCAATCAGGCTCAAACGCCTTTAGACAGGCTCAAACCGGACGAGACCGGCTCAAACCGGTTTTCACCGGCTTAAAACGAACCAGGACCAGACCGGCTCAAACCAGACTCAAACGGGAACAGTCCGGCTCAAACCGGACCCAAACCGGACCAGACCGTCTCCAACGGGTTTTGACCAGCTCAAACCGGACCACACCAGCTCAACCGGATCAAACCGGACCAGACAGGTTTAACCGGATCAAACCGGACCAGACCGGCGGAAGCCGGTGTTGGCCGGCTCAGACAGGACTCAAACCGGACCAGACTGTCTCAAACCAGTGTTGAATGTCTCAAACCGGATTCAAACCAGAACATTCCGGCTCAAATCGGTTTCCACTGGCTCAAATCAGACGAGTCCAGCTCAAACCGGTTTTCACCAGCTCAAAACGAACCAGAACCAGACCGGCTCAAACCAGACTCAAACTGGACCAGACCGGCTCAAACGGGTGTAGACCGCCTCAAACCGGACCGAAACCGGACCAGACCGGCTCCAACCGGTTTTGACCAGCTCAAACCGGACCAAACCGGCTCAACCAGTACAAACCGGACCAGACCGGCTCAAACCGGATTAAACCAGATCAGACCGGCTCAAATCGGTTTTCACCGGCTCAAACCGGACTGAAACCGGACCAGACCGGCTCAAACTGGACTCAAACCGGACTAGACCGGCTCAAACCAGTTTCAACCAGCTCAAACCAGACCAGACAGGCTCAATCGGCTCAAACCGTACTAGACCGGCATAAACTGGATCAAACTGGTTTTGACCGGCTCAATACGGACCATACCGGCTCAAACCGGATTTGACCGTCGCAAACCGGACTCAAACCAGACCAGAAAAGCTCAAACCAGCTCAAACCAGACGAGACCAGCTCAACCGGATCAAACAGGGCGAGACCGGCTTAAACCGGTTTTGGCTGGCTCAAACCGGAGCAGACCGGCTCAAACAGGATCAAAACGGAGCACACCGGCTCTTAGACCAGCTCAAACATGTTTTGACCAGCTCAAATCGGACCAGACCAGCTCAAACCGGTGTTGACCGGCTCAAACCGGACCAGACCGCCTCAACCAGATCAATCCGGACCAGACCGGCTTAAACCGGATCAAACCGGAACAGATCGGCTGAAGCCGGTGTTGATCAGCTCAGACCGGATTCAAACCGGACCAGACTGGCTCAAACCGGTGTTGAACGGCTCAAACCGGATTCAAACCAGACCAGTCCGGCTCAAATCGGTTTTCACTGGCTCAAACCAGACGAGACCAGCTCAAACCGGTTTTCACCAGCTCAAAATGAACCAGGACAAGACCGGCTCAAACCAGACTCAAACCGGACCAGAGCGGCTCAAACGGGGGTATACCGGCTCAAACCGGACCCAAACCGGACCAGACTGACTCCAACCGGTTTTGACCAGCTCAAACCGAACCAGACTGGCTCAACCAGTTCAAACCGCACCAGACCGGCTTAAACCAGATAAAACTGGGCCAAACAGGCTCAAACCGTTGTTGACCGGCTCACACCGGACTCAAACCGGACTAGACTGGCTCAAACCGGTTTTGACCAGCTCAAACCGGACCAGACCGGCTCAACCGGATCAAACCAGACCAGACAGGCTTAAACCGGATCAAACCGGACCAGACCGGCTCAAACCGGTGTTGACCGGCTCATACCCTAACAGAAAGGCTTAAACCGGACCAGACTGGCTCAAACCGGGTTTGACCAGCTCAAACTGGACTCAAACCGGAACACCAGATCAAAACGGTTTTGACTGGCTCAAATACGACCACACCGGCTCAAACTGGACCAGACCGGCTCAAACCGGGTTTGACCGGATCAAACAGGACCAGACCGGCTCAAAACGGCTCAAACCAGACCAGAACAGCTCAAACCTGGCTTGACCGGCTCTAACCGGACACAAACCGGAGCAGACCCACTGAAAACGGTTTTGACCAGCTCAAACAGGACCAGACCAGCTCAAGCCAGGCTTGACCGGCTCAAACCTGATCAAACCCGACCAGAACGGCTCTTAGACCAGCTCAAACAGGTTTTGACAGGCTCAAATCGAACCAGACCTCCTCAAACCGGTTTGGACCGGCTCAAACCGGACTCAAACCGGTTTGGACCAGCACAATCCGGACCAGACCGCCTCAAACCGATTTTGACCGCATCAAACTGGACTCAAACCGGACCAGACCGGCTGAAACCGGACTCAAACCGGACTAGACCAGCTCAAACCGGTTTTGATCGGCTCAAACTGGACCAGGAGCATACCGGCTCAAACCAGGATCAAACTGCACCATACCGGCTCAAACTGGTTTGGACCGGCTCCAACTGGACCAGACCGAACAATCCGGCTCAAACCGGACAAGACCGGCTTGAACAGGATTTGACTGGCTCAAACCGGACCAGACCAGCTCAAACTGGTTTTCACCGGCTCAAACTCGACCCCACCAGCTCAAACCGGGCCAGACCAGCTCAAATCGGATCAAACCGCACCAGACCGTCTCAAACCATCTCAAACTGGATCAGACTGGCTCAAACCGGTTGTAAACCAGACCAGAACGCCTGAAAACGGTTTTGACCGGCTCCAACTGGAGCAGACCGTCTCAAACCAGATCAAACCGGACCAAACGGCTCAAACCGGTTTTGTCCGGCTCAAACCAGACCAGACCAGCTTAAACAGGATTTGACTGGCTCAAACCGAAGCAGACCAGCTCAAACAGGATCAAAACGGACCAGATCGGCTCTTAGAACAGCTCAAACATGTTTTGACCGGCTCAAATCGGACCAGACAGGCTCAAACCGGTTTTCACTGGCTCAAACTGGACCAGACCGGCTCAACCGGATCAAACCAGACCAGACCGTCTTAAACCGGATCAAACTGGACCAGACCGGCTCAAACCGGTGTTAACCGGCTCAGACCGGACTCAAACCGGACCAGACCGGCTCTAACCGGTGTTATACGGCTCAAACTGAATTCAAACTGGACCTGTCCAGCTCAAACCGGTTTCCACTGGGTCAAACCGGACGAGACCGGCTCAAACCGGTTTTCACCGGCTCAAAACAAACCAGGACCAGACTGGCTCAAACCAGACAAAACCGGACCAGACCGGATCAAACCGGTGTAGACCGGCTCAAACCGGACCCAAACCGTACCAGACTGGCTCCAACCGGTTTTGACCGGCTCAAACCGGACCAGATCAGCTCAACCGGATCAAACTGGACCAGACAGACTTAAACCGGATCAAACCGGACCAGACCGGCTCAAACTGGTGTTGACCGGCTCAGACCTGAACACAAAGGCTTAAACCGGACCAGACTGGCTCAAACCGGGTTTGACTGGATCAAAACAGACTCAAACCGGACCAGACCATCTCAAACTGGTTTGACCGGCTCAAACACGACCACATCGGCTCAAACCGGACCAGACCGTCTCATACCGGTTTGACCGGATCAATCCGGACCAGACTGGCTCAAACCGGACCAGACCGGATCAAACAGGCTAAAACCGGACCAGAACAGCTCAAACCGGGCTTGACCGGCTCAAAGCGGACTCAAACCGGACCAGACCGCTGAAAACAGTTTTGACCGGCACAAACCGCACCAGACCAGCTCAAACCGGGCTTGACCAGTTCAAACCTGATCAAACCCGACCAGACCGGCTCTTAGACCAACTCAAACAGGATTTGACAGGCTCAAATCGAACCAGACCGCCTCAAACTGGTTTTGACCGGCTCAAACCGGACTCAAACTGGACCAACCAGCTCAAACCGGTTTTGTCCGGCTCATACCACACCAGACCAGCTCAACGGGATCAAATCGAACCCGACCGGCTCAAACCGGCTCAAAAGGACCAGATCGGCTCAAACCCGAACAGACCGGCTCAAACCCGGCCAGACCGTCTCAAACCCAACCAGACCGGCTCAAACTGGACCAGACCGGTTCAAACCGGTTTTGACCGATTCAAACTGGACTCAAACCGCAAAAGACCAGCTCAAACCGCTTTTGACCTACTCAAACCGGACCAGGGATGCTCAAACCAGATCAAACCAGACCCGACCGGCTCAAACTGGTTTTCACCGTCTCAAACTGGTTGAGACCGTCTCAAACTGGACTCAAACTGGACCAGACAGGATCAAACCGATTTTGACCGGCTCATACCAGTCCAGACATGCTCAAACAGATCAAATCGGACCCAACTGTTTTAAACCGGAAAAAACCGGACCAGACGGGGTCAAATCGGTGTTAACCGGCTCAAACCAGACCAGACTGGCTTAAACTGGACCAGACTGGCTCAAACCGGCTTTGACGGCTCAAACCGGACTCAAACCTTACCAGACCGGCTCAAACCGGTGTTGACCAGTTCCAACCGGACTCAAAGCGGACCAGACCCTCTCAAACCGCTGTTGAACGGCTCAAACCGGACTCAAACCGGACCAGACTAGCTAAAACCGATTTGACCGGCTCAAACCAAAACAGACTGGCTCAAACGGTTCAAACCGGACCAGACCGGCTCAAACCGGTTTTCACCATCTCACACCGGTCCAGACCAGCTTAAAAAGGATCAAATCGGTTTTGAACGGCTCAATACGGACCATAACGTCTCAAACCAGTTTTGACTGGCTCAAACCGGACTCAAACCGGACCAGGCAAGCTAACACCGGCTCAAACAGGACCAGACCGGCTCAAACCAGCTAAAACCGGACCAGACCAGGTCAAACCGGTTTTGTCCGGCTCAAACTAGACTCAAACCGTACCAGACAGCCTCAAACCGGTTTTCAACGGCTGAAATCGGACTCAAACCAGACCAAACCGGCTCAAACCGGTTTGGACCGGCTCAAACCCGACCAGAATGGCACAAACCGGATCAAACCGGATCAGACCGGTGCATACCAGTTTGGACCGGCTCAAATCAGACCAGACAGGCTCAAACCGGTCCAGACCGGCTTAAACCGGATCAAACCGGACCAGACCGGCTCTTAGACCATCTCAAACCGGTTTTGATCGGCTCAATACGGACCAGACCGGCTCTAACCGGACCAGACCAGCTAAAACCTGTGTTGACCGTCTCAAACCGATCTCAAACTGGACCAGACCAGCTCAAACCGGTTTTGACTGGCTCAAACCAGACCAGACCTACTCAATGGGATCAAACTGGACCACACCGGCTTGAACCGGATCAAACTGGACCACACTGGCTCAAACCGGTGATGACCGGCTCAAACCCAACCAGACTGGCTGAACCCGGACCAGACTGGCTCAAACTGGTTTTGACCGGCTCAAACTGGACTCAAAGCGGACTAGACAAGCTCAAACCGGTGTTCACTGGTTCAAACCGGACTCAAACCGGACCAGAGCCTCTCAAACCGGTGTTGACCGGCTCAAACCAGACTCAAACCACACCAGACCGGCTCAAACCGGACAAGACCCGCTCAAACCGGATCAAACCTGACCAGACTGACTCAAACCGGCTCAAACTGGACCACACGGAATAAAACGGGATCAAACCGGACGAGACTGGCTGAAAACGGATCAATCCGGACCAGACCGGCTAGACCCGCTAAATCCGGTTTGGTCCGGCTCAAACCGGACTCAAACCGATATTGACCGGCTCAAACCTGATCAAACCGGACCAGACCGGCTCAATCCGGATCAAATCGGACCAGACCGGCTAAAACCGGTTTTGACCGGCTCAAACCGGACCAGACCGGCTCAACCGGATCACACCGGACCAGACCGGCTTAAACCGGATCAAACCGGAAGAGACCGCCTCAAACCGGCATTGACTGGCTCAGACCCGACCAGACGGCTTAAACCGGACCAGGCTGGCTCAAACCGGGTTTCACTGGCTCACTCAGGGGAGTGAACACGAAGGGGAGTGCTCATTCAGGGGAGTGCACACTCAGGGGAGTCCTCAATCAAGGGAGTGCACACACAGGGGAGTGCACACTCAGGGGAGCGCTCACACAGGGGAGTGGCCACTGAGGTGAGCGCTTACACAGGGAAGAGCAAACTCAGGGGAGTTCTCACTCAGGCGAGTCCACACTCAGGGGAGTGCACACTCACAGTAGTCCTCACTCAGGCGAGTGCACTCTCAGGTGAGAGCACACTCAGGGGAGCACTTACTCAGGGGAATGCACACTCAAAGGAGCGCACACTCAGGGGAGTGCACACTCAGTGGAGTCCTCACTCAGGAGAGTGCGAACTAAGAGGAGTACACACTCAGGGGAGTGCTCACACAGGGGAGTGCACACTCAGGGGAGACCTCCCTCAGGAGAGTGCACACTCAGGGGAGTGCACACTCAGGGGAGTGCTCACTCAGGGGAGTGCACACACAGGGGAGTGCACACTCAGGTGTGCGCACACTCAGGGGAGTGCTCATTCAGGGGAGAGCACACTCAGGGGAGACCTCACTCAGGCGAGTGCACATTCAGGGGAGTGCCCACTCAGAGTAGTCCTTACTCAGGTGAGCACACACTCAGGGGAGTGCGCACTCAAGGGACCTCTCACTCAGGGGAGTGCTCATTCAGGGGAGTGCACACTCAGGGGAGTCCTCACTCAGACGAGTACCCCCTCAGGGGAGCGCTCACTCTGGTGAGTCCTCACTCAGGCGAGTTCACACTCAGGGGAGTGCCCACTCAGAGTAATCATTACTCAGGTGAGCACACACTCAGGGGAGTGCACACTTAGTGGAGCGCTCACTCAGGGGAGTGCACACTCAGCGGAGCGCACACTCAGGGGAGTGCACACACTTGGGGGTGCACACTCAGGGGAGTCCTCACTCAGGAGAGTGGGAACTAAGAGGAGTGCACACTCAGGGGAGTGCTCACTCAGGGGAGTGCACACACAGGGGTGTCCTCACCGAGGGGAGCGCTCACTCAGGGGAGTGCACAATCAGGTGAGCCCACACTCAGGGGAGTGCACATTCAGGGGAGTCCTCACTCAGGAGAGTGTGAACTCAGGGAAGTGCACTCCCTGGGGAGCAAACACTCAAGGGAGTACAAACTCAGGGTAGTGCACACTCAAGGGAGTCTTCACTCAGGAGAGTGCGAACTCAGAGGAGTGCACGCTCAGGGGAGTGCTCTTTCAGGGGAGTTCACACTCAGGGGAGTCATCACTCAGACGAGTACGCCCTCAGGAGAGCGCTCACTCTGGGGAGTCCTCACACAGGCGAGTTCACACTCAGGGGAATGCACACTCAGGGGTGTCCTCACCCAGGCGAGTGCACACTCAGGTTAGTGCACACTCAGGGGAGCGCTCACTCAGGGGAGTTCACACTCAGGGTAGTGCAATCTCAAGGGAGCGCAAACTCAGGGGAGTGTAAACTCAGGGGAGTGCTCAATCAGTGGAGTGCACACTCAGGGGAGTCCTCACTCAGGCGAGTTCACACTCAGGGCAGTGCACACTCAGGGGTGTCCTCACCCAGGCGAGTGCACACTCAGCGAGTTCGCACTCAGGGGAGCGCTCACTCAGGGCAGCGCACACACTGGGGAGAGCACACTCGGGAGCGCACACTCATGGGAGTGCACACACAGGGGAGTGCTCACTCAGGGGAGCGCACCCTCAGCGGAGTGCACACTCAGGTGAGCATACACTCAGGGGAGTGTACACTCAGGGGAGTCCTCACTCAAAAGAGTGCAAACTCAGGGGATTGAAATCTCAGGGTAGCACACACTCAGGGGAGTGCCCCCTCAGGGGAGTCCTCACTCCGGAGAGTGCGAACTCAGAGGAGTGCACACTCAGGGGAGTGCTCATTCAGGGGAGTACACACTCAGGGGAGTCCTCACTCAGATGAGTGCACACTCAGGGGAGTGCACACTCTGGGAGGCGCTCACAAAGAGGAGTGCCCACTCAGGTGAGCGCTCACTCAGGGGAGTGCACACTCAGGGGATCAAACCGGACCAGACCATCTCAAACCGGTTTGACCGGCTCAAACAGGACCGCACTGGGTAAAACCGGACCAGACCGGCTCCAACCAGTTTGACCGGATCAAACCGGACCAGACCGCATCAAACCAGCTCAAACCGGACCAGAACAGCTGAAGCCGGGCTTGACCGGCTCAAAACAGACTCAAACCGGACCAGACCGGCTGAAAACGGTTTTGACCGGCTCAAACCAGACCAGACCAGCTCAAACAGGGCTTGTCCGGCTCAAACCTGATCAAACCCGACCAGACCGGCTCTTAGACCAGCTCAAACAGGTTTTGACAGGCTCAAATCGAATTAGACCGCCTCCAACCGGTTTTGACCGGCTCAAACCGGACTCAAACCGGACCAGACCGGCTGAAACTGAACTCAAACCGGACTACACCGGCTCAAACCGGTTTTGATCGGCTCAAACCGGACCAGGAGCATACCGGCTCAAACTGGACTCAAACTGCACCATACCGGCTCAATCTGGTTTGGACAGGCTCCAACAGGACCAGACCGGCTCAATCCGGCTCAAACCAGACCAGACCAGCTCAAACAGGGTTTGACTGGCTCAAAAGGACCAGACCAGCTCAAACCGGTTTTCACCGGCTCAAACCCGACCCCACTGGCTCAAACCGGGCCAGACCGCCTCAAATCAGATCAAGCCGGACCAGGTCGTCTCAAACCGTCTCAAACTGGACCAGACCGGCTCAAACCGGTCTCAAACCAGACCAGACTGGCTGAAAAAGGTTTTGACCGGCTCCAACCAGAACAGACCATCTCAAACTAGATCAAACCAGACCAGACCGGCTCAATCCGGTTTTCACCATCTCAAACCGGCCCAGATCGTCTCAAACCGGACTGAAACTGGACCAGACCGGCTCAAATTGGAGTTGACCGGCTCAAACCCGACAACACTGGCTTAAACCGGACCAGACTGGCTCAAACCGGGTTTGACCAGCTCAAACTGGACTCAAACCGGAGCACCGGCTCAAAACGGTTTTGACCGGCTCAAACACGACCACAGCAGCTCAAACTGGACCAGACCGGCTCAAACAGGACCAGAACGTCTCAAACCGGGCCAGACCGTCTCAAAACGGCTCAAACCGGACCAGAACAGCTCAAACCGGGCTTGACTGGCTCAAACCTGACTCAAACCGGACCAGAACCGCTGAAAATGGTTTTGACCAGCTCAAACCGGACCAGACCAGCTCAAACCGGGCTTGACCAGCTCAAACCTGATCAAACCCGACCAGACTGGTTCTTAGACCAGCTCAAACAGCTTTTGACAGGCTAAAATCGAACCAGACCACCTCAAACCGCTTTTGACCGGCTCAAACCGCACTCAAACCGGTTTTCACTGGCACAAACCGGACCAGACCGCCTCAAACCGGTTTTGACAGGCTCAAACTGGACTCAAACCGGACCAGACCGGTTGAAAGCAGACTCAAACCAGACCAGACCGGCTCAAACCAGTTTTCACCGTCTCAAACCGGATGAGACCGTCTCAAATCGGACTCAAACTGGACCAGACCGGCTCAACCCGATTTTGACTGGCTCATACCAGTCCAGACTGGCTCAACCGGATCAAATCGGACCCGACCGTCTTAAACCGGAACAAACCGGACCAGACGGGCTAAAATCGGTGTTGACCGGCTCACACCCCACCAGACTGTCTTTAACCGGACTAGACTGGCTCAAACCGGCTTTGACCGGCTCAAACCGGACTCAAACCGGACCAGACCGGCTCAAACCGGACTCAAACCGGACCAGACCCTCTCAAACCGGTGTTGAACGGCTCAAACCGGACTCAAACTGGACCAGACTAGCTAAAACCGGTTTTGACCGGCTCAAACGAGAACAGACCGGCTCATCTGGTTCAAACCGGACCAGACCGGCTCAAACCAGATTAAACCGGACCAGACTGGCTCAAACCGGTTTTCACCGTCTCAAACCGGACCAGATCAGCTTAAACCGGATCAAACCGGTTTTGACCGGCTCAATACGGACCACAACGTCTCAAACCGGTTTTGACCGGCTCAAACCGGACTCAAACCGGACCAGGCAAGCTAAAACCGGCTCAAACCGGACCATACCGGCTCAAACCGGCTAAAGCGGGACCAGACCGGGTCCAACCAGTTTTGTCTGGCTCACACCGGACTCAAACTGTACCAGATGGCCTCAAACCGGTTTTGACCGGCTGATATCGGACTCAAACCGGACCAGACCGGCTCAAACCAGTTTTGGCTGGCTCAAACTGGAGCAGACCGGCTCAAACAGGATCAAAACGGACCAGACTGGCTCTTAGACCAACTCAAACATGTTTTCACCGGCTCAAACCGGACCAGACCAGCTCAAACCGGTGTAGAACGGCTCAAACAGGATTCCAACCGGACCAGTCTGGCTCAAACCGGTTTTGACTGGCTCAAATCGGACGAGACCGGCTCAAACCGGTTTTCACCGTCTCAAAACGAACCAGGTCCAGACCGGCTCAAACCAGACTCAAACCGTACCAGACAGGCTCAAACCGGTGTAGACCGGCTCAAACCGGACCCAAACCATACCAGACCGGCTCCAACCATTTTGACCGGCTCAAACCAGACCAGACCGGCTCAACCGGATCAAACCGGACCAGACAGGCTTAAACTGGGTAAAACCAGACCAGACTTGCTCAAACCGATGTTGACCCGAACTCTGACCGGGCTCAGACCCGAACAGAAATGCTTAAACCGGACCAGACTGGCTCAAACCGGGTTTGACTGGCTCAAAACGGACTCAAACCGGACCAGACCGTCTCAAACCGGTTTGACCGGCTCAAACCTGACTGCACCGGCTCAAACCGGACCAGACCGGCTCAGAACGGACCAGACCGGATCAAACTGGATGAAACCCAGACCAGACCGGCTGAATCTGGTTTTCACCGGCTCAATCCAGACCAGGCCAGCTCATCCGGCTCAAAGCAGACTAGACCGGCTCAAACCATGTTTGTCTGGCTCAAACCGGACTCACAATGGAGGAGACCATCTCAAACGGGACCAGACCGACTCAAACCGGAGCAGACCGGCTCAAATCGGATCAAATCGGACGAGACCGGCCCTTAGACCGGCTCAAACCGGTTTTGACTGGCTCAAACCGAACCAGATCGGCTCAAACCCGTTTTGACCGGCTCAGTCCGGACCAGACCGGCTCAGTCCGGACCAGACTGGCTCAAACCGGTTTTGACCCCTCAAACCGGAGCAGACCGGCTCAAATGGGTTCAAACCGGACGAGACCGGCTCTTAGACCGGCTGAAAACGGTTTTGACCGGCTCAAATAGGACCACACCGGCTCAAACCGGTTTGGACCAGCTCAAACCGGACCAGACTGGCTCAGTCTGTACCAGACCGGCTAAAACCGGAACAAACCGGACCAGACTGGCTCAAACCGGTGTTGACTGGCTCAAACTGGACCAGATCGGCTCAAACTGGTTTTAACCGGACCAGACCGGGTCAAACCGGTTTTGTCTGGCTCAAACTGGACTCAAACTGGACCAGAACGTCTCAAACCGATTTTGACCGGCTCAAACCGTACTAGACCGCCTCAAGCCGGTATTAACCGGCTCAAATCGGACTCAAACCGTACTATACCAGCTCAAACCGGTTTTCACCGGCTCAAACCCGACCAGACCGGCACGAACCGGATCAAACCGGACCGGACCGGCTGAAAACGGTTTGGACAGGCTCAAACAGGAAGAGACCGGCTTAATCCAGATCAAACCGGACCAGACCGGCTCAACCGGCTCAACGCGGACTAGACCGGCTCAAACTGTGTTTGTCCGCCTCACACCAGACTCACACTGGACCAGACCGTCTCAAACGGGACCAGACTGCCTCAAACCGGTTTAGAATGGCTCAAACCGGAGCAGAATGGCTCAAACCGGACCAGACTGGCTCAAACCAGACTCAAACCAGACCAGACCGTCTCAAACCGGATTAAACCAGACCAACCGGCTCAAACCGGTTTTGACCAGCTCAAACCAGACCAGACAGGCTCAACCGGATCAAACCGGACCAGACCGGCTGAAACCGGTTTTGACCGGCTCAAACTGGACCAGACAGGTTCAAACTGAATCAAACTGGTATTTGTGCCGGTCTGTTCAGATTTGAGCCGCTCAAAACCGTTTTGAGGTGGTATGGTTTGGTTTAAGCCAGTCAAAACCGGTTTTAGCCGGTTTGAGTCGATCTCATCCAGTTTGACCGGTTTGAGCCATTTATGACAGGCTCAAACCGGACCAGACAGGCACAAACCGGATCAAACCGGATGAGACAGGCTCAAACTAGTTTTGACCAACTCAAAGCAGACCAGTCCAGTTCAAACCGGTTTTGACCGGCTCAAACCTTACTCGAACCGGACCAGACCGGCTCAAACCAGTGTTAACCAGCTCAAACCAGTCTCAAACCAGACGAGGCCGCCTCACACAGGTTTTGACCGACTCAAAACAGACCAGACCGGCTCAACCGGAACAAACCACACCAGAACGTATCTTAGACCGCCTCAAACTGGTTTTGACTGGCTCAATACGGACCAGTCCGCCTCAAACTGCTTTCGAACGGCTCAAACTGGACTCAAACCATACCAGACTGGCTCAAACCGGTCTGACCGGCTCAAACCCGACCACACCGGCTCAAACGGGACCAGACAGGCTCAAAACGGTTTTGACCGGCTCAAACTGGAGCAGACCGGCTCAAATAGGATCAAACCGGAGGAGACCGGCTCTTAGACTGGCTCAAACCAGTTTTGACTGGCTCAAATAGGACCAGACCGGTAGAGTTAAAATGTTCTTTACATTGTGAAGTTTGCTAACACTGTTTTCTTGGAGTCTGCAAAGGGATATTCGGGACTGCATTGAAGCTTATGTTGACAAAGGAACCATTCTCAGACAAAAACTAGAAAGAAAGTCTCTGATAAATTGCTTTGTGATTCGTGAATTCATCTCACAGAGTTACAAGAATCTTCTAATGGAACAGTTTGGTAGCACCATTTTTGGGGAAACTGAGAAGGGATATTTTGGATCAGATTGAAGCCTATGGTGACAAAGGGAGTATTCTCAGATAAAAACTAGAAAGAAGCACAGTGAGAAAGTCCTTTTTGATGTGTGAATTCATCTCACAGAGTTACACCTTTCTTTTCATGGAGTAGTTTGCTGACACTGTTTTTGTGGAATCTGCAAAGGGATATTTTGGAGTTCTCCAAAATCTGAGTTAACCAGTAGTGATTTCCCTGAGTATAAGATACTTTGTTTGGATTATACTCAGAGGAGAACCGGATCAGACCAGATGAGACCAGATCAGACCACACCAAACCGGAACAAACTGGGCCAAACCGCACCAAACAAGACCAGACCGATTCAAACCAGATCAAACCGGACCAGATGGGACCAGACCGGACCAGACCCGGACCAAACCAGACCAGACCGAACCAGACCGGATCAAACCAGATCAAACCGGACCAGACCGGACCAGACGGGATCAAACCAGATCAGACCAGACCAAACCGGACCGAAGTGGACCAAACCTGACCAGACCAGACTAGACCAGACGAGACCGGACCAGACCAACTGGACCAGACCGGAGAAGACCACACCCAACCGGACCAGACCAGACCAAACCGAACCAAATCGGACCAAACCGGACCAGACCGGTCGAAACCGGATCAAATCGGATGAAACCGGACCGAACCGGACCAAACCGGATCAGACCACAACAAACTGGACGAGACTAGACCAGTCCAACCGGACCAGACGAGACGAGACCATATCAGACCAAACCGGACCAGACCAGACAAGAACAGATCAGACTAGACCAAACTGGACGAGACCAGACCAGACCGGAACAAACCGGACCAGACCAGACCAAACCGGACGAAACCAGACCAAACCGAACAAAGCCGGACAAGACCAGACCAAACCGGACGAAACCAGACCAAACCAAACCAAACAGGACCAGACGAGACCAAACCGGACGAAACCAGACCAAACCGAACCAAACCGGCTTGGACCAGACCAAACCGGACCAGACCAGATGAGACCAGATCAGACTAGACCAAACCGGACGAGACCACACCAAACTGGACAAGATCAGACCAGACCGGATGAGACTGGATCAAACCAGATCAAACCGGATCGGACTGGATGGGACCAGATCAAACTGGATCAGACTGGATCAAACCAGATAAAACCGGATCGGACCGGATCAAACCAGATCAGACCGGATCAAACCGGATCCCACCGGATAAAACCGGATCGTACTGGATCAAACTGGATCAGACCACATCAAACCGGATCAGACCGGATCAAACTGGATAAAACCGGATCAAACCGGATAAGACCGCATCAAACCAGATCAAACTGGATCAGACTGGATCAAATCAGATCAAACCGAATCAAGCCGGATAAAACCAGACCAGACTGCATCAAACCGGATCAAACCGGATCGGATCGGTTCAGACCGGATCAGACAGGATCAAACCGGATAAAACTGGATCAGACCAGATCAAACCTTATCAGACCGGATCACGCCCAGACCAGACCAGACTAAACTGGACCAGATCAGACTTGACCAAACCGGACCAGACTAGACTAGACCATATCAGACAAGACTATACTAGACCGGATCAGACTGCATCAAACCGGATCAAACCAGATCAGACCTGACCGAACCGGGCCAAACCGGATCAAATCGGATCAGACCGGATCAAACTGGATAAAACCAGATCAGACCGGATCAAACCAGATGAAACCTGATCGGACCAGGTCAGACAAGATCTAACCGGATAAAACCGGATCGGACCGGATCGGACCAGATTGGATCGGATCAGACCGGATCAGATGGGCCCAGACCAGACCAGACTAAAATGGACCAGATCAAACTTGACGAAACCGGACCAGACTAGACTAGACCATGTCAGACTAGACTAGACCATAGCAGACTAGACTATACTAGACCGGATCAGACTGCATCAAACCAGATCAAACCGGATCAGACCTGACCAAACCGGGCCAAACTGGATCAAATCGGATCAGACCAGATCAAACCGGATAATTCTGGATCAGATCGGATCAAACGAGACAAAACCTGATCGGACCAGATCAGACCGGATCAAACCGGGTAAAACTGGATCGGACCGGATCGGACCAGATTGGATTGGATCAGACCGGATCAGACAGGAACAGACCAGACCAGACTAAACCGGAACAGATGAAACTTGACCAAACTGGACCAGACTAGAGTAGATCATATCATACTGGACCAGAACAGACCAGACTAGACCAGCCCAGACCACACTAAGCCGGAGCAGATCAGACTTGACCAAACCAGACCAGACTAGACTAAACCATATCAGACTAGAGTAGACTTGACTGCATCAGACTGCCTCAAGCCAGATTAAACTGGATCAGACTGGATAAAACCGGATCAAACCGGATCAGACTGCATCAAACCGGATCGAACCAGATCAGACCGGATCAAACCGGATCAAACCAGATAAAACTGGATCGGACCGGATCACACCGGATCAGACCGTATCAAACCAGATAAAACCAGATCGGACCGGATCGGACCGGATCAGACAGGATCAAACCGGATCGGACTGGATCGGATCAGATCAAACCGGATCAGACAGTATCTGACCGGATCAAACCGGACCAGACCAGACCAGACTAAACCAGACCAGATCAATTGGATCGGACCGGATCGGATCGGATCAAACCGAATCAGACCGTATCTGACCAGATCAAATTGGACCAGACCAGACCAGACTAAACAGGACGAGATCAGACTTGACCAAACCGGACCAGACTAGACTAGACCATATTAGAGTAGACTAGATCATATCAGACTAGACTAGACTAGACCATCAGACTAGACTAGATCATATCAGACTAGACCAGATCAGACCATTGGAGACCAGATAAGGCTAGACCAAACCAGACCAGAACAGACGAAACCGGACCAGACCGCATCAAACTGGACGAGACCGGCTCAGACCGGATCGGACTGGGTAAAACCACATCAGTCAGGATAAAATAGGACCAGACTGCATCAAACCAGACCGAACCAGAGCGAACCAGATCAGATCGGATCAAACCAGATCTGACCGGATCAAACCGGTTTTGACCGGATGAAATCAGATCAAACCGGTTTTGACTGGATCAAATACGTTTAGACCGGATCAGACAGACCAGATCAGACCAGACCAGACCAAATCAAGCTGGTTTTGACTGGATCAAACCGGATCAAACCGGTTTCGACCGGATCAAACCGGACCAGACCGGATCAGACTGGACCAGACCGGATCAAACCGGTTTTGACTGGATCAAACCGGACCAGACCAGATCAAACCGGTTTTCACCAGATCAAACCAGTTTAGACCGGATAAGACCGGAACAGACCCTGAGAACACTCTCAGGGGAGCGCACACTCAGGAGAGTGCATACTCAGAGGAGCGCACACTCAAGGGAGTGCACACTCAGGGGAGAACACTCTCAGGGCAACGCACACTCAAGGGAATGCACACTCTGGGGAGCACACATTCAGACGAGCGGGCACTCGGGGGAGTGCACACTCATAGGAGTGCTCACTCAGGGGAGTGCACACTCAGGGGAGAGAACACTCAGGGGAATGCACACACAGGGGAGCCCACACTCAGGGCAGTGCACACTCAGGGAAGTGCACACTTAGGTGAGCGAACACTCAGATGACACATACTCAGGGAAGCACACACTCAGGGGAGTGCAGATTCAGAGGAGCACACACTCAGGAGAGCACTCACTCAGGGGAGTGCACTCTCAAATGGGATCATACTCAGGGGAGCCCACACTCAGGAGAGTGCACACTCAGGCGAGCACACACTCAGGGGAGTGAATACTCAGAGGAGAACACACTCAGGGGAGCGCACACTCGGGGGAGTGCACGCTAATGGGAGAGCACACTCAGATGGGCACGCACTCAGGGGAGTGCACACTCAGAGGAGAACTCACTCAGGGAATCGCATATTCAGGGGAGCGCACACTCAGGTGTGCGCACACTCAGGGGAGTGCACTCTCAAATGAGATCGTACTCAGGGAAGCCCACACACAGGAGAGTGCACATTCGGGGAGCATGCACTCAGGGTAAGGCTAACACAGGGGAGTGCGCACTCAGGGGAGTGCACTCTCAGGGGAGCACATACTCAAGGGAGAGCGCACACATGAGACAGTGCACTCAGGGAGCGCACACTCAGGGGAAGCACACTCAGGGGAACGCACACTCAGACAAGCGCGCACTCAGGGGAGCGCACACTCAGACGTGCGCACACTCGGGGGATTGCACACTCAGAGGAGCGCTCACTCCGTGGAGTGCACACAAAGGGGAGTGCACACTCAGGGGAGCACACACTCAGGGGAGTGTATGCTTAGGGTTGCACACACTCAGACAAGGGCGCACTCAGGTGAGTGCACACACAGATGAGCGTGCACACAGGGGAGCTCACGCTCTGGTGAGTTCACACTCAGGGGAGCGCACACTCAGATCAGCGTGCATTCAGTGCAGTGCACACTCAGGGGAGTGCACACGCAGGTGAGTGCACCCTCAGACGAGCACGCAATCGGGGAGTGCACAGTCAGGGGAGAACACTCTCAGGGGAACACACACTGAGGGGAGCACACACTCAGGAGAATGCGCACTCAGGTGCGTGAACACTCAGGCGAGTGCACGCTCAGGTGAGGGCACACTCATGGGAGTGCTCACTCAGGGGAGTGCACACTCAGAGGAGTGCTCACTCAGGGCAGTGCACTCTCAAATCAGATTATACACAGGGGAGCCCACACTCAGTACAGTGCACACTCAGGGGAGTGCGCACTCAGGGGAGTGCACACTCAGGGGAGCGCACACTCAGGGGAGAGTGCACTCAGGAGAGAGCCACTCAGGGGAGCACACACTCAGGGGAGAGCACACTCGGGAGCACACACTAAGATGAGTGCACACTCATGGGTGTGCACACTCAGGGGAGAACACACTCAGGGGAGTGCACACTCAGGGGAGAGAACACTCAGGGAAGCCCACACTCAGGGCAGTGCACACTCAGGGGAGTGCACACTCAGGCAAGCGAACACTCAGACAAGTGCGTCCTCAGGTGAGCACACACTCAGGGGAGAGCACACTCAGAGGAGCGCACACTCAAGTGAGCGCACACTCAGGGGAGTGCACTCTCAAATGAGATTATACTCAGGGGAACCCACACTCAGGAGAGTGCACACTCAGGTGAGCGCACACTCAGGGGAGCCCACAATCAGGAGAGTGCACACTCAGGTGAGCACACACTCAGGGGAGTGCACACTAAGGGGAGTGCTCACTCAGGTGAGCGCACATTCAGTGGAGAGCACACTCAGGGGAGTTCTCACTCAGGGGAGTGCACACTCAGGGGAAAGCACACTTAGTGGAGCGCACACTCATCCGTGTGGGCACTCGGGAGTGTACACTAAGGGGAACCCACACTCAGGGTAGTGCACACTCAGGGGAGTACACACTCACGGTAGTGCAACCTCAGACGAGCACGCACTCATGGGAGTGCACACTCAGGGAGAACACACACAAGGGGAGTGCACACTCAGGGGAGTGCACACTCAGGGGAGTGCACACTCAGACGAGCGCACACTCGGTGGAGTGCACACTCAGAGGAGTGCTCACTCGGGGGAGTGCACACTGAGGGGAGCGAACACTAAGGGGAGTGCACACTCAGGGGAGTCCACACTCAGGGCAGGGCACACTCAGGGGAGTGCACACTCAGGGGACCACACACTTAGGACAGTCCACACTCAGGGGAGTGCATACTCAAGCGAGTGAACACTCATGTGAGCGCTTACTCAGGGGAGCACACACTCAGGGGAGAACACACTCAGGGGAGCGCACACTCAGGATAGCGCACACTCAGGTGAGCGCTCACTGAGGGGAGTGCACTCTCAAATGAGATCATACTCAGGGGAGCCCACCCTCAGGAGAGTACACACTCAGACGAGCGCACACTCAGGTGAGGGCACACTCATGGGTATGCTCACTCAGGGGAGTGCACACTCAGAGGAGTGCTCACTCAGGTTAGTGCACTCTCAAGTGAGATCATACTCAGGGGAGCCCACACTCAGTACAATGAACAATCAGGGGAGCACGCACTCAGGGTAGTGCACACTCAGGGGAGCGCACACTCGGGGAGAGCACACTCGGGAGCACACACTAAGATGAGCACGCACTCATGGGAGTGCACACTCAGGGGAGAACACACTCAGGGGAGCGCACACTCAGGGGAGTGCATGCTTAGGGTTGCACACACTCAGACAAGGGCGCACTCAGGTGAGTGCACACACAGATGAGCGCGCACACAGGGGAGCTCACGCTCTGGTGAGTTCACACTCAGGGGAGCGCACACTCAGATCAGCGTGCATTCAGTGCAGTGCACACTCAGGGGAGTGCACACTCAGGGGAGTGCTCACTCAGATGAGTGCGCACTGAATGGAGTGCACACTCAGAGGTGTGCCCACCGGGGAGTGCACACTCAGGGAAGCGCACACTCATGGGAGTGCACACTCAGGGGAGCACACACTCAGATGAGCATGCACACAGAGGAGTGCACACTCAGAGGAGTGCACGCTCAGGGGAGGGCACACTCGGGAGCACACACTTAGGGAAGCGCACACTCAAACAAGCTCACACTCAGGAGAGTGCACGCTCAGGGGAGCATGCACTCAGGGGAGTGTACATTCAGGGAAGTGCACACTCAGATGAGCACGCACTCAGGGGAGCGCACACTAAGGGAAGTGCACCCTCAGGGGAGCGCACACTCAGATGAGCGTGCACTCAGGGAAGCAAGCACACAGAGGAGTGAATATTCAGAGGAAGGCACACTCAGATGAGAGTGTACTGAGGGGAGCATACACTCAGAGGAGTGCACACAGAGGGGAGTGCACACTCAGGGGAGCACTCACTCAGATGAGCATACACTCAGGGGAACACACACTCACAGGAGTGCACACTCAGGGGAGAGCTCACTCAGGGGAGCACACACTCAGGAGAGTGCACACTCAGGCGATCACACACTCAGATGAGCGGGTACTCAGGGGAGTGCACACCTGGAGAAGTACACACTCAGAGGAGAGCACTCTCAGGGAAGTGCAGACTCAGGAGAGTGCACACTCAGGGGAGCACACACTCAAACGAGCTCACACTCAGGGGAGCACGCGCTCAGGGGAGCGCATACTCAAGAGAGTTCACACTCAAAAGAACTCATATTCAGGGGAGCACACACTCAGGGAAGCACCTCTCAGGGGAGCGCACACTCAGAGGAGCACACACTCAAGGGAGCACACACAGGTGAGTGCACACTCAGGAGAGCAGGCACTCAGAGGAGAGAACACTCAGGGGATTGCATATTCAGGGAAGCTCACAGTCATACAAGCGAATACTCACGGGAGCACCCAATCAGGGGAGTGCACACTCAGGGGAGTTCACACCAAGACGAGCATGCACTCAGGGGAGCAGGCACTCAGATGAGTGCACACTCAGGGGAGCTCACACTCAGAGGAGCGCACACTCATAGGAGCTCACACTCAGATGAGCGTACACTCAGAGGATCGTGCACTTAGACAAGCGTGCACTCAGCGGAGCGCGCACTCAGTAGAGCGCGCACTCAGCGGAGCATACACTCAGACCAGTGCGCACTCAGGGGAGTGCATACCCAGATGAGCGTGCCCCCATGGGAGCATGCACCTCTGGGAGCGCGCACTCAGGACAGTGAACACTCAGGAGACGGCACACTTAGATGAGCGTAAAGTCAGGGGAGCATGCACTCAGAGGAGCACACCCTCAGGGGAGCATACACTTAGGGCAGTGCACACTCAGGAGAGTGCACACTCAGAGTAGCACACACTCAGACGAGCATGCACTCAGGTGAGTGCACACTCAGTGGAATGCACACTCAGGGGAGAGCACACTGAGGGGAGTGAACACTCAGATGATCATACATACAGGGGAGCACACACTCAGCGGAGAGCACGCTCAGGGAAGTGCACACTCAGAGGAGCGCACACTAAGGGGAGGGGGCACTCAGAGGAGCACGCACGCAGAGGAATGCACACTCAGGTGAGTGGACACTCAGGAAAGGGCACACTCAGGGGAGCACGCACCCAGAGGAGTGCACACTCAGGGGAGCGCACACTAAGTGCAGTGCACACTCAGTGGAGTGAACTCTGAGGGGTGTGTACACTCAGACGAGCTTGCACTCATGGTAGTGCACACTCAGCGGAGTACACACACAGGGGTGAGCACACTCAGGGGAGTGCACACTCAGGGGAGTGCACACTAAGGGGAGTGCACACTCAGGGGAGTGCACACTCAGGGGAGTGCACACTAAGGGGAGTGCACACTCAGTGGTGAGCACACTCATACGAGCGCACACTCAGGTGAGCGCACACTCAGGGGAGTGTACTCTCAAATAATATCATATTCAGGGGAGCACACACTCAGGGGAGTGCACACTCAGTGGAGCGCACACTCAGGGAAGTGCTCACTCAGGTGAGCGCATGCTCAGGGGAGTGCACACTCAGGGGAGTGTTCACTCATGGGAGTGCACACTGAGGAGACTGCACACTGAGGGGAGTGCACACTCAGGCGAGCGAACACTCAGACGAAGGCATACTCAGGGGAGCGCACACTCAGGGGAGAACACACTCAGGAGAATGCACACTCAGGGAAGTGGACACTCAGGGGAGCGCACACTCAGGGGAGAGTACACTTAGCAGAGCGCACACTCATACGAGTGTGTACTCAGGGGAGTGCACCCTAAGGGGAGCCCACACTCAGGGCAGTGCACACTCAGGTGAGTGCACGCTCAGAGGAGTGCTCACTCAGGGGTGCGCACACTCGGGGTGCGCACACTCAAGTGAGCGCACACTCAGAGTGCTCACTCAGGGGAGTGCACAATCACGGGAGCACACACTCAAACGTGCATGCACTCGGGGGAGTGCACATTCAGAGGAATGCTCACTCAGGGGAGAGAACACACAGGGGAATGCACACTCAGGGTAGCCCACACTCAGGGCCGTGTGCACTCAGGGGATTGCAAACTCAGGTGAATGAACACTCAGATGACCATGTACTCACGGGAGCACACACTCAGGGAAGAACACACTCAGGGGAGTGCACACTCAGGGGAGCGCACACTGAGGAGAGATCGCACTCAGGGGAGTGCACACTCAGGGTAAAGCACACTCAGGGGAGCGCACACTCAGACGAGCGCACACTCAAGTGAGCGCACACTCAGGGGAGTGCACTCTCAAATGAGATTATATTCAGGGGAGCCCACACTCAGGAGAGTGCACACTCAGGTGAGCACACGCTCAGGGGAGTGCACACTCAGGAGAGTGCACACTCAGGGGAGCGCACACTCAGGGTAGTGCTCACTCAGGCGAGCGCACACTCAGGGTAGAGCACACTCAGGGGAGTGCACCCTCAGGAAAGCGCACACTCAGGGGAGTGGACACTCAGCAGAGTGCACATTCAGGGGAGAGCAAACTTAGCAGAGCACACATTCATACGAGCGTACACTCAGGGGAGAGCACACTAAGGGGAGCCCACACACAGGGCAGTGCACACCCAGGGGGGTGCACACTCGGAGGAGTGCTCACTCAGGTGAGCACACTCTCAGGGGAGCACACACTCACGTGAGCGCACACTCAGGGGAGTGCACTCTCAAATGAGATCATACTCAGTGGAGCCCACACTCAGGAGAGTGCAGACTCAGGGCAGTGCACACTCAGGGGAGCGCTCACTCAGTGGAGCACTCACTCAGGGGAGTGCACTCTCAGGGGAGCACACACTCAGGGGAGAGCACACTCAGGAGAGATCGCACTCAGGGGAGCGCACACTCAGGGTAAAGCACACTCAGGGGAGTGCACACTCAGATGAGCACACACTCAGGGGAGTACACACTCAAGGGAGCGCACACTCAGGGAGTGCACACTCAGGGGAGCCCACACTCAGGGCAGTGCTCACTCAGGGGAGTGCACACTCAGGAGAGCGCACATTCAGGGGAGTGGACACTCAGCGGAGTGCAAACTCATGGAAGAGCACAATTAGTGGTGCACACACTCATACGAGCGTGCACACAGGGGAGGGCACCCTAATGGGAAGCCACACTCAGGGCAGTGCACACTCAGGGGAGTGCACACTCAGAGGAGTGCTCACTCAGGGTAGGGCACACTAAGGAGAGCACACACTCAGGTGAGCGCACACTCAGGGAAGTGCACTCTCAAATGAGATCATACTCAGGGGAGCCCACACACAGGAGAGTGCACACTCATGGGAACATGCACTCAGGGGAGGGCTCACTCAGGGGAACACTCACTCAGGGGAGTGCACTCCCAAGGGAGCACACATTCAGGGGAGAGCCCACTCAGTAGAGAGTGCACTCACGGGAGTGCACACTCGGGAGAACACACTCAGGGGAGCGCATAGTCAGGAGTGTGCACACTCAGGTGAGCATGAACTCAGTGGAGCACACACTCAGGCGAGCGCACGGTCAGAAGAGTGCACACTCAGGGGAGTGCACACTCAGGGGAGAACACACTCAGGAGAACGCATACTCAGGGGAGTGGACACTCAGGGGAGTGCACACTCAGGGAAGAGTACACTTAGCAGAGTGCACACTCATACGAGTGTGTACTCAGGGGAGTGCAGCCTAAGGGGAGCCCACACTCAGGGCAGTGCACACTCAGGTGAGTGCACACTCAGAGGAGTGATCACTCAGGGAGCACACACTAAGGTCAGTGCACACTCAGGGGAGTGCACACTCAGAGGAGTGCTCACTCAGGGGAGAACACACTCAGGGAAGCGCACACTCAGGGGAGTGCACAATCAGGGGAGCACACACTCAAACATGCGCGCACTCGAGGGAGTGCACATTCAGAGGAGTGCTCACTCAGGGGAGCGAACACTCAGGGGAGTGCACACTCACAGGAGTCCACACTCAGGGCCGTGCGCACTCAGGGGAGTGCAAACTCAGGCGAGCGAACACTCAGATGAGCGTGTACTCAGGGGAGCGCACACTCAAGTGAGCGCACACTCAGGGGTGTGCACTCTCAAATGAGATTATATTCAGGGGTGCCCAAACTCAGGAGAGTGCACACTCAGGCGAGCGCATGCTTAGGGGAGCGCACACTCAGGAGAGTGCACACTCAGGTGAGTGCACACTCAGGGTAGTGCTCACTCAGGCGAGCACACACTCAGGGTAGAGCACCCTCAGGGGAGTGATCACTCAGGGGTGTACACCCTCAAGAGAGCACACACACAGGGGAGTGGACACTCAGCGGAGTGCACATTCAGGGGAAAGCACACTTAGCAGAGCACACATTCATACGAGCATGCACTCAGGGGAGGGCACACTAAGGGGAGCCCACATTCAGGGCAGTGCACACTCAGGGGAGTGCACACCCAGAGGAGTTCTCACTCAGGTGAGTGCACTATCAGGGGTGCGCACACTCACGTGAGCGCACACTCGGGAGTGCACTCTCAAATGAGATCATACTCAGGGGAGCCCACACTCAGGAGAGTGCAGACTCAGGGAGTGTGCACTCAGGGGAGCGCTCACTCAGTGGAGCGCTCACTCAGGGGAGTGCACTCTCAGGAGAGCACACACTCAGGGGAGAGCACACTCAGGAGAGACCGCACTCAGGGGAGCACACACTCAGGGTAAAGCACACTCAGACGAGCGCGCACTCACGGCAGTGCACACTCAGGGGAGTGCACACTCAGAGGAGCACTCACTCAGGGGAGTGCACACTCAGGGGAGTGCACACTCAGGAGAACCCACATCAGGGCAGTGTGCACTCAGGGGAGTGCACACTCATGCGAGCAAACACTCAGCCTAGCATGCACTCAGGGGAGCGCACACCCAGGGGAAAACACACTCAGGGGAACGCACACTTGGGTAAGTAAACACTCAGAGGAGTGCTCACTCAGGTGAGCGCACACTCACGGGAGAACACACTCAGGGGAGCACACACTCAGACGAGCACGCACTCATGGGAGCACACACTCAGGGGAGAACACACTGAGGGGAGTGCTCACTCAGGAGAGTGCACACTCAGGTGAGCATGCACTTAGGGGAGCACACACTCAGCGGAGTGCTCACTCAGGCGAGTGCAAACTCAGGGGAGTGCACACTCAGGGGAGCGCACACTCAGGGGAGTGCCCACTCAGGGGAGAGCACACTTAGCGGAGCACACTCTCATATGGGTGTGCACTCAGGGGAGTGCACACTAAGGGGAGCCCACACTTAGGGCAGTGCACACTCAGGGGACTGCACACTAAAGGGAGCCCACACTCAGGGCAGTGCATACTCGAGGAGTGCACACTCAGGGGAGTGCACCCTCAGATGAGCGTGCACTCAGGGGCACGCACACTCAGAGGAGTGAATATTCAGGGGAGTGCACACTCAGAGGAGTGAATAGTCAGGGGAGGGCACACTCAGACGTGGGTGCACTGAGGGGAGCATACACTCAGAGGAGCGCACAGTCTGGGGAGTGCACGCTCAGGGAGCGCACACTCAGATGATTTCGCACTCAGGGGAGTGCACACTCGAGGAGAACACACTCAGGGGAGCACACACTCAGACGAGCGTGCCCTCAGGGGAGCAAGCACTCAGAGGAGTGCACGCTCAGGGGAGCGCACACTAAGGGGAATGTGCACTCAGGGGAGCAAGCACTCAGAGGAGTGCACACTCAGTGGAGTGCTCACTCAGGGCAGAGCACACTCAGGGAAGCGCACACTCAGAGGACTGCACACTCAGGAGAGGTTACATTCAGGGGAGAGCACACTCAGAGGAATGCACACTCAGACGAGTGTGCACTCAGGGGAGCGCACACTCAGCAGAGTGCACACTCCGGGGAGAGCACACCCAGGGGAGTGAACACTCAGGGGAGAGCACACTCAAATGAGATCACACTCAGGGGAGTGCACACTCAGGTGAGCATACACTCTGGGGAGTGCACACTCAGGGGCGTTCTCAATCAGGAGAGTGCGAACTCAGGGGAGCGAACACTCAGGGGATTGCTCACTCAGGAGCTCACACACTCAGGGGATTCCTAACTCAGGAGAGTTCACACTCAGGGGAGTGCACACTCACGAGTGTGCGCTCAGGGGATTGCATACTCAGTGGAGTCCACACTCCGGGGAGTGCACACAGGGGAGAGCACACTCAAATGAGATCACACTCAGGGGAGCACATACTCAGGAGAATGCACACTCAATGGAGTGTGCACTCAGGGGAGCATGCACTCAGGGGACTGCTAACTCAGTGGAGCACGCACTCATGGGAGGGCACACTCAGGGGAGGCACATTCAGGGGAGTGAGCACTCAGGTGAGCGTACACTCAGGGGAGCACACAATCAGGGGAGCGTTCACTTAGGGGAGCGCACACCCAGAGGAGTGAATACTCAGGGGAGTGCACATTCAGAGGAGCGAATACTCAGGGGAGGGAACACTCAGACGTCGGTGCACTGAGGGGAGCATACACTCAGAGGAGCACACACTCTGGGGAGTGCACACTCAGGGGAGTGCACACTCAGGAGAGTGCACACTCAGGGGAGCGCACACTCAGGAGAGCACACATTCAGGGGAGCACACACTCAGGGGAGCGCACACTCAGGGGAGAACACACTCAGGGGAGCACACACTCACATGAGCGTGCACACATGGGAGCATGCACTTAGGGGAGCGTGCACTCAGGGGAGTGCACACTCAGGGGAGGGCACACTTAGATTACAGTGCACTCAGGGGAGCATGCACTCAGAGGAGCACACACTCAGAGGAGCACACACTCAGGGGAGTGCACACTCTTGGGAGCACACACAAAGTCGAGCATGCACACAGGGGTGCATGCACTCAGTTGAGCGCACACTCAGAGAAGATCACACTCAGAGGAGCACACACTCACAGGAGCACCCTCTCAGATGAGTGCACACTCAGAGGACCTCACACAGATGAGTGCACACTCAGAGGAGCTCAGACTCAGAGGGGCGCACACTCAGAGGAGCTCACATTCAGACGAACACACACTCAGAGGAGCTCACAATCAGAGAAGTGCACATTCATAGGAGCTCTCACTCAGACGAGCGCACACCCAGGGTAGCACACACTCAGAGGAGATCACACTCATAGGAGCACACACTCAGATGAGCGCACACTCAGAGGAGCATTTGTTTTGTTCTTGTTTGTTTTAAGCAAACTCTGGGTTGATTTTAAAAGAAAGTAGGCTATCTCAACCTCATACCACCCCACCACCTGAGTTGTATACTGATAATTCTCTTGTTAAAAATCCGAGTGATTGCATTGGGATATAATTTTATTATTGCTGGGCATCTGGGCATCATTTAATAGGTGCTTTGAAATTTTTTAAAGTGCCTGATAATAGAGTCATGATAGAGAAGTGTCCCTTGGATGTGTGTAGTAGTATTGTAGGCCCTGGAATTTTGGAGTTAGCCATCGTCTGTACCAACCACACATTCTCCCACCCCATTTTCAGCTGAGGAAACAGGTTTGGAAAAGATTTGTTCAAAGACTCACAGCTGTGAGGAAGAGGGTCAGCATTAGGATTAAAATCAAGAGCCAAGTGGATGAGTCTTCAATGAGCATGTTCAGATTGAGGGGGTGAAGCAACATCAGACCCCAGTGGGTTGTCAGGATCTGCAAATGTTCACAAGTGATTATCTTCAGTGTAATCCCCATGGCAATGTAGCAAAGTACCTGCCGTAACTGGATGAGAATGATGATTATGCTAGAGAAAGAAAGAAACTCCTAGGGACAGCTTGATTGAGGAGGGGTTGTTATGCATGTCGCCTCGCAGTGTTGTTTCTCCTTAGGCAGCCGTGGCAGCGATGCTTGAGAGGGACCTATGGAGCTTGTTTACATAATCAACCGGAAAGCACTTGTCCATGTTGGTCTGTGCCCAGGGGCTGATAAGCAAGCCAGAAATCACTCTGGTTTGTGTTTCTGTAGTTCTTGAAGATGTTCAAAGACGGACACTCCTCCAGATGATTTCTGCCGTTCGCTATGGGGATCACCAAACCCAAGCAAGCTGCAGAGCTTTAGGGTAAGGAGCAGATGTGATGGTAGCTTTTCCAGAGAAAATGCTTGCCAACCGGCTGAAGAAACTAGGCTTAACAAACATGTGGACAAATTCAAGGCAGGCCTCCCCATGAATTACTTTCCCTGGGTTTTAAAAATTGGTTTACAAGTGTTAAATGTTTTTTGTTAAATGACATGTCTCTATAAATCAGAGCCTGCAAGTGCCTTTAAGAGAGGCAACTAAGTAGCAACCTGATCTAATTGGTTAATACCACGGCTGTAGACACGAAGGTGTGTTGCTGGATTCTGCTTCAAGGATGGGCTTGCTGGCTAGCTGTGGGGGGTGCAGGCACCAGGCAGCCAATAGTCTTCATAGCCTTCTGTGTCTGCTTCAGCTGCAGAGAGACACCTGCTCTTTCGCCCTCAGCCTGAGCAGCCCACCTCCATTGACAGAGACGGAAAGAAGAATAGCTGCCCAGCCACTTTTGCCTAAAGGGGCCATCTCTGTTGGATCCTACACTTCTGAGCTCCCAGTCGGGTTGCCTCAGGCTTCTTGGGCCCACTTGGCAATATTTCTTTTTCCTTTGCCGAATCCATCTTTGTTTCCTACCCTTCACAATAGTTGATCCAAAATCCATCTTAGTATCTGCTTTTAGGAAACTCTGCAATATAAATCTATCTTTTCTGCTTGGAAAACAGTAGAAAAAGAACTAATTGGTTCCATGAAGTAAATGCCTAAAAGCCTTTTCAGATAACTTACCTTTTCAATAATTTCTATGGAAGAGAGGAAAAGATTACATTTATAAGTTTTTTTACAGTCTCAGGAAAGAAAAATTATCTAGTATTAATACTGTAGACGTAGCTAGTTGTATAGTAAGTTGACTATTAACATAGACCACTTAACCACTTTTTACAGTGGGAAGAAAAGGTTCCTGATTTCTTGATTTATGAGGCTCCAAAAACTCATGTTCTGAAGGTTTTCACACCCAGTTCCTGATTAATTAATAATCATCCAGAATGTTTTCCCACGTGTGTAATTATGCTTTGCAGTTACATTAACCTTCCTAGGTAGTCTCAAAATACCAAAACATTGCCTTGCCCTTGTTGTGGGCGTGGTCAAGGTTTACTCTCTTGGGATTTCTTGCATGGGGTATGACGGGTGGTGTTGTGGGGAAGCAGGAGAGGGATGGATAGAATGGAGAGGAGAGTGTAGGGCGCTCATCCCTAGGGCACCAGCCTCTACCCTGTTGCCCCAGAAATGTTTCCAGATGTGTATCTGGACTTCACCCTTTAACTACCTAATTGGGTAGGTTGTAGGTAGTATGGAATCTAATGAATTGGATCAGGGGAAAGAAATCTGAAGGAATAAGTGATCTCGCCTTGAAGGTGCTGCAGAGGTAATGAGCAGAGTTAATGAGTGACTGATCCATCGTGGTGGTAAATTTAATTTCAGTACTGAGGTTGAACACATGCTAGATGTAACCTAGAAAGTAATATTCATATGCAGCACATTGGGTTACATAAAATCTGGAAAGTTTATAGTTTAAAAGATACAGACACACAAAGCAACGATTCAGCCCAAGTCAGATTTAGAACTGTTTTTTAAGATGAGCCAGAGGGATGATATCCTGGATCTCACAGGGACTGGATGTTGCATGAGTGTTCTAACTAAGATAACATCTAGTTCTTGTCTATATTTCAAGGAGCATTCTTATTAGGACCATCTCCTAGAAGAAAGAAAGTTACATTTAAACAGATTGAAGCATGAGTCAGTTTTCAGTATTGTAGAATGATGAAAAACCAAATATATGAATTCTGGAAAATTTTGTGAAAGTAGACACCTTAAAAAAATAAGAAAACATTATGAAAAACAGTTGGTCTTCATTTTTAGGTTTGACGAATCCTATTAATAATACACAGATATACTTTTGGCTGGGCGTGTTGGCTCACGCCTGTAATCCCAGCACTTTGGGAGGCTGAGGTGAGTGGATCATGAGTTCAGGAGATTGAGACCATCCTGGCTAAAATGGTGAAACTCCGTCTCTACTAAAAATACAAAAAATTAGCCAGGAGTGGTGGCGGGTGCCTGTAGTCCCAGCTACTCCAGAGACTGAGGCTGGAGAATGGTGTGAACCTGGGAGGCAGAGCTTGCAGTGAGCCGAAATCACGCCACTGTACTCCAGCCTGGGCGACGAAGTGAGACTCCGTCTCAAGAAAACAAACAAGCAAACAAACAAAAAATAAAAATATATATATATAAATACTTTTATCATATAAATATTGTTTAGGTTTTACTCAGTAAATTGTGAGAGCTATTTTGCTTGCTCCTAATTTAGTTCTTAGATTTCATCTCATAGTAGAAAATATTACAAACTTCTTACAAAATGAAATTATGCTTTCCCTTGGTGATGATTCAAAACAGTCGATAATATTTTCTCACAATGCCACTGATGGGGTATTCTCAGAACTCTCCATTTTTAATTCAGATACGCTTCCAGTCAATTTGTTGAACCTCACAGTGGGAGGTTTAAACTAAGTGACGTCCCTTTAGGTATACTCAAATTGGCCATGCAAATATTTCCTTTGTTGGACACTGGGTTCTCACAGCATCTCCTAAACAAAATATATTGGTTTTAAAATTAGCAGCTTCCATCATGCATTGACTGGGCTGTTTTGTAAGTCTGTAGCATAAAAATCCAAAAACATTTGCTTCCAGCTGGCCTGTCTTGAACTAACACTTGTTTTTTTTTTTCCTTTTTTCATTTCACTCTCTGACCTTTTAAAGGGTTTTCTTCTTTATACTGCTATTAGCTTTCATCTCTGCTGGTCATTCTTTCATCCTGTTTCTCTGGGTTTCGTTTACCTGTTCCTTTTTAGTTCCTTTTGTGTTTGTTTTTGTTTTTTAATATCTACCAGAAAAAGAAAGACTCCTTATAGTCATGGTCACTTAAAAGTGTTGGTAGTTTCTTAAGAGGTCTTAAGTGGACTTAATGCGTATTTAACTCTGAGCATTTTATATAAGATAAATGTTATTGTTCAGTCATATCCTTTCTAAAAGATAGTAGGGCAGGGAGAAAAAGGATACAATTTTTTAGCAACTACCAAATCTCAGGGAAAGTGTTCTTACCACGTCACCTGGGGATAAGCAAGGCAGTTTGGAGGAGATTTTCTTCTGATTGTTTTCCATTTATTTATGTTTTGAGTGTCAATGCTTAGTTTCAAATTCCCATTGAGAATGTTTTCATTTTGTCATGAAATTTGAATTTAGTCTCTTAATTTTTCTCTTGATGTATCACACTAATGTCCAGAGGAGTCATTAAGAAATTGTAAAGAGACCCCAGTGCTATCTGTATTTATGATCTCCTTCAGAATGTGTTTATCATATATTTGTGACTCTCTTCGCAGAAGTAAAATACTGACAATAAAAAAGAGATTACGAGAGGGCTCAAAAGTGCATCATTATCTTGGGTTTTACTTGTCAACAGTTTGAAATGTAAGAAAAAAACCGAATGTATGAATGTAATCCTTTGGAAAAGTGACTCTTACTGGTGGACTTGGTCCTCTGAAGTTGAATGAATGCTTCTGAGACATAAGCACTATTTCTTTTCCTCCCTATAGGTTAGTAAGACAACACTTTCCATCAACTTTAATTTTACTACTCCTGATAGTGTGACCTTTATCTTCTAATCCAATTACATATTCAAATCTTTTCCTTCTGTTCATTCTATCTACCTTTAGATGAGTCAACTGAGAGATGAACATTTAAAATGCATAAATACGTATTTTGCCATACACTGTTTTTTTTTCTTTATGCTTTATATATCATGAAATTTACTAGTAAGACATCAAACATTTCTTGAAGGCTGATATGGTCTGGCTCTGTGTCCCTACTCCAAATCACATCTTGAATTGAAATCCCCATGTGTCAAGGGAGGGACCAGGTGGGAGGTGATTGGATCATGGGGGCAGTTTCCCCTATGCTGTTCTCATGATAGTGAGTGAGTTCTCATGAGATCTGATGGTTTTATAAGTGGTGGTTTCCCCTGCTCTTTTCTCTCTTCTGTCACCTTGTGAAGAAGTTGCTTGCTTCCCCTTTGCCTTCTGCCATGACTGTAAGTTTCCTGAGGCCTCCCCAGACATGCAGAGCTGTCAGTCAGTTTATAAATTACACAGTCTCAGGTATTCTTTATAGCAGTGTGAAAACGGACTAATAGAAAGGCCTATGTATATTTTTGACTTTTTATTGGAAACAGTTTCAAACTTATAGAAGTTACTCGAATAGGAATAGTAGAAAGAACATCAGTTAACCTTTTACCCAGCTTCTATTGTCAACATGTTAGTCCATTTGCCTAATCATTTGCACACTCTCCGTTCTGTTTCTTTCTTTCTCCACATATGCATATATATGTGCATAATGTATATCTACACACACATATATACATACATGTATAATATTGTGTATATACCATAAAATATTTTGTTTTTACTAAAGAATTTGAGAGTAAGTTTTACGTAGCATGGTCTTTTATCCCTAAATAGTATTTTTTATATATAGGTATATTCTCATAAATAACCACAGGGAAGTCCTCAATTTCGGTAAATATAACATTAATACTTTAATTTGTATTTCAATTGTCTCATTGGCCCAATGTTTGTTATGGCTTCCTTTTCCTCCAGTACTAGATCCAGTCTCGGGACAGATACTGCACTTAGTTGTCATGTTTCTTTAATCTCTGAATCATTGCCACAGCCTTTTTAAATGTTTTTTTTTTTTTTCCTTTTGTGACAGTGACAGATTTGAAGACAGAGTCCCCCTACTTTCTATATACAGGAGTTTCTGTATTCTGAATTTGTCTGATGTTTCCTCATCAGTGGATTCAGGTTCTACATTCCTGACCAGAATATTGCATATGTGACATTGTATGCTTCTCAGGCAGCCATATCTGGAGGCACACAATGTCTATCTGCCCCCCCCCCGGTGACACTAGTTTTCCTCACACAGTAGGAGTGTTGTCCTATTTCTCCAACAGTAAAAAGTTACCATTTTCTCCCTTGCAAATAATGAGTTTGAGGAGAGACACTTTAAGACCATGCAAATATCCTGCTCCTCATTACAATTTCCCCTCAGATTTAGCATCTATTGGGATTCTTGCCTGAACCAGTCTTTGCTGTGATGGTAACAAAATGATGAGGATAACTTCAGCACTCCCTCCATGTTTACCAGTCAGCATGTGACATTGTAGTTTAACCAAGGACCCTGTCTTTTCCTCATGTATGGATGAATGTGTCTTAGTCTGTCCCAGCTGCTGTAACGAAATATCTTAGACTGGGTAGTCTATATATAGTAGAAATTTATTAGTCACAGTTCTGGAGGCTGGGAATTTAAAGGTCAAGGCACCAGCAGATTTGGTGTCTTGTAAGGGCTCTTACCTTATACATGGTGCTTTCTCTCTATCCTCAAGTGGTGGAAAGAGTGAATGAACTTCCTCAGGCCCCTTTTATAAGGATATTAATTTCTAATCACCTCCCAAAGATCTCATCTCTTGATATCATTACTCTAGAGGTTAGGTTTCAACACATAAATTTTGGGGCGATACACATGTTCACACCATAGCAGTGTGTATTATCTGTATGAACTCATGGATTTCTGTTTTCTACCCCGCTTTCCCCCAAGTGGTGTATAATTATTATCCTTTTTTAGCCTGGTGATGGATTATTCCAGATTTGGCCAGTTGGATCCTTTCAAGCTGACTAGGTGTGCCTGTGCCATATGTCCATTATTCTTTGGAGCACATCCTTACCTCTGGTATAACAAAATGTTCCAGGTTTATCACGCTTCCCCAGCCCTGCTTTGAGTCACTTCTCCAAGAACCCCTTGTTCCTTTTGGTGGGGAATAGTGTTAGAGATAAAAATCCATGCACTAGCTGTGCTGTTTGCTCCTGGAATATCTCTGCTTCTATACCTTTTTAAGTGAATGGAGCCAGGAGATATATGCATGCATATACATATACTTACATACATGTAAATGCACATACACACACGATATGCACATATACATGTTTATACACATACATGTGCATATTTTAGATATCATAAGTGAGCACCAATACTTCCAATTTAAATTCATCTTTTTTACCTTCCCCCATTCCATATTTGCATGTACCTTCTTTCACAGTGAAAGTCTTGGCTTCTAAAATCAATAGATTTACTCATTTGCTCAATCTCATAATACATCCAAAGTAGTTTCAGAATGACTTCACCCATACCTACAAAAATGCAAAGCTACTCAAAAGAGTTCAGGATCCCTAGTTTCCAGTTTTTCCATTTCCCTACCCTGCCCAAGAGTGAGGGCTATAGGATGTACAGTCAAAACTGTTGTAAGTTCCTCAAATTAGTTATTTTTTGCCCTCCATTGTAATTATAGTATTCATTTGAATACAGTTGGGTTCATTGTTTCAGTTTCTCCCTTTCCTATCCTTGCCGACTTAATTGTTTTGAATACGTCAAGCATTAAAATGCTTTCAAAAGTCAAAACTTACAGAAAGGTATACTCAGAAAAGTGTTCCTCCCTTCTACAGCCATGGCACTCTCGTTTCCTTCACCATTTGTAGGCAACCAAGGTATTAATAATTGTTTCTGGCTTTTCATTCTGGTGAATTTTTGGTAAATATAAGATATATGTATGTTTTCTTATTTTTCCTTCTTTCCAAACAAAGTTAGTGGTATTATATACAGTCTCTGGTGCTTTGATTTTTCATTTTACAAGATCTTTCGACCATCATTCCACATCAGCCCATAGAGAGTTTTCTCATTCTATGTTTACCATGACATAGTATCTATTGTGTGTTTGTACCAGTTTTTTCAACAATGTCCTATGATTAGACAAATAGGCAGTTTTAATATTTGCACTTTTTAACCTGAAAATATTTCCTTTTTCACCACTGGAGTCTGGGCACTCCCGAATATCTCTTTGCAGATTCTACATAAACAGTGTTACCAAACTGCTCAATGCAAAGAAAAGTGTAACTCTGTGAGATGAATCAAAAAGCAGTTTCTCAGAAAGTTTCTTTCTAGTTTTTATATGCGGATATTTCCTTTTGAACCATAGGCTTCAATGTATTCCCAAATATCCCATCTCAGACACCATAAAAACAGTGAGGTCAAAGCACTCCCTCAACAGAAACGTTTAGCTCTATGAGATGAATGCCCAAATTAAAAAGAATTTTCTCTGAAAGCTTCTCTCCAGTTTTCACCTGGAGAATTTTCTTTTTTCACCTTAGGCCTTTATGTGCTCCAAAATATCCCATTGCAGATTCAACAAAAACAGTGTTACCAAACTGCTCAATGAAAAGAAAGATTCAACTCTGTGAGATGGACCCACCCAACTCAAAACAGTCTGTCAGAAAGCTTCTTTCTAGTTTTCATCTGACGGTATTTCCTTTTTCACCATAGGCTTCTCTGTGCACTGAATATCCCTTTGTAGATTCCTCAGAATCAGGGTTAACAAACTGCTCCATGAAAAGAGTAGTTACATCTGGGAGATGAATTCACCCATCACAAATAAATGTCTCTGAAAGCTCCTTTCTAGCTTTCATCTGTGCAGCAAATTTGCTTTTGTACCATCAACTTCAATGTGTTCCCAAATGTCCCTTCTCAGACACCACAAAAAGAGTGATGCCAAACTGCTCAATCAGCAGAATGGTTTATCTCTCTGAGGTGAATACACACATCAGAAAATAGTTTCTCAAAAACCTTCTCTCCAGTTTGTATCTGCAGAGATAAAAAGTGGAGAGAAGCTTTCTGAGAATCTCCTTTGTGATTTTTGCATTCATCTCACAGAGCTAAATGTTTCTGTTGAGGGAGCACTTTGATATCACTGTTTTTGTGCTGTCTGAGAAGGGTATTTGGGAGTGCATTGAAGGCTATGGTGGAAAAGGAAATAACCTCAGAAAAAAATAGAAAGAAACTCCCTGAGAAACTGATTGGTGTTGTGTGAACTCATCTCACAGGGTTGAACGATTCTTTTCATGGAGCAGTTTGGTAGCACCGTTTTTGGGGAATTTGAGAAGGGATAATTTGGATCACATTGACGTCTATTGTGACAAAGGAAATATCCTCAGATAAAAACAAAAAAGAAGTTTTCTGTGAAATTGCTTTGTGATATTTCAATTCATCTCATGGAGTCACAAAGTTCCTTTAATTGAGAAGTTTGCTAACACTTTTTCCCTGGAATCTGCAATGGAATATTCCAGAGCTCATTGAGGAATATGGTATAAAAGGAAATATCCTCATATAAAAACTAGAAAGAAGCTTTCTGAGAAAGCGCTTTGATATGTGTCAATTCATCTCACAGAGTTACACCATTCTTTTCATGGCGCAGTATTGTAGTACTGTTTTTCAGGAGTCTGAGAAGGGATATTTTGGATAACATTGCAATTACAAACTACTGCCACAATGAATGAATTTCTGCATATGTATTTTATAGTTGTAAGACTATCTTTAGAATAAATTCCTAGAAATGGGATGGTTGGGTTTAAGGACAAATGCATATGTAATTTTGGTTGCTATTGTCCAATCCTCTTCTATGGAGTTTGAATCATTTTGGATCCCCAACAGCAATGTATGAAAGTGCCTGTTTCCTCACAGCCTCAGCAATGAACTGTATTGTTACGCTTTGGATTTTTCCCAATGGGACAGGTGAGAAGTGGTATCTCATTGTAGTTTCAGTTTGTGTCTACTATTATTAGTGAAGCGAAACATCTTTTCAAATGCTTGAGGACCATTTAAAACATCTTTTTGTGAGTTGTCTACTTATATTTTTTGCCCATATGTCTATAGGATATTTTTTTCCTTTAATTTGTAAAAGTTTGTTTTTATATTAGGAATATTAATGTCTTATCTATGAGATATTCAATATCACTTATTTATTATATATACTATATCACATATTATATATTCATATATTATATATCATGTATTATATATAATATAATATATAATGTTGAGGATATTTTCTTTTTCACTACAGGCCTGAATGCACTCCCAAATATCCCTTTGCAAATTCTGTGGAAACAGTGTTAGCAAACTGCACCATGGAAAGAGTGGTGAGATGAATTCAAACATCACAAGGAACTTTCTCAGAAAGCTTCTATCTATTTTTTTTTCTGGAGATATTGCCTTTGTCACTCTAGCTTTCAATGCTATCCAAAATATCCCTTCTAAAATTAACCAAAAACAGTGCTACAAAACAGATCCAAGAAAAGAGCCATGTAACTCAGTGAGATGAATTAACACAGCATGAAGCAGTTTCTGAGAAATCTTCCATCTAGTTTTTATATTATGTTATTGCGTTTGTCACCAAAACGTCCAATGTGCTCTGAAATATCCCATTGCAGATTCCAAGAAAACTGTGCTAGAAAACTGCTCAAGGAAAAGAACAGTGTAACTCTCTGAGATGAATTCGCACATCACCTACCACTTTCTCAGAAAATTTCTGTTTTATCTTAATCAGAGGATATTTCCTTTCTCACCATAGACCTCAATGGACTCCGAAATATCCCTTTGCAGATTCCCCAAAAACAGTGCTATCAAGCTGCTCCATGAAAGGAAATTGTAAATCTGTGAGACGAATTCACAAATAAGAAAGTGGTTTCTGAGAAAGTTTCTTTCTAGTTTTTGTCTTAGGATATTTCCTTTGTCACCATATGCTTCAAAGTGCTCCAAAATATCCTATTGCATACTCCATGAAAAGAGAGTGAGCAAAATGCTCAATGAAAAGAACGTTGTAACTCCTTGAGAAAAATTCACATCACAAAGCAGTTTCTCGAAAATCTTTCCAGTTTTTATCTGAGGATATTTCCTTTCTCACCATAGACTTCAATGCACTCCAAAATATCCCTTTGGAGATTCCACAAAAACAGTGTTAGCACACTGCTCAATGAAAAGAATGGTGAAACTCTGTGAGATGAAATCACATACAAAGCAGTTTCTCAGAAAGTTTCTGTCTAGTTTTTATCTGAGGATATTTCCTTTTTCATCATTGGCCTGAATGCACTCCCAAATATCACTTTGCAGATTCCACGAAAACTGTGTTAGCAAGCTGCTCCATGAAAAGCAAGGTGTAACTCAGTGAGATGAAAACACATATCACAAAAAACTTTCTCAGAATGTTTCTTTGTAGTTTTTATCTCAGGATATTCCCTTTGTCACCATAGGCCTCAATGTGATCCAAAATATCCCTTCTCAGATTCCCCATAAACAGTGCCACCTAACTGATCCACGAAAACAATCATGTAACTTTGTGAGATGAATTCACAAATCACATAGCAATTTCTCAGAAAGCTTCTATCTAGTTTTTAACGGAGGATATTTTATTTGCCACCATAGACTTTAATGCCATCCAAATTATACCTTCACAGATTTCCAAAAAACATTGCTACCAAACTGATCCATGAAAAGAATTATGTGACTCTGTGAGATGAGTTAACACTTCACAAAGCAGTTTCTCAGACAGCATCCACACATCACCATGCAGTTTCTCAGAAAGCTTCTTTCTACTTCTTATATGAGGATATCCTCTTTTTCACTATAGGTCTGATTGAGGTCCAAAATGTCCCTGTGCAGGGTCCACAAAAACAGTGTTAGCAAACTGCTCACTGAAAAGAATGGTGTAACCCTGAGAGATGAATTCACACATCACAAAGCAGTTTCTCGGAAAGCATCTTTCTACTTTTTATACGAGGATCTTTCCTTTGTCAACACAGGTATCAAAGCGCTCCCAAATATCTCTTTGCAGATTCCACGAAAACAGTATACACAAACTTCTCCAGAAAAGGAAAGAAGTACCTCTGTGTGATGAATTTACACATCTCAAAAACTTTCTCCGAAAGTTTCTATGTTGTTTTTCTCTGAGAATATTTCCTTTGTCACCATAGACTTTGATGCATTACAAAATATCCTCTTTCAGATTCACCAAAAACAGTGCTACCATATTGCCCCTTGAAAAGAATCATGTAACTCTGGGAGATGAATTAACACACCATGAAACAGTTTCTCAGAAAGGTTCTTTCTAGTTTTTGTCTGAGGATATTTCCTTTGGCACCATAGACTTCAATGCTCTCCAAAATATCACAATGAAGATCCCAAGAAAAGAGTTTTAGTTAACTGCTCAATGAAAAGAGCAGTGTAACACTGTGAGATGAATTCACTCATCACAAATTATTTCATCTGAAAACTTCTTTCTAGTGTTTATATGAAGATATTCAGTTTTTCACCATAGGCCTCATGAACTTCCATATATCTCCTTGCAGATTCCACAAAAACAGTGTTAGCAAACTACTCAACGAAAAGAACAGTGTAACTCTTTGAGATGAATTCACGGAATGCAATGCAGTTTCTCAGAAACTTTCTTTCTAGTTTTTCTCTGAGAATACTTTCCTATTCACCATAGGCCACAATGCGCTCTCAAATATGCCTTTGCAGATACCAGAAAAACAGGGTTAGCAAACTGCTCTTTGAAAAGAAAGGTGTAACTCTGTGAGGTGAAATCACACGTCACAAAGAACTTTCTCAGAAAACTTATTTCTAGTTTTTATCTCAGGATAATTCCTTTGTCATCATAAGCTTCAAGACGATCCAAATTATCCCTTCTCAGATCCCCAGAAACAGTGCTACCAAACTGCTCCATGAAAATTTTCGTGTAACTCAGTGAGATGAATTCACAAACCACAAAGCAGTTTCTCAGAAAGCTTCTTTCTAATTTTTACATGAGGATATTTCCTTTGTTACCATAAACTTCAATGTGCTCCAAAATATCCCATTGCATATTCCAAGAAAACAGTGTTAGCATACTGCTCAGTGAAAAGAACAATGTAACTGTGTGAGATGAATTCACACATCACAAAGCAGTGTCCCGGAAAGCTTCCTTCTAGTTTTTATCTGAGGATATTTCCTTTTTCACCACAGGCTTCAATATGCTCCCAAGTATCCCTTGCAGATTCCACAAAAACAGTGTTATTCAATTGCCTCATGAAAAGAAAGGTATAACTCTGTGAGGTGAAACAAAGCAACACAATGCAGTTTCTCAGAATGCTTGTTTCTAGTTTTTGTTTTAGGATATTTCCTTTGTCAGCATAAAGTTTAATGCTCTCCAAAATATCCCAATGCAGATTCCAAGAAAAGAGTATTAGCAAACTGCTCAATGAAAAGGACAGGGTAATTCAATGAGGTGAATTCAGAAATCACAAAGCAGTATCACAGAAAGCTTCTTTTTGCTTTTTATCTGAGGATAATTCCTTGGTCACCATTTGCATAAATGAGCTCCCAAATATCCTATTGCAGATTCCACAAAAACAGTGTTATCAAACTGCTCCATGAAAAGAATGGTGTGACTTGGTGAGATGAGTTCACATACCACAAAGGACTTTCTCAGAAAGCTTCTTTCTAATTTTTATATGAGCATCTTTCCTTTGTCACCCTAAGCTTCAATGCACTCTGAAATATCCCTTTGCAGATCCCAAGAAAACAGTTTTAGGAAACTTGTCAATGAAAAGGACAGTGTAACACTGTGAGGTGAATTCACACACCAAAGCAGTTTCCTAGAAACAATCTTTCTAGTTTTTATCTGATGATATGTCCTTTTTTACCATGGGCCTCTTGGCGCTCCATATATCCCTTTGTAGATTCCACAAAAACAGTGTTAACAATCAGCTCAATGAAAAGAAAGCTGTAACTCGGTGAGGGGAATTCACACATCAAAAAGCACTTTCGCAAAAAGCTTCTTTCTAGTTTTGTTCTGAATATATTTTCTTTGTCACCATGGGATTCAATGCGATCCAAAATATCCCTTCTCAGATTCCCAAAAAAGAGTGAAACCAATCTGCTCCATGAAAAGAATCATGTAACTCTTTGAGATGAATTCACAAATCACAAAGCAGTTTCTCAGAAAGCATCTTTCTAGTTTATCTCAGGATATTTCCATTGTCATTTTAATCTTCAATGCACGCCAAAATATCCCATTGCAGATTCCAACAAAACATGGTTAGCAAACTGCTGAATGAAAAGAACAGTGTAAATCTGTGAGGTGTATTCACCCAACAGAAAGCAGTTTCTCAGAAAGGTTCTTTCTAGTTTTTATCTAAGGATATTTTCTTTTGCACTGTAGACCTCTAAACACTCCAATATATCCCTTTGCGGATTTCACAAAAACAGTGTTATCAAACAGCAGAATGGAAATAATGGTATAATCCTGTGACATGAATTTGTACATCACAAAGAAGTTTCTCATAAAGTTTTTTCTAACTTTTATCTGAGGATATTTCCTTTTTACGATAGTCTTCATTGTGATCCAAAATGTCCCTTCTCAGATTCCCCAAAAATAGTGTTACCAAACTGCACCATGAAAAGAATCGTGTAATGCTGTGAGACAAATTCACACATCACAAAGAAGTTTCTCAGAAAGCTTCTTTCTAGTTTTTGTCTGAGTATATTTCCTATATCACCATACGCTTCCATGTAATCCAAAATATCCCTTCTCAGATTCCCCAAAAACAGTGCTACCGAACTGATCCATGGAGGAAATCATGTAACTCTGTGAGATGAATTAACACATCACAATATGGTTTCTCAGAAATCTTCTTTCTAGTTTTTGTATGAGGGTATTTTGCTTTGTTACCATATGCTCAAAACGCACTCCAAAATATCCCACTGTGGATTCCAAAAAAATGTTAGCAAACTGATCAATGAAAAGAACAGTGTAACTTTGGGAGATGAATTCACACATCACAAAGAATTTTCTTAGAAAGCTTCTTTCTAGTTTTTATCTGAGGACATTTCTTTTGTCACCGTAGGCTTCAAGGCGATCTGAAATATCCCATCTCAGATTCCCCAAAAACAGTGCTACCAAACTGCTCCATGAAAAGAAAGGTGTAACTCTGTGAAATGAATTCAGAAATCAGAAAATAGTTTCTCAGAAAACTTCGTTCTAGTTTTTGTCTGACAATATTTTCTTTGTTAATATAAGCTTCAATGTGCTCTGAAACATCCCATTGCAGATTCCAAGAAAACAGTGCTATTAAGCTGCCCAGTGAAAAGAACAGTGTAGCTCTGTGAGATAAATTCACACATCAGAAAGCAGTTTCTCAGAAGGCTTCCTTTTGGTTTTTATCTGAGGATATATCCTTTTTCACCAAAGGCTTCAATACGCTCCCAAATATCCTATTGCAGATTCCATGAAAACAGTGTTATCAAACTGCTCCATGAAAAGAATGGTGTAACTCTGTGACATGAATTCACACATCATGAATCAGTTTCTGAGAAAGCTTCTTTCCAGTTTTTATCTGGGGATATATCCTTTTTTGCTATAGGCCTTAATGTGCTTCCAAACATCCCCTTGCAATTTCACGAAAACAGTATTAGCAAACTGCTCAATGAAAAGAACAGTGTAACTCTGTGTGGTAAATTGACATATCACAAAACAATTTCTCAGAAAGCTTCTTTCTAGTTTTTATCTGAGGATATTTCCTTTTCACCATAGGCCTCAATGCACTCCTGAATATGCCTTTGAAGATTCCATGAAAATAATGTTAGCAATCTGCTCCATGAAAAGAAAGGTGTAAATTTGTGAGATGAATTCACCCATCACAAAGAAGTTTCTCAGAAAGTTTCTTTCTGTTTTTTTGTCTGAGGCTATTTCCTTGGTCACCATAGGCTTCAATGCACTCCCAAATATCCTATTGCTACCATACTGTTCCTTGAAAAGAACAGTGTAACTCTGTGAAATGAATTCACATAACACAAAGCTGTTTATCAGAAAGCTTCTCACTAGTTTTTATCTGAGGATATTTCCTTTTTCACCATATTACTCAATGTGCTCCCTAATATACCATTGCAGATTCCACAAAAAAAGTGTTATCAAACTACTCAATGAAAATAAAGGTGTACCTCTTTGAGATGAATTCACACATCACAAAGTGTTTTCTCAGAAAACTTCTTTCTAGTTTTTTCCTGAGGATATTTCCTTTGTCACCATAGGCTTCATTGCTGTCCACAATACCCCTCCTCAGATTCTCCAAAGACAGGGCTACCTAACTGTTCCATTTAAAGTATCATGTAACTCTGTGAGATGAATTCACAAATCACAAAGCAGTTTCTCAGAAAACTTCTTTCTTGTTTTTGTCGGAGAATATTTTCTTTTTCACCATAGGCTGCAATGCGCTCACTAATATCCTTTTGCAGATTCCACAAAAATAGTAGTAGAAAACTGCATCATGAAAAGAAAGGTGTAATATGTGAGATGAATTCACACATCACAAAGCAGTTTCTCAGAAAGCTTCTTTTTGGTTTTTGTCTGAGGATATTTCCGTTGTCACCATAGGCTTCAATGCACTTCCAAATATCCTATTGCAGATTCCCGAACAACAGTGCTACCGTATTGCTGCATGAAAAAAATGTTGTAACTCTCCAAAATGAATTCAAACTTCAGAAAGCTGTTTATAACTAAGCTTCTTACTAGTTTTTATGTGAGAATATTCCGTTTTTCACTTTATTGCTCTATGTGCTCATTAATATCCCAATGCAGATTCCAAGAAAAAAGTGTTAGCAGACTTCACATTGAAAGCAATGGGGTAATATTGTGAGATGAATTCACACATCAAAAAACAATTTCCCAGAATAATTGTTTTTGGTTTTTATCTGAGGATATTTGCTTTGTCACCAGAGGCTTTAATGCGCTCCAAAATATCCCATTGCAGACTCCATGAAAACAGTGTTATCAAACTGCTCAATGAAAATGATGGTGTAAGCCTGCAAGATGTATTCACACATCACAAAACAGTTTCTCAGAAAGATGCTTTCCTGTTTTTATGAGGATATTTCCTATTTCACCATAGGCCTCAATATGCTCAATAATATCCCTTTGCAAATTCCTCTAAAACAGTGTCAGCAAACTGCTAAATGAAAAAAACGGGTAATTCTTTGAGAAGAATTCACACATCACAAAGAACTTTTTCAGAAAGTTTATTTCCTAGTTTTTATCAGAGGACATTTCCTTTGTCACCGTAGGCTTCAACACGCACTAAAATATCTTATTGCAGATGACAAACAAACTGTGTTAATAAACTGCTGCAAGAAAAGAATCATGTAACTCTGTGAGATGAATTCACACATCACAATGCAGTTTCTCAGAAATATTCTTTCAAATTTAAATCTGAAGATATTTCCTTTCTCACCATTGGCTTCAATGTGCTCCCAAATATCCTACTGTAGATTCCACAAAACCAGGGTTATCAATATACTCAAAGAAAAGAATGGTGTAACTCTGTAAGAAGAATTCATACATCACAAAGCAGCTTCTCAGGAAGCTTCTTTCTAGTTTTTATCTGAAGATATTTCTTTTTTCACTATAGTCCTCAATGCACTCCCAAATATCCCTTCACAGATTACACGAAAACAGTGTTAGCAAACTGCTCTATGAAAAGAATGGTGCAAAATTGTGAGATAAATGTAAACACCACATATAACTTTCTCGTAAACCTTCTTTCTAGTTTTTATCGGAGGATATTTCCTTTTCTCCATAAGCTTCAATGTGAAACAATATATCCCTCCTCTGATTCCCCAAAAAACAGTGCTATCACATTGATCCATGAAAAGTGCCTTGTAACTCTGTAAGGTTAATTAACAAGTCACAAAGCGGTTTCTCAGAAAGCTTCTTTCTAGTTATAATATGAGGGCATTTAATTTGTCACTATAAGCTTCAAAGTGCTCAAAAATGTCCTTCACAGTTACCCCAAAAATAGAGTTAGGAAACTACTCCATGAAAGGAAAGGTGTAACTCGGAGAGATGAATTCACCTATCACAAAGCAGTTTCTCAGAATGCTTCTTTCTAGTTTAAATTTGAGGATATTTCCTTTTTCACCATAGCCTTCAGTGTGCTCCCAAATATATCCTCTTAGACACCACAAAAACAGTGATGCCGAACTGCTCAATCAACAAAAAGATTAAACTCCATGAGATGAATAAACACATCAAAAACCTTTTCTCGAAATGTTTCTCTCCAGTTTTTATCTGAAGTTATTTCCTTTTTCACCATAGGCCTCTAGGAGCTCCCGAATATCCCTTTGCAGATTCCATAAAAAAGGTGCTACCAAACTACTCCATGTAAAGAATCGTGTAACTCTGTGAGATGAATTCACAAATCACAAAGCAGTTTTTCAGAACGCTTCTTTCTAGTTTTTGTCTTTGGATATTTCCTTTGTCACCCAAAAGTTGAATGTGCTCCACAATATCCCATTGCAGATTCCAAGAAAACTGTGTTAACAAACTGCTAAATAAAAGGAAAGGTGTAAATCTGTGAGATGAATTCACCCATCACAAAGCAGTTTCTCAAAATCTTCTCTGTAGTTCCAATCTGAGGATATTTCCTTTTTCACCTTAGGCTCCAATGTGCTCACAAAACTGTGACGCCAAACTGTTCAATCAAAGAAAAAGTTAAACTGTTTGTGATAAATACACACCTCACAAAACCATTTCTGAGATAGATTCTCTCCAGTTTTTATCTGAGGTTATGTCTTTTTTCACCGTAGGCTACCAGGATCTCCCAAATATCCCATTGCAGATTCTATCAAACAGGTGGTAGCGAACTGCTCCATGAGATTAAATCTGTAACTCTGGGATGAATTAAGACATCAAAAAGTGGTTTCTCAGAAAGCTTTTTTCTATTTTTTCTTTGAGGGTATTTCTTTTTTCACCATAGGCTTCAATGTGCTCCCAAATATCTCCTCTCAGATACCAGAAAAGCTGTGATGCCGAACTGCTCAATCAACAAAAAAGTTAAACTCTATGATACGAATACAGACATCAGAAAACTGTTTGTCGAATACCTTCTCTCCAGCTTTTGTCTGAGGTTATTTCCTTTTCCATCATAGGCCTCTATGAGCTGCAGAATATCCCTTTGAATATTCCATACAGTGCTACCAAACTGCTCCCTGAAAGAAATCGTGTAACTCTGTGAGATGAATTCACAAATCACTAGCAGTCTGTGAGAGGAAGTAGGACATCCCAAAATGGTTTCTCAGAAAGCTTCTTTCCAGTTTTTATATGAGGATATCTCATTTGTCACCAAAAGATTCAATGCTCTCCGAAATAGCCCATTGCAGATTCCAAGAAAACAGTGTAAGCAAACTGCTCAATGAAAAGAACAGTGAAATTCTCTGTGTTGATTTCAAATATCACAAAGTAGTTCCTCAGAAAGCATCTTTTTGGTTTTTCTATGAGGATATTTCCATTGTCACCCAAGGCCTCAATGCTCCCAAATATCCCTTTGAAGTTTCCATGAAAACAGTGTTAGGAAGCTGCTCCATGAAAAGAAAAGTGTAAGTCTGAGAGATGAATAAACACATCACAAAGAACTTTCTCAGAAAGCTTCTTTCTAGTTTTCATCTGAGGATATTTCCTTTGCCAAGATAGGCTTCAATGCGATCCAAAATATCCCTTCTCATATTCCCAAAAAACAGTGCTATCAAACTGATCTATGAAAGGAATCATGTAACTCCATGAGTTGAGTTAACACACCATAAACCATTTTCTCAGAAAACTTCTTTCTCTTTTTTATCTGTGGATAATTCCTTTCTCACCATAGGCCTCAGTATGCTCCCAAATATCCATTTTCAATTTCCGCTAAAACAGTATTAGTACACTGTGCCATGAATAGAAAGTGTAACCCTGTGAGGTGAATTCACAACTCACAAAGTAGTGTCTCATAAAGCTTCCTTCTAGTTTTTATCTGAGGATAATTCCTTTGCCACTGTAGGCTTCAATATGATCCAAAATATCCCTTCTCAGATTCCCCAAAAACAGTGCTACCGAAACTCCTCCATAAAAAGAATCGTGTAAGTCTGTCAGACGGATTCACAATTCACAAAGCAATTTCTTAGAAAGCTTCTTTCTTGTTTTTGTCTTATGTTATTTCCTTTGTCACTGTAAACTTCAATGGACTCCGAAATATCCCATTGCAGATTGCACGAAAACACTGTTAGAAAACTGAACAATGAAAAGAATAGTGTAATTCTGTGAGATGAAAACACATCACAAAGCAATTTCTCAAAAAGCTTCTCTATAGTTTTTATCTGAGAATATTTCCTTTTTCACCTTAGGTGTCAGTGAGCTCCTTTATATCCCTTTGCAGATTCCACTAAAACAGTGTTATCAAACAGCTCAATGGAAGAAACTGTGTTAATCTCTGAGATGAATTAACACATCATGAAGCAGTTTCTCAGGAAGCTTCTTTCTAGTTTTTATCTGAGGGTATTTCCTTTGTCACCAAAGGCTTCAATGCAATCCAAAATATCCCTTCTCAGATTCCACAAAAAAGTTGCTACATAGTGCTCCATGAAAAGAATCGTGTAAATCTGTGAGATGAATTCACAAATCAGAAAGTAGTTTCTCAGAAAACTTCTTTTTGCTTATGTCTGAAGATATTTCATTTGTCACCCTAAGCTTCAATCTGCTCTGACATAACCTATTCCAGATTCTATGAAAACACTGTTAGCAAACTGCTTAATGAAAAGGACAGTGTAACTCTGAGAGATGAATTCACACATCACAAAGCAGTTTCTCAGTAAGCTGCTTTCTAATTTTAATCTGAGGATATTTCCTTTCTCAGAATAGGCCTCAATGCTCTGCCAAATATCCTTTTGCAGATTCCACAAAAACAGTGTAAGCAACAACTCCAAAACAAGAAAGGTGTAACACAGTGAGATGAATTCACACATCGCAAATAACTTTCCCAGAAAGGTCCTTTCTAGTTTTTATCTGAAGATATTTCCTTTTTCACCATTTCTTCAATGTGATCCAAACTATCTCTTCTCAGATTCCCCAAAAACAGTCCTACCAAACTGATCCATGAAAAGATTTGTATAACTCAATGAGATGAATTAGGACATCACAAAGCGGTTTCCCAGAAAGATTCTTCCTACTTTTTATATGAGGATATTTCTTTGGTCACCATACAATTCAATGCACTCCGAAATATAGATTACAAGAAAACAGGGTTATCTAACTGCTCATTGAAAAGTACAGTGTAACTCTGTGAGATGAATTCACACATCACAAAGAACTTTCTCAGAAAGTTTCTTTTTGGCTTTGATCTGAGGATATTTCCTTTGTCACCACAGGCTTCAATACGCTCCCAAATATCCTATTGCAGATTCCACAAAAACATTGTTAGCAAACGGCTCCAAGAAAGGAATCGTGTAACTCTGTAAGATGAATTCACACATCTCAAAAAGTATCACATAAAACTTTCTAGTATTTTCTGGGGATGTTTTCCTTGACACCCTTGGCTTCAATGCGATCCAAAATATGCCCTCTCAGATTCCCCAAAAAGAGTGCTACCAAACTTATCCATGAAAATAATGGTGTAACTCTGTGAGATGAATTCACACATCACAAGAAGATTCTCAGAATGTAACTTTATAGATTTTATCTGAGGGTATTTCCTTTGTCACCGTAGGCTTCAATGCAATTCAAAATATCCCTTCCCCGAATCACCAAAAACACTGCAACCAAACTGATCCTAGAAAACAATTGTGCAACTCTGTGAGATGAATTAACAAATCACAAAGGAGATTCTCAGAAGATTTATTTTTGTTTTTTATCTGAGGATATTTCCTTTGTGAACATAGACTTCAATGCACTCCCAAATATGCCTTTGTAGATTCCACAAAAACCGTGTGAGCAAACTGCTCAATGAAAAGAACAGTTTAACTCTGTGAGCTGAAATCACACACCACAAAGCAATTTCTCAGAAAGAGTCTCTAGTTTTTATCTCACGATATTTCCTTTTTTCACTGTAGGCCTCAATGCACTCCCAAATATCCCTTTGCAGATTCCACGGAAAGTGTTAGTAAAGTGCTCCATGAAAAGAAAGGTACAACTGTGTGAGATGAATTCACACATCACAAAGGACTTTCTCACAAACCTTCTTTCCACTTTTTATCTGAGGATACTCCTTTTGTGACCGTAGGCTTCAATCTGATCCAAAATATCCCTTCTCAGATTCCCCAAAAACAATGCTAATAAACTGTTCCAAGAGAAGATTCGTGTAACTCTGTGAGATGAATTCACAGTCACAAAGCATTTTCTCAGAAGGATTCTTTCAAGTTTTTGTCTGAGGATGCAATGCATTCCAAAATATCCCTTTGCAGACCCCAAGAAAGCAGTGTTAGCAAACTTCTCAATGAAAGGAAAATTTTAACTCTGTGAGATGAATTCACACATCACAAAGCAGTTTCACAGTAAGTTTCTTTCTAGTCATTATCTGAGGATATTTGCTTTTTCAACATAGGCCTAAATGCATTCCTAAATATCCCTTTGCAGATTCCACAAAAACGGTGTTAGCAAACTGCTGCATGAAAAAGAAAGGTAAAAATCTGTGAGATAAATTCCCAAATCAAAGGAATTTTCTCAAAAAGCTTCATTCTAGTTTTTATCTGAGGATATTTCCTTAGTCACTGTAGACTTTGATGCACTCTGAAGCATCCTGTTGCAGATTCCAAGAAAACAGTGTTAGCAAACTGTTCAATGAAAAGAACAGTGTAACTCTGTGAGATGAATTCACACATCACAAAGCAGTTTCTCTGAAAGCCTCTTATTGATTTCTACCTGAGAATATTTCCTTTATCACTACAGGCTTCAATGCACTCTAAAATATCCTATTGCAGATTCCACGAAAACAATGTTAGAAAACGGCTCAATAAAAAGTACAATGTAACTCTCTGAGATGAATTCACACATCCCAAAACAGTTTCTCAGAAAGCATCTTTCTAGGATTTCTCTGAGGATATTTCATTTTTCACTCTAGGCCTCAATGCATTCCCAAATATCCCTTTGCAGATTCCAGGAAAACAGTGTTAGCACACTACACCACGAATAGAAAGGTGTAACTGTGTGAGGTGAATTCACAAATCTCAAAGTAGTTTCTCATAAAGCTTCTTCCTAGTTTTTATGTGAGGATAATTCCTTTGTCACCATAGGCTTCAATGTGATCCAAAATATCCCTTCTCAGATTCCCCAAAAACAGTGCTATCAAATTCCTCCATGAAAAGAATTGTGTAAGTCTGTCAGATGAATTCACAATTCACAACGCAGTTTCTTAGAGAGCTTCTTTTTAGTTTTTGTCTGAGGATATTTACTTTGTCACTATAAGCTTCAATGTACTCCGAAATATCCCATTGCAGATTGCACGAAAAGAATGCTAACAACTGCTCAATGTAAAGAATGGTGAAATCTATGAGATGAAAACACATCACAAAACAGTTTCTCAAAAAGCTTCTCTATAGTTTTTATCTGAGGATATCTCCTTTTTCACTATAGGCTTCAATGCGCTCCCATATATCCCTTTGCAGATTCCACTAAAACAGTGTTATCAAGCAGTTCAGTGAAAAGAATGGTTTACCTCTGTGAGGTGAATTCACACATCACAAAGTAGTTTCACAGGAAGCTTCTTTCTAGTTTTTATCTGAGGATATTTACTTTGTCACCAAAGGCTTCAATGTGATCCAAATTATCCCTTCTCAGATTATACAAAAATGGTGCTATCCAGTGTTCCATGAAAAGAATCATATAAATTTGTGAGATGAATTCACAATTCACAAAGCAGTTTCCCAGAAAGCTTCTTATTGCTTATGTGTGAAGATATTTCACTTGTCACCCTAAGTTTCAACCCGCTCTGACATAACCTATTGCAGGTCCAATGAATGCAGTGTTACCTAACTGCTCAATGAAAAGGGCAGTGTAACTCTGTGAGATGAATTCACACATCACAAAGCAGTTTCTCAGAAAGCTGCTTTCTAGTTTTTATCTGAGGGTATTTCCTTTTTCAAAACAGGCCTCAATGCTCTCCTAAATACCCCTTTGCAGATTCCAAGAAGACAGTGTAAGCAACTGCTCCAAAGCAAGAAAGGTGTAACTTGGTGAGATGAACTCACACATCACAAATAACTTTCCCAGAAAGGTCCTTTCTAGTTTTTATCTGAGGTATTTCCTTTGTCACCAGTGATTTCAATGCAATCAAAATATCCTTCCTCAGATTCTCCAAAAAGAGTGCTACCAAACTGATCCATGAAAAGAATCGTGTAATTCTGTGAGATGAACAAACACATCACAAAGTGGTTTCTCAGAAAGCGTTTTCCTAGTTTTTATCCGGGGATATTTCCTTTGTCACCAAAGGATTCAATGTGATCCAAAATATACCTATGCAGATTTCACAAAAACTGTTAGCAAACTACTCTATGAAAAGAAAGGTGTAACCCTGTGAGATGAAAAAAGACATCACAGAGGACTTTCTCAGGAAGCTTCTGTCTAGTTTTTATTTGAGGATGTTACCTTTGTCAATATAGGCTTCAATGTGATCTAAAATATCCCTTCCCAAGTTCCCCAGACACATTGCTACCAAACTGATCTGTGAAAAGAATCGTGTAATTCTGTGAGATGATTTTACAAATCACAAAGCGGTTTCTCAGAAAGCTTCTTTCTAGTTTTTTATATGAGGATGTTTCCATTGTTGCCATAAACTTCAGGCACTCTGAACTATCACATTGAACATTCCAAGATAACAGTGTTAGCAAACAGTTCAATGAAAAGAAGAGTGTAAATCTGTGAGATGAATTCACACATCACATAGTAGTCTCTCAGAAAGTTTTCTTCTAGATTTTAACTGAGGATATTTCCTTTTTCACCACAATCCTCAATGTGCTCCCAAATATCCCTTTGCAGATCCAACGAAAACAGTGTTAGCAAACTGCTCAATGAAAAGAAGAGTGTAAATCTGTGAGATGAATTCACACATCACATAGCAGTTTCTCAGAAAGCTTCCTTCTAGATTTTACCTGAGGATATTTCCTTTTTCATTATAATCCTCAATGTGCTCCCAAATATCCCTTTGCACATCCAACGAAAACAGTGTTAGCAAACTGCTCCATGAAAGGAAAGGTGTAACTCTCTGAGATGAGTTCAGGCATCACAAAGAAGTTTCCCAGAAAGCTTCCTTTTAGTTTTTATCTGAGCGTGATTTCCTTTTCACTATAGGAATCATTGTACTCCAAAATGTCCCATTCCAGATTATGTGAGATAAATTCACACATCATAAAGAATTTTCCCAGAAAGCTTCTTTCTAGTTTCTATCTAAGGATGTTTTCTTTGTCACCATTGATTTCAATGTGATCCAAAATATGCTTCCTCAGATTCCCCAAAAACAGTGCTATAAAACTGACACATGAAAAAAATCTTGTATCTCTGTGAGATGAATTAACACATCACAAAACAGTTTCTCAGAAGCTTGTTTCTAGTTTTTAACAGGATATTTCCCTTGTCTCCATAAGATTCAACGTGATCCAAAATATCCCTTATCAGATTCTCCAAAAACAGTACAACCAAACTGCTCCATGAAAAGCATCATGTAACTCTGTGAGACAAAGTCACAAATCACAAAGTAGTTTCTCAGAAAGTTTCTTTCTGGTTTTTGTCTGAGAATATTTCCTTTGTCACCATAAGCTTCAAAGCGTTCTGAAATATCACATTGCAGATTCCAAGGAAACTGTGTTAGCAAACTACTCAATAAAATGAACAATGTAATTCTCTGAGATGAATTCACACATCACAAAGTAGTTTCTGAGAAAGCTTCTTTCTACTTTTTGTCTCACGTTATTTCCTTTGTCACCGTAAGCTTCAATGTGCTTTGAAATATTCCACTGCAGATTCCAAGAAATCAATGTTAGCACACTGCTCAATGAGAAGAACAGTGTAACTGAGAGATGAATTGACACATCACAAAGAAGTTTCTCAGAAAGCTTCTTTCTAGTTTTATCTGAGAATATTTCTCTTTTCACTATAGGCCTCAATGTGCTCCCAAATATACCTATGCAGATTCCACGAACACAGTGTTAATAAACTGCTCAATGAAAAGAAAGGTGTAACCCTGTGAAATGAAAAATCATATCACAAAGAACATTCTCAGAAATCTTCTTTCTAGTTTTTATCTGATGATATTTCCTTTGTCACCATTAGCTTCAATGGGATCCAAATATCCCTTCTCAAATTCCCCAAAAAACAGTGCTACCAAACTGATCTGTGAAAACAACCATGTAACTCTGTAAGATGAATGTACAAATCACAAAGCAGTTTCTCAGAATTCTTCTTTCTGGTTTTTGTATGAGGATGTTTCCATTGTCACCATAAGCTTCACTGCACTCCGCTCTATCCCATTTAACATTCCAAGAAAACAGTGTTAGCAAACTGATCAATGAAAAGAATGGTGTAACACAGTGAGATGAATTCACACATTGCAAAGTAGTTTATTAGAAAGCTTCTTTCTAGTTTTTATCTGAGGGTGTTTCCTTTTTCACCATAGGCCTCAATGCACTCCCAAAGATCTTTTTGCAGATTCCAAGAAAACAGTGTTAGCAAACTGCTCAGTGAAAAGAACAGTGTAACTCTGCAAGATGAAATCACATATCAGAAAGCAGTCTCTCCAAAAGCTTCTTTCTACCCTTATATAAGGATATTTCTTTTGTTTCCATAAGCTTCAATGCGCTCTGAAATATCAGAATGCAGATTCCAAGAAAACAGTGTACGTAAGCTGCTCAATGCAAAGCACAGTGTAAGTCTATAAGATGAAATCACACATAACAAAGCTGTTTCTCATAAAATTTGTTTCTAGTTTTTATCTTAGGTTATTTCCCTTTTCACCATTTTCCTCAATGTGCTCTGGAATATCCCATTGCAGATTTCACGAAAAAAGTGTTAGGAAACCTCTCAATGAAAATATCAGTGTAACTCTGTGAAAGGAATTCACATATCAAAAAGAAGTTTCTCAGAAATCGCCTTTGTAGTTTCTATCAGAGGATATTTCCTTTGTCACCTTAAGCTTCAATTCAATCCAAAATATCACTTCTCAGATTCCTCAAAAAGAGTGCTACCAAACTACTCCATGAAAAATATCGTGTAACTCTGTGAGATGAATACACAAATCACAAAGCAGTATCTCTGAAAGCTTATTTCTAGTTTTCTTCTGAGGATACTTCCCTTTTCACCACTTGCCTAAATGCACTCAGGAATATCCCTTTGTAGATTCCAGGAAAATAGTGTTAGCAAATTTTTCCATGAAAAGAAAGGTGTAAGTCTGTGAGGTGAATTCACACATCACAGAGCAGTTTCTCAGAAAGCTTCTTTTTGGTCTTTTGTCTGAGGATAATTCCATTGTCACCATAGGCTTCAATTTGACCCAAAATATCCCTTCTTAGATTCCCCAAAAACAGTACTATGAAAATGTTCAATGTAAAGGACACTGTAACTTGGTGAGATAAATTGACATCTCACTAAGATGTTTCTCACCTAAGTTGTTTCTAGTTTTAATCTGAGGATAATTCCTTTTTCACCATATTCCTCCATACGCTCCCAAATAATCCTTTGCAGAATAAATGAAAAGAGTGTTAGCAAACTCCTGAATGACAAGAAAGGTTTAACTCCGTGAGATGAATGCACACATCACAAAGAACTTTCTCAGACAGTTTCATTTTGGTTTTGATCTGAGGATATTTCGTTTGTCACCACAGGCTTCAATACGCTCCCAATTATCCTATTGCAGATCTGTGAAAACATTGTTAATAAACAGCTCCAAGAAAAGAATCGTGTAACTCTGTTAGATGAATTCACACATCACAAAAAGTATCACATGAAGCTTCTTTCTAGTATTTTCTGGGGATATTTTCTTTGTCACCTTGCTTCAATTTAATCCAAAATATTCCCACTCAGATTCCCCAAAAACAGTGCTACCAAACTTCTCCATGAAAACAATGGTGTAACTCTGTGAGATGATTTCACACATCACAAAGAAGATTCTCAGAATGCAACATTATATATTTTATCTGAGGATGTTTCCATTGTCACTGCAGGCTTCAATGTGATTCAAAATATCCATTCTCAGATTCCCCGAAAACACTGTAACAAAAAGTGACCCTAGAAAAGGATTGTAGACCTCTGTGAGATGAATTAAGACATCACATACGAGTTTCTCAGTAAGCTTCTTTTTGTATTTTATCTGAGGATATTTCTTTTGTGACCATAGGCTTCAATGCACTCCAAAATATCCCTTTGCAGATTCCACAAAAATAGTGTCAGCAAACTACTCCATATAAAGAATGGTGTAACTCTGTGAGACGAATTCACACATCAAAAAGGACTTTCCCACTGTGCTTCTTCCTAGTTTTTATCTGAGAATACTCCCTTTGTCACCATAGGCTTCAATCTGATCCAAAATATCCCTTCTCAGTTTCCCCAAAAATGGTGCTACCAAACTGTTCCATTAGAAGATTCGTGTAACTCTGTGAGATGAATTCACGAATCACAAAGCAATTTATCAGAGAGTTTCTTTCTAGTTTTTGTCTGAGAATGGTTCCTTTGTCAACATAAGCTTCAATGCACTCCCGAATATCCCTTTGCAGACTCCAAGAAAACAGTGTTAGCAAACTTCACAATGAAAAGAACATTTTAACTCTGTTGGATGAATTCACACATCACAAAGCAGTTTTTCAGTAAAGTCTTTCTAGTTATTATCTGAGGATATTTCCTTTTCCACAATATGCCTCACTGCACTACTAAATATCCGTTTGCACATTCCACGAAAACGGTGTTAGCAAAGAGCTCCATGGAAAAAAATGTGTAACTCTGTGAGATGAGTTCACACATGACAAAGAAATTTCTCAGAAAACTTCTTTCTAGTTTCTCTATGAAGATATTTTCTTTGCCACCATAGGATTTAATGCGCACACTGAGACGAGCATGCCCTCAGGGGAGCGCGCACTCAGAGGAGCACACACACAGTGTAGAGCACACTCAAGAGAGCACGCACTAAGGGAAGCACACACTCAGGGTAGTGCACTCAGGGGAGTGCACACTCAGAGGAGTGTGTGCCAGGGGAGCAGGCACTCAGAGGAGCGCACACTCGGGAGTGCATACTCAGGGGAGCCCACACTCAGACGAGCTCACACTCAGGGGAGCGCACACTCAGGGGAGTACACACTCAGAGTAGTGCACACTCAGGGGAGCGCACACTCAGGGAAGTACCCACTCAAGGGAGTGCACACTCAGGAGAGTTCACACACAGAGGAGCACACACTCAGTGGGGAGCATATTCAGGGGACCACACACTCAGAGGAGTGTGCACTCAGGGGAGTGCACATCGGAAAAGCGGGCACTCAGCGGAGCATACACTCAGCACAACGCACACTCTGGGGAATGCACACTCATGGGAGCGCTCTCTCAGACGAGCGTGCAATCAGAGAAGGACGTACTCAGAGGAGCACACACTCAGTGTAGAGCCCACTCAGGAGAGCGTACACTCAGGGATGCGCATGCTCAGGGGAGTGCACACTCAGGGGAGTGCACGCTCAGGGGAGTAAACACTCAGGGGAGTGCAAACTCAGGGGAGTACACACTCAGACGAGCGTGCACTCAGGAGAGCAGGTAAACAGAGGAGCGCACACTCAGGGGAGTGCACAATCAGGGGAGTCAACACTCAGACGAGCATGCACTCAGGGGAGCATGCACTCAGAGGATTGCACTCTCAAGGGAGAGCGCACTCACGTGAGTGTACACTCAGGGGAGCGCACACGCAGGGGAGCCCACACTCAGACGAGCTCACACTCAGGGAAGTGCACACACAGGGCAGTGCATGCTCAGGGGAGCGCACACTTAAGGAGAGTTCACTCATGGGAGCAGGCACTCAGAGTAGCGCACACGCAGGAGAGTGCTCAATCAGGGGATCTCACACTCAGACGAGGGTGTCCTCAGGGGAGCAGGCACTCAGAGGAGTGCACACTCAGGGGAGTGCACAATCAGGGGAGCCTACACTCAGACGAGCATGCATTCAGGGTAGAACACACTCCGAGGAGCACTCACTCATGGTAGAGCACACTCCGGGAAGAGCACACTCAGGGGAGCACACACTCAGGGGAGCGCACACCCATGGGAGTGCAAACTCAGGGGAGTGCACACTCAGATCAGCTAATACTCAGGGGAGGGCACACTCAGATGAGTGTGCCCTCAGGGAAGCATGCACTCAGAGGAACGAACACTTGGGGGATTGCACGTTCAGGGGAGCGCACACCCAGACAAGCGTGTACTCAGGAGAGCGCAGACTCAGGGGAGCACTCACTCAGGGGAGCGCACACTCAGACGAACGCGCACTCAGGGGAGTGCACACTCAGAGAAGTGCTGACTCAGGGGAGTGCACACTCAGGAGAACACATACACAGGGGAGTGCACACTCAGCGGAGTGCACACTGAGGGGAGAGCACATTTAGGGGAGCGCACACTCAGGGAATCCCACACTCAGGGCAGTGCACATACAGGGGAGTGCACACTCAGGCAAGCGCACAATCAGGAGAACGCACACTCAGGGGAGCGCACACTCAGGGGAGTCCTCAATTAGATGTGCACACACTCAGGGGAGTGCACACTCAGCGGTGCCCACACTCATTTGAGAGCACACTAAGTGGAGCGCACGCTCAGGGGAGCGCGCACTCAGGAGAGCGCACACTCAGCGGAGAGCACACTCATACGAGCTTGCACTCGGGAGTGCACACTCGGGGAGCCCACACTCAGGACAGTGCACACTCCGGGGAGTGCTCACTCAGACGAGCGCACACTCAGACAAGCGCACAATCAGGGGAGCACAGATTCAAATGAGATCATACTCAGGGGAGCCCACACTCAGGAGACCGCACACTCAGGGCAGTGCTAACTCCGGGGAGCGTGCACTCAGGGGAGCGCGAACTCAGGGTAGTGCTCACTCAGGGGAGCCTGCACACAGGGGAGGGCACACTCAAGGGAGTGCGCACTCAGGGGAATGAGCACTCAGGGGAGCGTACACTCAGACAAGTGCACACTCATGGGAGTTCACACTCAGCGGAGTGCACACTCAGGGAAGCGCACACTCAGGGGAGTACTCACTCAGGGGAGCACACACTCAGGGGAGGGCACACTCAAGAGAGCACACATTAGGGGAGTGCACCCTCAAATGAGATCACACTCAGGGGAGCCCACACTCAGAGTAGTGCTCACTCAGGGGAGTGCACACTCAAGGGAGCGCGCACTCACACGAGCACTCAATCAGCGGAGCAAGCACTCAGGGGAGTGCACTTTCAGGGCAGCACACACTCAGGGGAGAGTGCACTCAGGAGTGAGCGCACTCAGGGGAGTGCACACTCAGGGGAGTGCACTCGCAGGGGAGTGATCGCTCAGGGGAGTGCACACTCAGGAGAGCGCACACTCAGGGGAGTGCACACCCAGCGGAGTGCACACTCAGGGGAGAGCTCACTTAGCGGCATGCACACTCACACGAGCGTGCACTCAGGGGAGTGCACACTAAGTGGAGCCCACACTCAGGACAGTGCACCCTCAGGGAAGTGCACACTCAGGGGAGTGCACCTTCAGATGAGCGCGCACTCAGGGGAGTGCACACTCAGGGGAGAACACTCTCAGGGGAGCGCACACTCAGGGGAGTGCACACAAAGGGGAGCGCACACTCAGACGAGCATGCACTAGGGCGAGTGAACACTCAGAAGTGTGCTCAGGGAGGGGAGTGCACACTCAGGGGAGCGAACACTCAGGGGAGTGCAAACTCAGATGTGCGCACACCCAGACGAGTGCACAATCAGGGGAGCACACACTCAAATGAGATCAAACTCAAGGGAGCCCACACTCAGAAGAGTGCACACTCAGGGGAGTGCACTCTCAGGGGAGCGTGCACTCTGAGGAGAGCGCACTCAGGAGAGAGCGCACTCACGGGAGCGCACACTCAGGGAAGAGCACACTCAGGGGTGCGCGCACTCAGGAGAGTGCACACTCAGGGGAGTGCACACTCAGGGGAGAGCACACTCAGGGGAGCGCACACTCAGGGGAGTGCACACTCAGGGCAATGCACACTTAGGTGAGCCCACACTCAGACGAGCATGCACTCAGGGGAGTGCACACTCAGGTGAGCACACACTCAGATGAGCATGCACTCAGGGGAGTGCACACTCAAGGGAGAACCTACTCAGGGGAGCACACACGCAGAGGACTGCACATTCAGGGAAGCGTACACTCATGGGAGAGCACACTTAGCAGAGCGCACACTCATAAGAGCGTGCATTCAAGGGAGTGTGCACTAAAGGGAGCCCACACTCAGGGCAGTGTACACTCAGGGGAGCACACACTCAGATGAGCGTGCACACAGAGGGGTGCACACTCAGAGGAGTGCACGCTCAGGGGAGGGCACACTCAGGGGAACGCGGAGCGCACACTCAAACAAGCTCACATGCAGAGGAGCACACACTCAGGAGAGCACACACTCAGGGGAGCGCACGATCAGGTAAGCTCAGACTCAGATGAGCGTGCACTCAGGGGAGTGCGCACTCAGTTGAGCGTGCACACAGGGAAGCAAGCACACAGAGGAGCGAATATTCAGGGGAAGGCACACTCAGATGAGGGTGTACTGAGGGGAGCATACACTCTAGAGGAGCACACACTCAGGGAGTACAGACTCAAGGGAGCGCTCACTCAGAGGAGTGCACACTCAGGGAAGCACACACTCAGGTGAGTGCACAGTCAGGGGATTGCACACTCAGGAGAGTGCACACTCAGGTGAGCGCACAATCAGGGGAGTGCACACTCAGAGGAGTGCTCACTCAGGGGAGTGCACACTCAGGAGAGTGCACACTCAGTGGAGTGCACACTCAGCGGAGTGCGCACTCAGGAGAGAGCACACTTAGTGGAGCTCACACTCATATGAGCGTGCACTCAGGGGAGTGCACACTAAGGGGAGCCCACAATCAGGGCAGTGTACACTAAGGGGAGTGCACATTCAGGGGAGTGAACCCTCAGAGGAGCGCGCACAGAGGCGAGTGCACACTCAGGGCAGTGCACACTCAGGGGAGTGAGCACTAGGAGGAGTGCTCACTAAGGGGAGTGCACACGCAGGGTAACGCACACTCAGGTGAGCACACACTCAGGGGAGTGTACTCTCAAATGAGACCATACTCAAGGGAGCCCACACTCAGGAGAGGGCACACTCAGGGGAGCCCACCCTCAGCGGAGTGCACAATAAGGGGAGAGTACACTTAGCAGAGTGCACGCTCATACGAGCATGCACTCAGGGTAGTGCACACTCAGAGGAGGGCTCACTCAGGGAAGTGCACACTCCGACGAGCAAAAACTCAGACGAGCACATACTCAGAGCAGCATACGCTCAGGGGAGTGCACACTCAGGGACGTGCACACTCAGGGGAGCGCACACTCAGGTGAGCGCACACTCAGGGGAGTGCACTCTCAAATGAGATCAAACTCGGGGGAGTGCACACTCATAGGAGTGCTCACCTAGGGGAGTGCACACTCAGGGGAGCGAACACTCAGGAGAGTGCACACTCAGGTGAGCGTATTCTCAGGGGAGTGCACACTCAGAGGAGTGCACACTCAGGTGAGCGCACACTCAGGGGAGTGCACACTCAGGGTAAAGCACACTTAGTGGAAGGCACACTCATACGAGCAGGCACTCAGTGGAGTGCACACTAAGGGGAACCCACACTCAGGGCAGTGCACACTCAGGGGAGTGCACACTCAGAGGTGTGCTCACTCAGGGGAGTGCACACTCAGGGGAGCGCACACGCAGGTGAGCATATACTCAGGGGAGTGCACTCTTAAATGAGATCATACTCAGGGGAGCCCACACTCAGAGGAGTGCACACTCAGGTGAGCGCACACTCAGGGGAGTGCACACTCAGGGTAAAGCACACTTAGTGGAAGGCACACTCATACGAGCAGGCACTCAGTGGAGTGCACACTAAGGGGAACCCACACTCAGGGCAGTGCACACTCAGGGGAGTGCACACTCAGAGGTGTGCTCACTCAGGGGAGTGCACACTCAGGGGAGCGCACACGCAGGTGAGCATATACTCAGGGGAGTGCACTCTTAAATGAGATCATACTCAGGGGAGCCCACACTCAGAAGAGTGCACACTCAGGGAAGCACACACTCAGGGAAGCTCTCACTCAGGGGAGCGCGCACTCAGGGGAGAGCACACTCAGGGGAGCGCACACTCAGATGAGCGTGCACTCAGGGGAGTGCACACACAGGGGAGAACACACTCAGGGGAGTGCACACTCAGGGGAGCGCACACTCTGACAAGCGTGCACTCAGGAGAGTGTACACTTAGAGGAGTGCTCACTCAGGAGAGTGCACACAAAGGGGAGCACACACTCAGGAGAAGTGCACACTCAGGGGAGCCCACACTCAGGGCAGTACACACTCAGGGAAACGCACACTCAGCCAAGTGCACACTCAGGGGAATGCGCACTCAGGAGAGTGAACACTCAGATGAGCGCACAATAAAGGGTGTGCACACTCAGGGGAGTGCTTACTCAGGCGAGTGCATACTCAGGTGAGTGCACACTCAGAGAAGTGATCACTCAGGGGAGTGCACACTCAGCGGAGTGCACACTCAGGGGAGAGCACACTTAGCGGAGCGCACACTAATAGGAGCGTGGACTCAGGGGAGTGCACACTAAGGGGATCCCACACTCAGGACAGTACACACTCAAGGGAGTGCACACTCAGGGGAGTGGACCCTCAGGGGAGCCTACACTGAGGGCAGTGCACACTCAAGGGAGTGCACACTCAGGTGAGCGAATACTCAGACGAGTGCACACTCAGGGGAGTGCACACTCACGGAAAACACATTCAGGGGAGTGCTTACTCAGGGAAGGCACACTCAGAGGAGTGCTCACTCTGGGGATCGCACACTCAGGGGAGCGCACATTCAGGGGAGTGCACTCCCAGATGATATCATGCTCAGGGGACCCCACACTCAGGCGAGTGCACACTCAGGGGAGCGCGCACTCAGGGGAGCACTCACTCAGGGGAGCGTGCACTCAGGGGATTGCACTCTCAGGGGAGCCCACATTCAGGGGAGAGGGCACTCAGGAGACAGCAAACTCAGGGGAGCACACACTCAGGGGAGTATACACTCAGGGGAGCGAACACTCAGAGGAGCACGCACTGAGGGAGTGCACAATCAGAGGAGTGCTCACTCAGGAGAGTTCACACTCAGGGATGCGCACACTCAGCAGAATGCACACTCAGGGGAGAGCTCACTTAGGGGAGTGCACACTCAGGTGAGTGCACACTCAGGAGAGTGCACACTCAGTGGAGATCACGCACATACGAGCTTGCACTCAGGAGAGTGCACACTCAGGGGAGCCCACACTCAGGGCAGGGCACACTCAGGGGAGTGCACACTCAAATGAGATCATACTCAGGGTAGCCTACACTCAGGAGAGTGCACACTCAGGACAGTGTACACCCAGGGGAGCACACACTCAGACGAGTGTGAACACAGGGGAGCACGCACTTAGAGGAGCACACACTCAGTGTAGAGCACACTCAGGGTAACGCAAACACAGGGATGTGCACGTTTAGGAGAGTGCACACTCACATGAGCGCGCACTCAGGGGAGTGCAAACTACGGGGAGTGGACACTCAGGGGAGCACACTGTCAGACAAGCGTGCACACAGGGGAGCACACACTCAGAGGAGTGCACACTCAGGGGAGTGCGCACTCTGGGGAGCGCACACTCAGGGGAGCGCACACTCAATGCAGTGTGCACTCAGGAGAGCTCACACTCAGGGCAGTGCACAATCAGCAGAGTGCACACTCAGGAGAGTAAACACTCAGACAGGTGCACACTCAGGGGAGTGCACACTCAGACGAGCCCCCACTCAGGGGAGTGCACACTCAGAGGAGTGCACACTCAAGGGAGAGCACACTCAGGGAAGCACACACTCAGGAGAGTGCACAGTCAGGGGAGCGTGCACTCAGGAGAGCACGCATTCAGGGGAGCACAAACTCAGGGGAGCGTGCACTCAGGTGAGTGAGCATTCCTTGGAGTGCCCACTCAGGGGAGAGCACACTCAGGGAAGTGCACACTCCGGAGGGCACACTGAGCGGAGCGCACATTCAGGGGTGTTCACACTCAGGGGAGTGCACACTGAGACAAGCACGCACTCAGGGGAGTACATACTCAGAGGAGTGCACACTCAGGGGAGAGCACACTCAGGAGAGCATACACACAGGGTAGCTCACACTCAAATGAGCTCACACTCGGGAGCACAAAGGAGAGTGAACACTCAGGGAAGCATGCACTCAGGGGAGTGCTCACTCAGGGGATTGCTCACTCAAGGAAGCATGCACTCAGTGCAGGGCACATCAAGGGAGTGCAGACTCAGGGAAGTGCACACACAGTGGAGTGCCACCTCGGGAGATTTCACACTCAGGGGAGCACGCACTCATTGTAGTGCACACTCAGGAGAGCAAATACTCAGAGGAGCGAATACTTAGGCAAGTGCACACTCAGAGGAGCACACACTCGGGAGTGCATGCTCAGGGTTGTGCACACTCAGACGAGGGCGCACTCAGGGGAATGTACACACAGATGAGCACGCACTCAGGGGAGCGCACACTCTGGGGAGTACACACTCAGGGGAGCGCACGCTCAGATGAGTGTGCACTCAGGGGTAGCACGTACTCAGAGGAGCACACACTCAGGGGAGTGCACACTCAAGGGAGAACACACCCAGGGGACTGCACACTCATGGGAGCACACACTCAGGGCAGTGCACACTCAGAGGTGTGCACACTCAGGGGAGCGCACACTCAGATGAGCACGCACTGAGTGGAGTGCACAATCAGAGGAGTGCCCACCCAGGAGTGCACACTCAGGGAAGCGCACACACAGGGGAGTGCACACTCAGGGGAGCACACATTCAGGGGAGTGCACACTCAGGGGAGCACACACTCAGATGAGCGTGCACACATAGGAGGGCACACTCAGAGGAGTGCACGCTCAAGGGAGGGCACACTCAGGGGAGCACACACTTAGGGGAGCGCACACTCAGGGGAGAACACACTCAGGGGAGCACACACTCGGGGGAGTGCTCACTCAGGGAAGTGCACACTCAGGTGAGCGCACGCTCAGGGGAGTTCACTCACAGGGGAGAACCCACTCAGGGGAGTGCACACTCATGGGAGCACACAGACGTGTGCTCACTCAGGGTAGTGCACACTCAGGTCAGTGAACACTCAGGGGAGTGCTCACTCAGGGGAGTGCACACTCAGGAGAGTGCACACTCAGGGGAGCACACACTCAGGGGAGTGCACACCCAGGTGAGCGCACACTCAGGGGAGAACACACTCAGGGGTGTGCACACTCGGGGGAGTGCTTACTCAGGGGAGTGCACACTCAGGGGAGCCCACACTCAGTGCAGTGCACACTCAGGGGCATGCATACTCAGGGGAGTGAACACTCAGACGAGTGCGCACTTGGGGTGCACACACTCAGGGGAGAACACACTCAGGGGAGCGCACCCTCGGGGGAGTGCACACTCAGGGTAGTGCACACTCGGGGGAGCATACACTCAGGGAAGTGCACACTTAGGGGAGCCCACACTCAGGGCAGTGCACACCCAGGGGAGTGCACACTCAGGCGAGGACACACTCAGGGGAGAGCAAACTCAGAGGAGTGCCCACAAAGGGGAGAGCACACTCAGGGAAGTGCACACTAAAGGGAGTGCACACTCAGGGGAGCATTCATTCAGGGGAGTGCACATTCGGGAGCACACACTCAGATGAGCACGCACTCACGGGAGTGCACACTCAGTGGAGTGCACACTCAGGGGAGAGAATGCTCAGGGGAGCACTCACTCCTGGGAGTGCACACTCAAATGGGATCACAATCAGGGAGCACACACTCAGGAGAATGCACACTCAGGGGAGGGCACACTCTGGGGAGCGTACACTCAGACAAGCATGCACTCATGGGAGCACACACTCAGAGGAGCAAATACTCAGGGGAGTGCACACTCAGAGGTGTGAATACTCAGGGGAGGGTACACTCAGACGTGGGTGCACTGAGGGGAGCATACACTCAGAGGAGCGCACACTCTGGGGAGTGCGCACTCAGGGGAGCACACACTCAGACGAGCATGCACTCAGGGGAGCAAGCACTCAGAGGAGTGCGCACTCAGGGACGTGCACACTCAGGGGAGCGCACACTAAGGGGAGTGTGCACTCAGGGGAGCATGCACTCATAGGAGTCCACACTCAGGGGAGTCCACATTCAGGGGAGAGCACACTCAGGGGAACACACACTCAGCGGAGTGCCCACTCAGGGGAGAGCACACTCAGGGAAGCACAAACTCAGGGAAGTGCACACTCAGGGGAGTACACACTCAGGGGAGGGCACATTCAGGGGAGAGCACACTCAGGGAAATGCACACTCAGACTAGTGCACACTCAGGGGAGTGCACAGAGGAGTGCACACTCAGGGGAGAGCCCACTCAGGGGAGTGAACATGCAGGGGAGCGAACACTCAAATGAGATCACACTCAGGGGAGCACACACTCAGGAGAATGCACACTCAGGGGAGCGCGCACTCAGGGGAGGGCGCACTCAGGGGACTGCTCACTCAGTGGAGTGCACAATGGGAGGGCACACTCAGGGAAACGTGCACTCAGGGGAGTGAGGACACAGGTCAGCGTATACTCGGGAGCGCACATTCAGGGCAGTGCTCACTTAGGGGAGCGCACACTCAGAGGAGCGAATACTCAGGGGAGGGCACACTCAGACGTGGGTACACTGATGGGAGCATACACTCAGAGGAGTGCACACTCTGGGGAGTGAACACTCAGGGGAGCGTGCACTCAGGGGTGTGCACACTCAGGGGAGCGCACACTCAGAGGAGCGTGCACTCAGGGGAGTGCACACTCAGGGGAGAACACACTCAGGTGAGCGCACACGCACACGAGCGTGCACTCATGGGAGCACGCATTTAGGGGAGCATGCAATCAGAGGAGTGCACACTCAGGGGAGTGCACACTCAGGGGAGTGCACACTCTGGGGAGCACACACACAGGCGAGTGTGCACTCAGGGGAGCATGCACTCAGGTGAGCACACACTCAGAGGAGCGCACACTCAGAGAAGCGCACACTCACAGGAGCACCCTCTCAGACAAGCGCACACTCAGATAAGCGCACACTCAGAGGGCCTCACACAGATGAGTGCACACTCAGAGGAGCTCACACTCAGGGGGGCGCCCACTCAGAGGAGCTCACATTCAGACGAACACACACTCAGAGGAGCTCACAATCAGAGGAATGCAGACTCATAGGAGCTCTCACTCAGACGAGCGCACACCCAGGGTAGCGAACACTCAGAGGAGATCACACTCATAGGAGCACACACTCAGATGAGCGCACACTTAGAGGAGCGTTTGTTTTGTTCTTGTTTGTTTTAAACAAACTCTGGGTTGATTTTAAAAGAAAGTAGGCTATCTCAACCTCATACCACCCCACCACCTGAGTTGTATACTGATAATTCTCTTGTTAAAAAACCGAGCGATTGCATTGGGATGTAATTTTATTACTGCTGGGCATCTGGGCATCATTTAATAGGTGCTTTCAAATTTTTTAAAGTGCCTGATAATAGAGTCATGATAGAGAAGTGTCCCTTGGATGTGTGTAGTAGTATTGTAGGCCCTGGAATTTTGGAGTTAGCCATCGTCTGTACCAACCACACATTCTCCCACCCCATTTTCAGCTGAGGAAACAGGTTTGGAAAAGATTTGTTCAAAGACTCACAGCTGTGAGGAAGAGGGTCAGCATTAGGATTAAAATCAAGAGCCAAGTGGATGAGTCTTCAATGAGCATGTTCAGATTGAGGGGGCGAAACAACATCAGGCCCCAGTGGGTTGTCAGGATCTGCAAATGTTCACAAGTGATTATCTTCAGTGTAATCCCCATGGCAATGTAGCAAAGTGCCTGCCGTAACTGGATGAGAATGATGATTATGCTAGAGAAAGAAAGAAACTCCTAGGGACAGCTTGATTGAGGAGGGGTTGTTATGCTTGTCGCCTCACAGTGTAGGACACGTCAATATAATCTCAGGGGATGAGCTACTGGGATGATCAATCAAAGATACTTTGTTTATAGCTTATCAGACCGATAACTCAAAAAGGTAGGGTATTCAATTAGGAAAAGAGGATATCAAATTGTCCCAGTTTGCAAACGACATGATAGTATATTTAGAATACCCCATCGTCTCAGCCCAAAATCACCTTAAGCTGACAAGCAACTTCAGCGTAGACTCAGGATTCAAAATCAATGTGTAAAAATCACAAGCATTCTTATATATCCATAACAGACAAATATAGAGCCAAATAATGAGTGAACTCTCATTCCTGATTGCTACAAAGAGAATAAAATACCTAGGAATCCAACTTACAGGGGATGTGATGGACCTATTCAAGGAGAACTACAATCCACTGCTTGATGAAATAAAAGAGGACACAAACAAATGGAAGAACATTCCATGATCATGGATAGGAAGAATCAATATCATGATGGCCATACTGCCCTAGATAATTTACAGATTCAATGCCATCCCATTCAAGCTACCAATGATTTTCTTCACAGAATTGGAAAAACGATTTTAAAATTCATATGAAACCAAAACAAGAACCTGCATTGCCAAGATAATCCTAAGCCAAAAGAATAAAGCTGGAGGCATCACGCTACCTGACTTCAAACTATACTACAAGGCTACAGTAACCAAAATAGTATGGTACTGGTACCAAAACAGAGATATAGACCAATGGAACAGAACAGAGGCCTCAGAAATAACATCACATATCTACAACCATCTGATCTTTGAGAAACCTGACAAAAACAAGAAATGGGGAAAGGATTCCCTATTTAATAAATGTCGCTGGGAAAACTGGCTAGCCATATGTAGAAAGCTGAAACTGGATCCCTTCCTTAAACCTTATACAAAAATTATTTCAAGATGGATTAGAGACTTAAATGTTAGTCCTAAAGCCATAATAACCCTAGAAGAAAACCTGGGTAGTAGCATTCAGGACATAGACATAGGCAAATCTTCTTGAAAAAAACACCAAAAGTAATGAAAATAAAAGCCAAAATAGACTAATGGGATCTAATTAAACTAAAGAGCTTCTGCACAGCTAAAGAAACAACCATCAGAGTGAACAGGCAACCTATAGAATGGGACCAGACCAGAACAAACCGGATCAAACCGATGAAACCGGACCAAACTGGACCAAACCGGACAAGACTGGATCAGACCACACCAAACCGGACCAGACCAAACCAGATCAAACCGGACCAGACCAGATGAAACCAGATCAGACCACACCAAAGCAGACCTGACCAGACCAAACTGGACCAGACCAGACAAGACCAGATCAGACTCCACCAAACCGGAACAAACTGGACCAAACTGCACCAAACCGAACCAGACTGATTCAAACCACATCAAACAGGAACAGATGGGACCAGACCGGAGCAGACCCAGACCAAACTGGACCAGACCGAACCAGACCGGATCACACCAGATCAAACCGGCTCAGACCGGAACAAACTGGACCGAACATGACCAAAGCGGACCAGACCAGATGAGACCAGACGAGACCAGACCAGACCAACTGGACCATACCGGATAAGACCACACCAAACCGGACCAGACCAGACCAAACTGGACCAAATTGGACCAAACCAGACCATACCAGACCAAACCGGATTAAATCGGATGAAACCAGAGCGAACCGCACCAAAGCGGATCAGACCACAACAAACTGGACGAGACCAGACCAGACCAACCGGACCAGACGAGACAAGACCATATCAGACCAAACCGGACCAGACCAGACGAGAACAGATCAGACTAGACCAAACTGGATGAGACCAGATCAGACCGGACCAAAACAGACCAGACCAGACCAAACCGGAAGAAACCAGACCATACCAAGACAAACCGGACCAGAACAGACCAAACTGGACGAAACCATACCAAACCGAACCAAACCGGAGCAGACTAGACCAAACAGGAGGAAACCAGACCAAACCGAACCAAAACGGATTGGACCAGACCAAACCGGACCAGACCAGACGAGACCAGATCAGACCAAACCGGACTAGACCAGACCACACTAAACCGGAACAGACCAGACCAGACTAAAGCTGACCAGACCACAACAGACTAAACCGAACCAGATCAGACCAGACCAAACCGGACTAAACCAGACCAGACTGAACCGGACCAGTCCAGACTAGACCAAACCGGACCAGACGAAACTAAACCAGAACAGACTAGACTAGAACATAACAGACTAGACCGGACCAGACAAGACGAGACAAGATCAGACTAGACCAAACCGGACAAGACCAGACCAAACCGGACAAGACCAGACCAGACCGGTTCAGACTGGATCAAACCGGATAAAACCGGATCGGACCGGAACAAACTGGATCAGATCAGATCAAACCGGATCAAACTGGATCAGACCGGATCAAAATGGATAAAACCGGATCAGACCACATCAAACCGGATCAGACTGCATCAAACCGGATCAGACCGCATCAAACAAGATCAAGCCAGATAAAACCGGATCGGACTGCATCTAACCGGATCAGACCGGATTGGAAAAAATCACACTGGATAAAACCGGATTGGACCGGATCAAACAGGATAAGACTGCAACGAAACGGATCAAACCGGATCAGACCGGATCAAGCCGGATAAAAATGGACAAGACCGCATCCAAACGGACCAGACCGCATCAAACTGGAACAGATGGGATCGGAAAGGATCAGACCAGATCAAACCGGATAAAACCAAATCAGACTGGATCAAACCGGAGTCTGAGGGTGGGAGAGCACCACTTCTGGAGTCACCAGGGCAGCATAGGAAAATTCCCAATCCGCGCCTGCCGGGGCTGGATGGGGGACCCCTGTTGCCTGCGTGGCCTGGCTGGGCTGCAGCAGGGCGAAGGCCCCTGCTCCCTTGCTCACGAAAGCCCCCGGTGGGAGAGTCCAGGGCGCGCAGGGCACGTGGGACGCGGGAAGCCCCGTCCCCCACGCCCCAGGGTGGGCGAAGGCCACCGGCGAGGGAGCGGGGAGACCCCAACAGGGGGCCGCGTCACACAGGCCGCCTGCGTGCGCCGGTGCCCCGGCACCCTGGCCTGGGTGCCTGGCCCTCCGGTTCTGAAACCAAATCTGAATCCGGGACTCCGGGAGGCCCGTCTCTCTGGCCAGCTCTTCCCGGGTGGCGATGCCCAGAAAGCAATCCTGCTGGAAGGCTCGCAGGAGCAGGGCGGTCTGGGACCGGGTGACAGCGGTCCGCTTTTGTCTGCCTTCCTGCGGGCCACGTTTCCCCGGCCAGGGCCGAGATTCCCGCCGGTGCTGCCTCAGCTGGCGTGATCTCTCGTTCTGAAACCAAATCTGGACCCTGGGCTCCGGAATGCCGATGGCCCGGGCCAGCTCTTCCCGGGTGGCGATGCCCGGGTACGGGTTCCGCTCGAAGCAGGCTCACAGGGCCTCCCTCTGGCTCGGGGTCCAAACGAGTCTCCTTCGCCGTCCTCGTCCTCGGGCCTCCGCCGGGAGGGCGCCGTCGCCAGGTGTCGGGAGAGCCATCGCGGGGAGACCCGGCCGGAATTCCGCCGACAGACACGGGCAGAGAGAGGCGGGCGGGCTCCCGTGCCCCTCAGTCGGCCTGTGCAGGGCGAGCAGGTCCAGCCAGGAGGCCGGCCTAGCCGGCCAGCGGCCCTTATAAAGGCCCACAGGCTCCACCCCTTCAGGAATGCCTGAGGAGCCCAGCGCCTGCCCGCCCTCGGAAGCCGGGACCTACAGGGCCCAGGTCACTGTGGCCTGGGTGTGGGTGGGGCCGGAGAAGCCCGGGAAGTGGGGAGTGGGGTGGGGGGAGGGGGAGGGGGGAGGGGGCCGGGGGCGGGGAGCGGGCTTCGGGGGCTGGCTCTCTGGGCCTCTCCAGGGTTTCTGCGGGGACTGGAAGCCGCTCTCGGGGCTCCGAGGGCGTTTTCAGCAGGCAGAAGCCAGCCCAGAAGGGTGGAGTGGAGTATGGAACTGGACCGCCCCCGTGAGAGTCTTGAGGTTTCCGGGCCCTCTCTCCGCGAAGGAGGCCGAGCCCGTGGTTGTCGCCGTTGCCATCATAGGCTCACACACGCAGGTGTGTAGGTCGCGTTCACTTCCGCGCGGAAGGGCCGAGCGAAAGCCCGGAGAAAGACTGCATCCCCGGCGTCACGGCCTGACGATGGAGGCCTGCATCATGCAACGTAGGGGGAGTCTCCACTGTGGCCCGCTCCGGAGACAGGCCAGTAGAGCGAAGACACGGTGCTGGCGCTCCACGCCTCCCTGGAAGGTTCCAGGTCTCCGCAGAGCTCGGGAATCAAACCGTCAACACGGTCAGGCTTCCGGGGGCTTCAGAGACGTGAGCAACCGGCCCCCTGGCAGATGGCAAAGCAAAACAATGTGGAATCCCGATTCGTGCCTCAGTCGTCCTGAGTGTGACTCCTGTGCGGACGGGGCTGCCCGCCTCGCGCTGCATTGCAGGGCTCAGCCTGGGGATGGGAGGTCTGTAAAGCATGCGGGTGAAAACCGGACGGCCACCCGAGCCTGGGTCTTTTGCCTCTGCGGACATGGCCCGTTCCTCGGGGAATGAGTGCCCCGCCGGCCGACGCCGCGGCCTTGGGCCCAGCCCTCTGCCCGCGCTGGGCGCTCGCCTGCTTCCCGGTGCGGGGGGGGGGGCGTGGGGGAGGGGGTGGTCCTGTTGCTGCTGGAGGCCGGAGACCGCTTTTCCTCCCTGCCAGAATCCCTCTGACCCTTGCTCCCTCCCGCCCCCACCCCCGTCCCTCCATCGCTCCATCTTCCCCTCTGTTCCCCACTCCCTCCCTCTCTCCGTCCCTCCGTCCCTCCCTCCCTCCCTCCCTTCCAACGTCCGTCCTCCGCACATCCCCTGAGGTCTGGCTCTCATCTCTCCATGTCTGCCTGCCTTCCCCCCGCCTGGAGCGGTCAGCATCCCGGGTTCGTGTGGGATCTGGGGTGTGCATGTAGCCGCCAGGTGCTCCATGGTGACAGCGGGGAGGCTGCAGGGGCACGGGTGGGCGAGTGACGGTGGAGCGGAGGCACAGAGGAGGCGAGCCGCCGGAGGGAGAGCAGGCCCGGACGCTGCCCGGGCCGGGTGTTTCGGGTCATGGAGGTCTCCAGCCAGCCGCCCAGTGCAGAACAGGGTGGTGGTGCTGGCGGTCGTGGTGGGGGTGGGGGTGGGGTTGCTGTGTTTGGGTGTGTGGGTGTGTGGTTGTGTGGGTGTGCCCGCACACCCGCGCATGCGCAGTAGACCGTCCCCCTCCTGGAACCTGGGCCGGCTCTGGAGTCCCCGGGATGCTCAGCTCTCCTCGGTGTGGAGTCTCTGGCCGCCGCCGCAGCCGCCGCCGCGCCCAGACCCGGAAGGCAGGAATGCCAGGCTGGTCAGCCCGGAGGGAAAACAGGCCTCTCCACACCGAGCCCGGTGCCCACCGCCAAAGGGAGGCCACCGCCCCGCCCCCGATCCCGTCCCAACCCCGGGTCCTAAAGCTCCTCCAGCAGAGCCCGGTATTCCTCCTCGCTGAGGAGTGGCGGTTCCAGCAAAGCGGGCTCTCCCACGTCCTGCAGCTCCGTCGGGGTCCCCGTTTCTAGCAAAGGTTGCGCCTGCTGCAGAAACTCGGGGGTCTCCAGGAGCTCAGCCAGCAGGCTGGAGGGGAGTGCAGACCAGCGCCCAGGCTCCTGGAGCGGCGGGGAGGGCGCCCGGATGGCTTGCATCTGCTCCCGCCCCGCGGAGGCCTCCTCCGGGGGCGCGGGACCCGGAGGCGGAGCTGCCCCGACTTGGGGCTCCCACTCCGCCCCGGCGACCTGGGGCCACTGGCCCCAGCCCCACCACAGACTCCCCTGGGACGTGGGCGGCGCGACCACACCCTGGCCCTGCGGCTCAGCTCCGGCGGGCCCAGGCTGTCCCACCGAGCAAGGGCCCGGCAGGCTGTGGTGCTGCGGGTCCTCCTCCCCCCGCCATTGGCTCGGGCTCGGAGGCCACCCCCGGGGAGTCTGAGGGTGGGAGAGCGCTCCTTCCGGAGTCGCCAGGGCAGCGTAGGAAAATTCCCAATCCCCGCCTGCCGGGGCTGGATGGGGGACCCCTGCTGCCTGCGCGGCCTGGCTGGGCTGCAGCAGGGCGACGGCCCCTGCTCCCTGGCTCACGAAAGCCCCCGGTGGGAGAGTCCAGGGCGCGCAGGGCACGTGGGGCGCGGGAAGCCCCGTTCCCCACGCCCCGGTGTGGGCGAAGGCCACCGGCGAGGGAGCGGGGGGACCCCTGCCGGGGGCCGCGTCGGACAGGCCGCCTGCGTGTGCCGGTGCCCCGGCACCCTGGCCTGGGTGCCTGGCCCTCCGGTTCTGAAACCAAATCTGAATCCGGGACTCCGGGAGGCCCGTCTCTCTGGCCAGCTCTTCCCGGGTGGCGATGCCCGGAAAGCGATCCTGCTGGAAGGCTCGCAGGAGCAGGGCGGTCTGGGACCGGGTGACGGCGGTCCGCTTTCGCCTGCCTTCCTGCGGGCCACGTTTCCCCAGCCAGGGCCGAGATTCCCGCCGGTGCTGCCTCAGCTGGCGTGATCTCTCGTTCTGAAACCAAATCTGGACCCTGGGCTCCGGAATGCCGATGGCCCGGGCCAGCTCTTCCCGGGTGGCGATGCCCCGGTACGGGTTCCGCTCGAAGCAGGCTCACAGGGCCTCCCTCTGGCTCGGGGTCCAAAGGAGTCTCCTTCGCCATCCTCCTCCTCGGGCTTCCGCCGGGAGGGCGCCGTGTCCAGGTGTCGGGAGAGCCATCGCGGGGAGACCTGGCAGGAATTTCGCGACAGACACCGGCAGAGAGAGGCCGGCGGGCTCCCGAGCCCCTCAGTCGGCCTGTGCACGGCGCGCAGGTCCAGCCAGGAGGCCGGCCCAGCCGGCCAGCGGCCCTTATAAAGGCCCACAGGCTCCACCCCTTCACGCGGGAGGAGCCCTGGGTCAGCCCGCCCTCGGAAGCCGGGAACCACAGGGCCCAGGGCACTGTGGCCAGGGTATGGGTGGGGCCGGAGAAGCCCCGGAAGGGGGGAGTGGGTTGGGGGGTGAGTTAGGGTTCGGGTTAGTGTTCGGGTTCGGATTAGGGTTTGGGTTCAGGTTCGGGGTTCGGGTCAGGGTCCAGCGTTCGGGTCAGGGTCCGGGGTCAGGGTTAGGGTTAGGGTTAGTTTAGGGTTGGGGTTTGGGTTCGGGTTCGGGCTAGGGCTAGGGTTAGGACTAGGGCTTGGGCTAGGGTTAGGGTTAGGGTTAGGGTTGAGGTTGGGGTTAACTTGAAGTTAGGGTTAGGGGTAAGGATTAGGCTTAAGGTGAGCGTTGGGGTTAGAATTGGGGTTAGGGTTTAGGGTTAGGGTTGGGTTTGAGGTTAGGGGTAGGGGTAGGGGTAGGGTATAGGGTTAAAGTTAGCATTGGTGAATGGTTTTGGGTAGGGGTTAGGTTTAAGGGTTAGTGGTTAGGGTTAGAGGTTAAGGTTATGGCTGGCCCTAGACTTGGAGTTGGGGTTGGGGTTGTGATTTGGCCAGTGTGCGGTTAAAGGTTAGATTTACGGATTAAGGATTTGGGTTAAGCTTGACGTTAGGGGTAACACCACTTGCCCTGGGTGACCCAGGCAGTGAGTCACTGACAGCCCTCCTGTTTGGCCCGTGGCACAGCGTGGAGCGAAATGGCCCACTGACTTTTCCAGACACTCGGACAATTTGTGATATAGTTTATGCAGTCATGCCCAGTAGTTCTATTGTTCAGTTTAATAGAATACCTAATTCTGTGTTTATTATGAATAAAGAGAGATTTCTTGTGGTTTTTCAGAATATGAAGCATATCTATTTTGCCTACCAGTTGGAAGTTCCAATACTACAGGAAGCATAAGTGCAGGTTATAATGATGGGCCTTTTATTATAAGACTGAATTCACATCAAACTGAATCAGTAACTCCAGCTGTATGAACAGGGTGAGATATTAAACATTTAATGAAAAGAATTCCTTTCTTAGGTCACAGCAAGGACTAAATATGTCTAATTATCATGCTCACTAAGAAGATGTATTGTGATATTTGCAGTTAATCACTCATTCAGTTCCAAGGGTATTTATTGTCTGCTCTGGGCATAACAACAATTGGAAGCAGTATGTTCACATGAAAAAAACTTACCTGAAGCTCTAAGTCACAACTTTCCATGAGCAGCACACATTTCTGATTTGAAATACATATCTAAAGCTTCAAATGCATAAATAGATACCCAATCTAGATCTAAGTTAATAGTTGCTTTGAATTAATTGTTTAAATTATCCTGGGAATCAGAAAGATATGTCTACATGAAACAATAAAGGTTATATTAGAATTAATAAACTTTAGAAGATGATTTTAATCTTAATATATAAACATACTACCTAAGCACAATGTTTAAATACATCTGCAACCTACTATTTTTAGATTTAGGTAAATCATTAATCCTTAAATTTGGAAAAGATTCCAGTGTTAGAGCTCTAGACTATGAAACTTGGATGTTCTTCTAAAATTTTTGAGTTTTTATCCAGAAATACATATTTTCCTGACACTGAGAACCGCAAGAAATTTCACTTGGAGTCTCCACATAGTCAACCATGTGTGATGTCAACATCAGTGTAATAGATACTATCACAAACATCCTGTGACTTTTATTTTTTTTTATACTTTAAATTCTGGGATACATGAGCAGAACGTGCAGGTTTGTTACACAGGTATACACGTGCCATGGTGGTTTGCTGCACCTGTCAACCCGTCATCTATGTTAGGTATTTCTCCTAATGCCATCCTTCCCCTAGGCCCCGACCTTGCAACAGGCCCCCGTGTGTGATGTTCCCCTCCCTGTGTCCATGTGTTCTCATTGTTCAACTCCCACTCATGAGTGAGAACATGCGGTGTTTGCTTTTCTGTTCCTGTGTTAGCCAAGAATGATGGTTTCCAGCTTCATCCATGTCCCTGCAAAAGACATGAACTCATTCTTTTTTATGGCTGCATAGTATTCCATGGTGTGTATGTGCCACATTTTCTTTATTCAGTCTATCATTGATGGGCATTTGGGTTGGTTCCCAGTCTTTGCTATTGTGAATAGTGCTGCAGTAAACATACGTGTGCATGTATCTTTATAGTAGAATGATTTATAATCCTTTGGGAATATACCAGTAATGGGATTGCTGGGTCAAGTGGTATTTCTGGTTCCAGATCCTTGAGGAATTGCCACACTGTCTTCCACAATGGTTGAACTAATTTACATTCTCACCAACAGTGTAAAAGTGTTCCTATTTCTCCACATCCTCTCCAGCATCTGTTGTTTCCTGACTTTTTAATGATCGCCATTTTAACTGGCATGAGTTGGTATCTCACTGTGGTTTTGATTTGCATTTCTCTAATGACCAGTAATAATGAGCTTTTGTCATCTGTTTTTTGGCCACATAAATGCCTTCTTTTGAGAAGTGTCTGTTCATGTCCTTCACCCACTTCTTGATGGTTTTTTTTTTCCTTGTAAATTTAAGTTCCTTGTAGATTCTGGATATTAGCCCTTTGTCAGATGGATAGATTGCAAACATTTTCTCCCATTCTGTAGGTTGCCTGTTCACTCTGATGAGAGTTTCTTTTGCTGTGCAGAAGCTCTTTAGTTCAGTTAAATCCTATTTGTAAATTTTGGCTTTTGTTGCCGTTGCTTTTGGCGTTTTAGTCATGAAGTCTTTGGCCATACCTATGTCCTGAATGATATTGCCTAGGTTTTTTTCTAGGGTTTTTATGGTTTTAGGTCTTACGTTTAAGTCTTTAATCCATCTTGAGTTAATTTTTGTATAAGGTGTAAGGAAGGGATCTAGTTTCAGTTTTCTGCATATGGCTAGCCAGTTTTCCCAACACCATTTATTAAATAGGAAATCCTTTCCTCATTGCTTGTTTTTGTCAGGGTAGTCAGACATCCTAAACTTTTAAATTTAAGAATTTACATTTTTTTAAAGTAACTGACAACTGACAATCATTTAAAAATCCATAACTTAAAAAAAAATTCCTTCTGTGTTTTTAACCAAGAGAAATGAAAATCTGTTGACACAAAGGCCTGAATATAAGTATTCATAACAACTTTCTTCTTAATAGCCAAATATTTTTAAAATAGCCTATCACTGAAGAATAGATAAGCTGTAATATATTCCTACAATGGTTACCATGTCTACAGAAACTCCCAAAATTAGCCACGAGTGGTGGCGCACACCTGTAGTTCCTGTAGCTACTTGGGAGGCTAAGGCGTGAGTATCGGTCGAGCCTGGGAGATTGAGGCTAGAGTAAGCAGAGAAATGACAGCACCCTGGACATGGCAGCACATGCTCACAGTCCCACCAGGACAGAACTGAGAGCAGGGAGCGGTTGGAGTGGACCAAGGCTTTGGCCTATGGCAGGCCCTGAGCTCAGACGGGTGAAGGAGTTCATAGTTGTCTGTCATTAGAGTCGTTCTGCCTCTGGTTCAGCTGCTCAGGGCTGGGCAAAGCTAGTCACTGTCTCAGAAGGACCCACAGATTGTCCCAGAAGACAGGGCGGGCCTTGTGTAGACTGGGCCCTGCTTACTCGTCTCAGGACAGAGTCTGGGTAAGTTGGCCAGAAAAGCCATTGTCATCATTTGAGCTGGCCCTCAAAGACAAGAGCTCAAGGAGCAAAAGTGCAGATTGGTGTAAATTGTCACAATGTCCTGGAGGGGGCCTCTGAGGTCACTTGGTCAAATGCCCACAGCGTCTTCTGGGGAAACCAGGAGTTGAAGGCTGTGCTGCCTGTGGGTCTCCCCCTCTGCTCTAGTCTCTTGGGGGGTGGGGTGGGGTGAGGAGGTTCCTAATCTGGGTCCTGTCTGGAACCTCTTTCCTTCTGATCACCGGACTCTAGGCCCTGAGTTTGACAGTTTTCCCATCCCGGCAGAGGCTAACAAGACTCCTGCATTCATTTCCACCCAGGATTGGCCTGGACAAGACCCTTCTTTGGTCTTTAAACTTATTCATGTCATTAAGCTCATTTATCTGTTCTCTGCTATGCACACACTCAGTCATGCCACCACCACTCCCGCCATGTCTGCCATCTTAGCAGGGCTGTGCATGCCAGGGCACCTGGGTCTGTGAGGGTGCGGGCACCTCTAGACCATCAAACTCAGCTGCATCTCCCTTTTCCCCACTGGGCTCATCCACATGGCTGCCCACCCCCAATGACAATGGATGCCCTGGCCCCACCCCCAATGACGATGCACGCCCTGGCCCCAGCCCCAACGACGATGCACGTCCTGGCCCCCCACCCCTGGGGGTTTCTTGGGGACATCCTAGGTGTGATCTCACTGGGTCTGGGCTGCCCCCTCCTCACTGCCTCCTAGGAAGCCCCAGTCCCTGCTCACTTTTCAGTCATCAGGCTCCGGCTGCGTCTCCCACACATTCGGAGCCAGCCTCTCCCCTCATCCGCCCGGGGCCCTTCCTCCTTCTGAAACAGTCTCTCCAGCCTGCACCTAGCGTGGGTTTGGACAAAGCCCCTGTATCCTTCTAAGCTCAGGGCCTGCACGGGCCAAAGCCTTGGCCACCCCCGAGGCTGCCCCCTGCTCCCTGCAGTTCTGTGCTGATGGGGCTGCGAGCGTACTGCCACGGCCAGGGTGCTACCATTTCACTCGGACGTGTGGAGGGTGGGGTGTCATCCTCAGGTGTCAGCTCAGGACCACACAGGCCCTGGGACAGCTCCAGGAAGGCCCTGCCTGCCCGGGTCACCCTCATGCAGGTCCCACAATGCAGACATCTGACAGTGACCACGGTGGATCTTGAGGAGACAGGTCGACCTCCCAGCACCCCAGAAACTCGGCCCTGGGAGTGGCTGTGGGTTAGAGGGGAGGGCCTTGCCCACGGGAACATCAGGCCTTGGACACTTTCCCACTGCAGTGCTCCCTGGAGGGCACCTGGGTGTGGCTTTTGAGGTCCCCAGAATCGCACCCACCCTCTGCCTGCAGGTGTTTCCCACCACCCTCCCACGAGCCCCTTCCCCTGAACGTCCCCAGTGCTGTCCTCAGCGGGGCCTCTGCTAATCCTCTCCACAGTCAGTAGGAGCTCCCACCGGGTCCTCCTGGGCCGGCCCTCGCTGCCGCCACGCACCTCACTCTCTTTACTGTCACCAGCCCCCTGCAGTCCATGCTGTTATTATCCCAACGTGACAGATGCGGACACCGAGGCACAGAGAGGCTGGCAGCCTTGCCAAGGGCAGCAGGAGGGAGGCTGGAGTAGCCTGGACCCCACTCCGCTCTCTCGTTCACCGGCACTAGATCTGTCTCTATGGCCACATCCCGGGCTATTTCAGACCAACACGATGGCACAGGTCACTTAAATAAAAAAGAAAACAAACAAATGTAAACACCTGCGCCTATCCCTTGCTGTCCGTGCGCTCCTCTGATTGGGATCGTGGCTCTCTGCTGCCCTCCTGTGGCCGTTGGTTGTCCTGGGTGGGGACGGGCGCTGGCCTCGGACAGCAGCGGATACTGATTCCTCCAGGGTCAGACCTTGGCGCGAAACGTGATCAGGACAGATCTGAGCCCGCGGTTATGGAGAGGCCAGCTTAGCTTTCATACGTGTCACAAACACATACACAGTCGTTCCAAATGGAGGTGTAGAGCAATTTTTAAATTTAAAATTCATGTTTTATGTTTATTTGTTCTAGAGATGGGGTTTCGCCATGTTGCCCAGGCTGGTCTCAAACTCCTGGGCTCAAGTGATCCTCCTGCCTCGGCCTCCCAAAGTGCTGGGACTGCAGACATGAGAAACCCTGCCCAGCTGAAATGGAATATTTCTAATTTGTAGAGATAGGCTCTGTCTGAGCTGCCCTGGCTGGCGTGCAGTGACACTGCAATGTCTGACTCCCGGACTCAAGGGATCCTTGCGCCTCAGCCTCCCATCTTCAGCTGGGATTATAGGAATGAGCTGCCACGCCTGGCTTCAAGCAATTTTTATATTCACACACACAGAACATGGACCTAACTGATTGCCATGAAGATTTTTCACGTCTATGCCCCCAAACTACCCAATACAATGAACGGACAACTTGATGGGAAAGGATTTGGTAAGGCAGTAGGCAAAAAAAACTGGCCTTGAGCATTTTAAACTATCAGTTATAAAAAATGTCAGGTATACACAAAAGTGAAGCAAGTAACAAAAACTCCCACGACCCCTGGCGAGATTCTTGCTGCTTCTACTCTCCTGTGCTCTCACGTCTATTTTCTTTTTACTTTTTGTTTATTTTATTTTATTTTTTTGAGACAGGCTCCTGCTCTGTCTCCCAGGCTGGAGTGCAGTGGCACGATCACGGATGTGTGCCACCACACCAGGCTGATTTTTGTATTTTTCGTAAAGATGGGGTTTTGCCACGTTGCTCAGGCTAGTCTCCAACTGCTGGGCTCAAGCAATCCTCCCACCTTGGCCTCCCAAAGTGGTAGGATTACAGGTGTGAGCTACGGCATCGAGCCCCCTTTCACACGTATTTTCTCTGTGTATATTATTTCCTTACAAATCTCTAACAATTCTAAATCTCTAAGTTTGCAGTCGCTCACACTGAGACTAGTTGTGCAACGCTTGTTTCATAAGGAGCATTGATAGTGAACTGAATTGTGTGCCTGGACATAAGAGGACCCTGTGGAACCTTTTTGTGATCTGGAACTTGCCACATTTCTGGGTGCTGGTAGGTGTTCAGTAGATATTTTTCAACTGAATGCCTGGTCCTTGTGCAGGAAGTGAATTAAGGACACAAAATCAATGCCAATGAAATGCAAGAAAATGAAATAGGAATTATCCCACCATGATTAAGGCAAAGGCTGGTAAAACTTTTGTTTTGGCGATTGTGGTCCAAAATCCTGTGTCCATGAAAGAGGGCTAGATTAAGTTTGCTATAAATTTTCTTCCAGTCTAGAGATTCAGTGGTTATAGATAAACAGTTCTGGTTGGAATACTCAAGATACTTATGGTTTGAGGGGTGCAAAATCCTAGAGAAATCTGAGTGGGCATGAGGTTAATCAGGGATGCTTCCTGGAAGAGCAGAATTTGGGGCAAATTGAAATTTGTACAAGGCAAAAATATATGATGAGAATGAGAATACACAGAAAGAGATTTAAAATTATAGAGCTTATGGCTGGGCATAGTGGCTCATGCCTGTACTCCCAGCACTTTGGGAGGCCGAGGAAGGAAGATCACCTGAGGCCAGGAATTAAAGACCAACCTGGCCAACATGGTGAAAACCCGTCTCTACTAAAAATACAAAATTTAGCCAGGCATGGTGGTGAGCACCTGTAATCCCATCTACTTGGGAAGCTAAGGCAGGAGAATCACTTGAACCCCAGAGCCAAAATCATGCCACTGCACTCCAGCCAGGCGACAAGAGTGAAACTCTGTCTCAAAAAAATATATACAGACAGCTTAAATTAATTTGGTAGGTTGGGCATTACCTAAGTGGTATCAGCAAGAGGTCACAGAATATACCAAGATGCATTTACACAACAGAAAATCTTGCAGCCCCGTGACTAAGGAAAGTTACTTCTATTTTCACCAGTCCTTGGAGACACCTCTTCAGGCAATTAAATGCCCAAGGGAAGGAGCCTCCTGCGAAGTTGTTTGCTCATCTCAGCTGCGGCAAAAAACCCGTGTCTCCCATGGGGAGGTGAAGAGGAAAACCGGATGATGAGGCAGGGACGTACCGATCTGAGCCGCAGCTTCATCTCCTGTAAAATGGACATCATATTTTCACCACAGAATGTTTTCTGTGAGAATTAAGCTGAGTGGACAATCTAAAGTCATCTCCCATGGTAGGCCCTGGGTGCCACCTCCCTCCGCTTCTCTAATGTCCAGCAAACACCTCCCTGGGGTTTGGTCTAATCCTGAGGCCCAGTTCTGGCCTTTTTTCTCTCTGCCTTCAATGGAGATAATTTTTTCCGTGAAAAGAGGATTCTACTGCAAATATATGCAAAGGACAGGTACAGAGCTTGGAAGCATGGATACAAGTCCTGCAAATAGTTCAAACCGAAATACTGAAAATCAGTTTTCAAATAGCAGATGAAATTTTGCCACCATGCTCCAGTCTTCATTCCCCAAAGGGGAAGCAGTTCAGCCAGTTTTCTCCTTACAGAGGCTGAGCTGACACAGAGCGGCGCGCACTGCTAGGGCGTGGTGAGGAGACAGCAGGCTTGGGGGATTTCCACTGAATACACAAGCAAGCAGTTACACAGTGTGAGGGGTGGACACTCTACAAAGAGAACGATGAAGTTTTATTTTCTGCCATCTATAAGTTGTTCACCTAAGACCCTAGTGCTGGGCTATAACTGGTGTGAGACATCATGTAAACAGGTGTCATGATCCTAACCATTAATGAGAAAACCAAGACTGAAAATAAGCAAATTATTCACCTGACAATCCAGAGCCAAGAGATGGCAGAGCCAGGCACTGGATGCCTTGGGTTCAGTGCTGGCTGCCAATCCTGCAGTGGTCCAGCCCCTTCCTCAGTGCCCCCATCACCTCCCGGTTCCTCAAGCTGTAAATGAGGGGGTTGAGCATGGGAGTAAGGACCGTGTAGAAGACAGAGGCCACCTTGTCATGGCTGGGGGCCCGGTAGCGCCTAGGCCTCAGGTACATGAACATGGCTGCCCCATAGAAGAGGGTGACAGCTGTCAGGTGAGAGGAGCAGGTGGCCAGAGCCTTTTTCCAGGCCTGAGCAGAGCGCATTCGCAGCACAGTCCCTAGAATGCAAGCATAGGAGGCCACGATGATGGAGAAGGGGAGGAGAAGCATGAAGACACAGCAAGCAAAGAGGAGGGTGTCAAAAAGGGAAGTGTCTGCACAGGCCAGCTTCAGTAAAGCTGGAACCTCACAGAAGAAGTGATCCACGTTCCTCGAGCCACAGTAAGGTAAGCTCATGGCTGCCACCATCTGAATCACTCCATCGATTATCCCAAAGGCCCAGGAGCTCCCAGTAATCTGGAGACGGACCTTCTGATTCATGAGGATGGGATAGTGAAGTGGGTGGCTAATGGCCACATAGCGGTCATAAGCCATGAGTCCCAGCAAGAGCCCCTCAGAGCCCACGAGAGAGACAAAGAGGCCAATTTGTATCCCACAGCCCACAAAGGAGATGGACTTCCTGCCAGACAGGAAGTTGGCTGCCATCTTTGGCACAATGTTACAGACCAACATGAGGTCCATGAGGGAGAGCTGGCTGAGGAAGAAGTACATGGGGGTGTGAAGTTGAGGGTCCATGTAGATGAGGAAGATGAGGAGGACGTTCCCACCGAGGGCCACTGTGAAGACCACCATCACTGCAGAGAAGAGGACAAGGTCAGTCTGGCTGTGGGAAAAGATGCCCACGAGGATGAAGCCATCTGTGTATGATTGGTTCACCATCTTCCCATGGCGTAGTCGTTCACAGTCACCTGAGAACACAGAGAAATTATGAGACTGAGAGACATGTCTCTATCGTGCTCCAAATTCTTCCGTTCAACAGCATATGCTCCGAGACATGCAGGAGGACACGCTCGTCTTCCTGTGACACAGGTGACAGGACCTCTGCCAGCTCTGGAATTGGACTCCACATGGTTATTCGTGCACGTCCAAACCCAGAGGGTAGAAATGGGATCATTTCATGTGCCCCAGGACTGTTGGACGATTCTCCTTCAGCCAGCAAAGCCCAGGCTTTCCACATAGCTGGGGTCACATGGGTTTGGTCCACTGTCTCTAACGGGCCTTGGACTATTTCATGCCCAAGAGATCATTTACATGTGTTACAAAAAGGAAAGATTATGGAGATGTGAGATGTTCTTTAGTCTTTATTTTGTTCAGGTCAAAAATCCTGGGACCATTTTCAATTTCTCTATTTCTTTAATTCCCTAGGTCCAAACCATCAGAAAGCCCTTTGGCCGTACCCTCAGTGTTTCTCAGAATCTAATTCGCTCTTCCCACCCCCACCTAAACTACCCGAGTCCCAGCCACCCTCCTCTCTCCGATGGGTTATTGGAGCCTCTTCCCCGGTCTCCCAGCTTCTGTCCTTCAACCCTTGAGTCTATTGTCGCAGCATTTGTAGAGAGTCTGCTAAACTGTAAGGCATTTGTGCAACTTTCCTAGTGAAAGTATGTCGATGACATCCTAAATTACTCCAAATAAAGCCCAGGTCTTACAGTGGAAAGTAAAGTCCTACATCACACACACACACTCAGAGACACACACAGACACACACACACATAGATACATATAGACACACAGACACATGGAAATACACACGCACACACATAGACACAGACACACAGATATACACACAGACATATACAGACACATGGAAATACACACACACAGACATATGAAAATATACATGCAGAAATACACAGAAACACACAGACACACACATAGGCACGTGGAAACACACACAGACACACACAGACACAGATACACAGACATATGGAAACACAGTCCCCCGCACGTCCCTCTGAGGTCCCCTGTGGCCCCTCCCTTGCTCACAGAGCTCCCGCGGGTCTCCTGGCCTGGGTGCCCATGCCCTCCGTGCTTTGCTGTTTTCCTAGGTCTTTCCCAGGTCTCCCTCCCTCCCTGCTTCCTGTCTTTCCTCAGACGCTGGTCTTCATAGAGAGCTGTTCTGTGGCAGCGGATGAAAAAGCTGAACGTCTCGCTCTCCCAAGCCCCTTTCTGCTGCCATTTTTCCAGGGCACCGGCGCCATCTGACACGCACACGCTCCCGTATTTGGACTGTGCCCGTCTGTGAGATCCACCAGAGTGAAGGCACCGTTTCCATTCGCCATGACCTTGGCAGCCCCCAGAATGGTGCCTGGCTCATAGCGGGACCTCAACCCATACGTGGTGACTGAATAAAGTCAGACGTGATGGAGTGACCTGTGGCTGCAATCTCCATTTTCTGCAGAAAGGCTCCCACTTCACTGGCCGTGGTCTGAGTGTCACAGGAGTTTGCTGTTTGAATCGTTTCTACCAGAGGACCTGCTCCACATAAGGGCGGCCATTTATCTGTGAGGCCTCTGCACGCTGGTGTATCCACGTCCACCTTACCTCACTGCAAGGCTAAATGCGGCTGCTCCACGGGACGCCACACTCTCTGTGCCAAGACCCCGGGGAATTTCCTAAACTGGGATGGGCCTGCCCAGGCCCAGGACCCTGCAGCTGGCTGCTTGATCTGTGTCCCTAGGTAAGGGAGCTGGTCCTGGTTCGTGCCCAGGAGGGTGTGCCCAGGGGTCCTTGCCACGGATGACCCCTGGAGTGATGTGAAGGGGATTTCTACAGGAGCAGATCTGTTCCCACAGCAACCAAGCACCATCTCAGCCATATCAGCCACAGGTTCCACCAAGCAGTGAAACAAACCGGGTCCCCCCAGATCCCCCAGCAGAAGGGATGCCCAGCCCTACCACCGTGTCCAGAGGCACCAGCCACAGGCACCTCCCAGGATGTGCACTCCCCACTCCCCCTCCCCAAATCTCTTAAACTGCAGTACTACGTGGTTGACTGATGCCATTTCTCCCTCCCTCCTGCGTGGTTCCCCTGCTCTCAGACTCACACCCGCTGTGCACTCAGCATCTCCCCTCAGCTGCCTCACGGGCTTGTTCCACCCGAAGTGGCTTCTCCCCCGGAGATGTGCCTGTTCTCCCCTCTCAGCTCAGTGAGTGGCAGATCTGTCCAGGTTCACAGGTCACAACACTCGCGTCATCCAGGACTCCCGTCCTTCCCTCCACACACATGTCCCAGACATCGGAAACCCCTGCTGGCTGCTCTTACAAAACACACCCCTGGCCAGCACGCACCCCTGCCAGCTCCCGCCTGGCCCCACCACCTCTAGAGCGTCCCTGGAGGGTGGCAATGATCCCGACTGCGTTTGCCTTCCAGTCTACCCTGGCACGCCCCAGCCTGTCCCGGTCTATCTGTCACATAGCCCTGGGGTGGACCCATCTCTGCAAGAATAAAGCCAAAGTACTTCCAGAGGAAATGCAAGACTCCTCAGCAGCCCTCCACCACCACCCACACCTTTCCTTCCCCTCTCCCAGGATTCCCTTCCTGCCCGTCTCCCCAGCCTCCTGGAGCTGCTCCCACGCTGCAGGACAAGGCCAGCCCCAGGGCCTGGACACTTTCTCTCACCTCCGTGCAGAAGGCTCTTCCCAGACCGGCCCTGCCTTGCTCCCTCACCTCCTCCTCCTCACCTTCTCAGCAAGGCCTTCCCTCAGCACCCGTTCAGAGTTGAAACCTTCCTCTGCCTCCCTTCCCCGCCTTGGTTCCCACAGCAGGTCAATGGGCACGGCGGGCCCCAGGCTGCTCACGTGGGTGTCTGTTCTCTGCTTTCCCAACTAGAACCCATGTTCCCCGGCGCCACGGGTGCTCGTGGCGGGATCCCTGGCTCCCGGAACAGTGCCTGGCACGTCTGTTATGTGCTCATTCTCACTGTTGCCCCGGCTGGAGTGGAGCGGCGCCATCTCAGCTCACTGCAACCTCTGTCTCCTGGATTCAAGCGATTCTCGTGCCTCAACCTCCTGATTAGCTGGGATTACAAGCCTGTGCCACCACACCTGGCTAATTTTTATATTTTTAGTAGAGATGGGTTTTGCCACATTGGTGAGGCTAGTGTCAAACTCCTCGCTTCAAGTGATCTGCCCCCTCCGCCTCCCAAAGTGCTGGAATTATAGGCGTGAGCCACCGTGCCGGCCACACTCAGTCAATACATGTTGAATGAATAATAATCGTGTTGGCTGGGTACTGTGGTTCATGCCTGTAATCCCAGCAGTTTCGGAGGCCGAGGCAGAAGGACCACTTGAGGTCAGGCGTTTGAGACCAACCTGAGCAACAAAGCAAGTCCCCGTCTCTATTGTAAAAATAGAAACAGTTATCCGGGCCTGGTGATTCACACCTGTGGTCCCAGCTACTCGGGAGGCTGAGGCAGGAGGATCACTTGAGCCCAGAAGTTCGAGGCTACACTGAGCAGTGATCATGCCGCTGCACTCCAGCCTGGCTAGCAAAGCAATATCATGTCTCAAAAAAAAAAAAAGAAAATGTACTATGAAATACAACAGAATTTATTCTTCCATCTCACTGGCTCACTTTCCTGCTCTCTAACTTCAGACCTTTCGTTTGGGTGTTTAGTTAACGGCTTCACTTTTCTTCCTAGAAACCACAACACAGAAGAAGCCACTGCGTCTCTGCAATATTCTCCCCGGGACGGGAGGACCCCATCCCTTGTCAGCCCCCTCCTTCCTACCCCTTCACCTTCGCTCTCCCCACACATCCATCCTTGTCTTCCTGTTGTGGACCACTCTCCACCCCGGGAACCCAGAGCCCAGTCTCCAACCCAGACAGAGGGAGGGGGACAGGAAAAGGGGAGTAAGACACCAAGGAGAGAGAGAGAGACGTGGGTCAAAGGAAGAGGACGAGAAGAAAGAGTGAGGAGAGACACCACACCAGCAGAGAGATGCCCCTCCAAAAACCCAGACAAAACAATTACACCCTGATGGAGGCAGACAGTAGGAGGAAGAGCAAGTGTTGATGAACAAGACAAATGGGGATGTGAACCAGCAACAGGAGCAGGAGCTGCAGGGAAGAGAGAGGAGGCAACAGGACAAGACCCTCACTCACCTGTGGGTGGGTCCCCTGCAGGGAAACATACTCAGCAGGGACGCCTGCAGAGGAGATCCTAGCATCAGAGTCATGCACTCATCCTCCTGTGTTTGCTCCCACTGGGTCAGGAGACGGGAGGAGCCCCAGCCCCAACCTCCTTCCTCAGCTCTGGCCAACTCCTCGTCAGGCTGCGGAGCCCATGGCACCCCCGACCTCTGGTGGCCCCTCAGGCTCAGAGAGTGTGGTTCACACAGACCACAGCCTCCTCTCAGAGGGAGAAATGGGCTCAGGGAAGGAGCTGGTGCTGGGCAGGAGGGCAGAACCAGTGGCGGTGCCCTGAGCCCACCCAGGATGCCCACCTCCCTACAGGACACCCTGGCTCTGGCCCAGGTGGCAGAACCGCCTCCCACTGCCCACACAGGTACTGAACCCAGACACGGGGTGAGGAGGGGAAGCTGACTTCAGACCTCAGCTCCCAGGGGACCCCACAGACTCCAGCCCTGGAAGGGGCACTCCCAAGATTACAATTAAAAAGACCCACAGAGGGGCCTGGGGACAGGAACAGGACCAGGGTCAGTGGGGACAGTGTGAGGAAACCCAGCTGGGGAAGGAAGGATGCAGGACACAGGAATACAGAAATGCAGAGGACATTCTTGGTGCTCCACATTGCCCCCCACACACACGTCCACTTCCCAGTGACCTCCAGCACCTCCCATGGGGTCTCCATGTCACAGCTGTCCCTTGGGCCCTTGCTGCACCCCCCAGCCCACACCTGTCCTTCACCTGCCCCCATTAAGTCAGCCTACATCTCCCGTGACATGCAAGGCACTGGGTGGGGGGCTCTGGACACAGTCCTTGCTCAAGGGGTTCACAACCTCGTGGGAGGGAAAGAACAGTCCCCCCTTCACGAGAGTCAGGTGGAGCGTGGGGGCCTGGCTGGGGTCATCATAACCCTGAGAGGCGTTTCTGCAGGGTCTGTCCTCATGGTCTGCTGGGGATGGGGCTGAAGTCCACGGTTCTGATGCTGCCACGCGTGCAGGCCTGGGGAGCCCTGCCTTCCACTCTCAAGAGCATTTCACATTGGAGGATGCATTTTATGGTCATCTGTGGCTTTATGTCGCACGGAAGCAGGTCATTTTCTCAGGGGCCAATGTGCTTGAAATCCCCTTGCCACACGGCTCAGACACCAGAGGCGTTTGTTCCTTCTGAATCTCCAGTTCCCCGGTGTCTTTCCTACCACACTTTTGGTGCGTGCCGTCTCCCTGATCCAGCTTCCAGCTACGGCAGGAGTCTGAGGAACATGCAGGCAAGGAGGCCATGAGGGAGACGCAGGAAGACCAGGGACAGACAGAGGTAGACTAGGGAGGAAGGGAATGGCCACCTCGCAGCTGGTGTGGTGCAGGCTGGCTTTTGAGGACTGGACCTGGAGCATCTCCTACTCCTCTCCCATGCCAGCCTTCTCCTCTATCCTCCTATGCACCCAATGCTTTCCACACTCACACTTTTTCTCCAGCCACTTCTCCCCATCAGCATTTCCTCTCTCTTCTTCCTCTGTTACTCTTCAGCCTTATCTAATTCCCCAAGACCCAGCTCAAGCCCACCTCCAGCCAGAATTCCTCCAGAACTCAATCCACCAAGACTTCCGCCTGCCGCGGCTTCCTGTCCGTTCCTCTGGCAGCGTATGTCCACGGCCTGCTGACAGCTCTTGTATTGCCTTTTATCGTATTATTCAGGGGGAACTTTTGATGACATGCAAACAAGGAAACACTTTTATTTTTGTACAGCCACTGCTTTTAAATAAGACATCACAATTCATTCTCCACATCTTCATAACATCTCATGCAGATCAAGAGTTTTCTGGTGACTTTGGGTAGTAAGACAAAGGCTCATTTATATATTCTAAAATCCAGTCCATTGAAAATCAAAATTTGAATCTCACATTCAATTCGGTGTTGGTCCCCTTGACACAGCCTAAATCAAGACTAACTTCGAGCTTGGAGACCCGCAGTAGGGAAGGGAGAAGAGTCTGCTAACAGCAATCATAGTATGCATCCTTTCAGATTTTAAGGGAGGTGGGGATACTCTTTGAAATGTCAGTTTTTCTCAAATAAATTACTAGGATGTCTGAACCGATTTCTTTTACTTGGAGAACTACTTTGCATAAATAGAGGCACTCTCTTTTATATGAGTAGCTTAATTTAAAAATGTTTAATCTGGCGTGGTGGTGCATGTCTGTGGTCCCAGCTACTCCAGAGGCTGAGGTGGGAGGATCACTTAAGCCCAGGAGGTCAAGGCTGCAGTGAACTGAGATCACACCCCTGCACTTCAGCCTGGGCAACAGAGCCAGACCCTGTCTCAAAAAAAATATATATATATATATATAGTCTAGGACATTCAAATTGTCAAACTCCCCTAATTTTTGTACTAAAATGAAAGCAGCAGCTGTCACATTAATATCCAGGAGACGTCATTATTGATGTTTCTCCGGTAAGAATTCTTAAATGCTCATCCTATTATTATGTTTTATTCTTGATAGTTTAGAGAAACCCACTGATGTATCTACTGAGGAAATTATATAATTTCTGAAATTTGTTTGTAGATAATCCAGCTGTGAAGGGGAGAGGGAGAGGTGGGTGGGGTGTAGACGTAACAGTGTTGACCCTGAGCTGCCAATTGCCAGCACTGGGTGGTGAGTGCAGAGAAGTTTATTATACGATGCTTCCAGGCTTTGGATGTGTCTAAAATGCTCTATAACGAGAACTTGGAAGGTCGCTGGACACTGGTTGAGTGAACTATAATGTATCCACATAACAGAGTGCCGTACAACTGTAAAAGGACATCGAGTGTTTCTTCTTCTGCACTGGAGTGATCTTCAGGAGATAATGAGGGGAAAAGCCTGGTGCAGAACAGAACACAGCCTGCTGCCTCCGGTGTGAGAAAGGAGGAAATCTATGAACAAGGCTTTTTTTACATTTTCAAAATCAACTATAAAAGGATAATTGCAAACTAATAAATACGGTTCCATGTTGGAGGAGGGAAGAAATGTGGTACGAGATAGAGACAGAAACTAGTTTTTTTTTTTAAGAGACAGGGTCTTGCTCTGTGGCCCAGGCTGGAGTGCAGCAGTACCATCATGGCTCACTGCAGCATCCAACTCCTGAGGTAAGGGCACTCTCCTGAGCTCCAGAGATCCTCCTGCCTTAGCCCCTGATTAGCTAGGACCACAGGAGCATGCCACCACACCTGGGTGATTCTTTAATTTTTTGTAGAGATGAGTCGTGCTATGTTGCCCAGGCTGGTCTCACACTTCTGGCTTCAAGCAATCATCCCCCCTTCAGCCTCCCATAGTGCTGGGATTACAGGCAAGAGCCGCCACTCCTGGCTAAAACTACACATCTTTAAGTGTGCTTTATTTTATAGTTGGACTTCAGTACATGTTTTGTACAATTAAAAATCAAAATTAAATCAAAAAGTAAAAAAATTTCAGCCACTGTGAACTAGTTTGTATGAGAACAACTTTCATGATAAGAACAATTGGAGAAGTTGGATAAAATCTAAAAATGAAAAATTTTATAAGAGATTATAAAGGTGCCAAAATAGCCACAACTCAAGGGTCTGAGACCCGGGGACATGTTCTCGGCTGAGCTGGACACTACATGGTGCTTTTCCTCTCCAGGCATTTGCTGACTCATCCCCAGCACAGGGCCCAGAGGCTGGGAAGCTGAGCAAAGCCTCTTGTCATCTCACAGATCTGGGAGGGAAAGATTGGGTTTAGAAACCTCAAAAAACACCCAGACATCCGGCTAGGACCCCAGGAACACTACACACTAAAAGTAATTATTAATCAGAAACAGACAGTTCTCACAAAGACTGAACCCAGCTCCACGCAGATCAGCCACAGGTCCACACGGATCAGCCACAGGTCCACGCGGATCAGCTGCAGGTCCACGCAGATCAGCCGCAGGTCCACGCGGATCAGACACAGGTCCACATGCGTCAGCCGCGGGTTCATGCACATCAGCCACAGGTCCACACGGATCAGCCACAGGTCCACACGGATCAGCCACAGGTCCACGCGGATCAGCTGCAGGTCCACGCAGATCAGCCGCAGGTCCACGTGCGTCAGTCACAGCTCCACGTGGATCAGCCACAGCTCCACACGGATCAGCCACAGGTTCACATGGATCAGCCACAGCTCCACGTGGATCAGCCACAGCTCCACGTGGATCAGACACAGGTCCACATGGGTCAGCCACGGGTTCACGCACATCAGTCGCAGGTTCACATGGATCAGCCACGGGCTGCTCATCTAGCTGCCCCACATAAGGAAAGGTAAATCTTCTCTAGAAGAAAAGGGTATTACCCACAGCTTCAGATTATTTGTGTCATTTTCTGCCATTCAAGAAAAAATTACCAGGCATTCCAGGGACAGGATAAAAGGACCAAATTCAAAAGGAAAAAAAGAAACAAACCTAAAGGAGATCCAGATTGGCATTGCCATTCATGAGCTTTAAATTAACTGTTATCACGATGTTCGAGAGAAAAACACCAAGATGAATCATTTCACCAGACATCTGTAACCTTTGAAAAGAATAAAGTGAAACTCTAGAACTGAAAGTATCAAAAACTAAATCAACGACTCAACAGATGAATTTGGCAGTAGTTTAGACACAGATAGTTAGTGAACTGAGTATGAGGTCAGCAGACAAAACCAAGGCTGAAACACAGAGAAAAAAGAACACAAACCATGGAAGGGAGTGTGAGAAACACACGGGCATAGCAAGGTCTCACTTCAATGTTGCTGGAGTCCCAAAAGTAGAGGGGCAGGAAAGAATAGGATGCAAACAATATTTTTTAAAAATATAGACGGAAGCCGAGGGATGGTAAAAGCCAGGTCTCGCGGCTCATGCCTGTAATCTCAGCACTTTGGGAGGCCAAGGCATGAGCATCACTTGAGGCCAGGAGTTGGAGACCAGCCTGAGCAAAATAGAGAGACCCCATCTCTACAAAACATTGAAAACTAAGCCAGGTGCAGTGGTAGGCACCTGTGGACCCAGCTACTTGGGAGACTGAGGCAGGAGGATCACTTAAGCACAGGAGGTTGAGGCTGCAGTGAGCCAAGATTGTGTCACTGCACTCCAGCCTGGGCAAAAGAGTGAGACCCTGTCTCAATTTAAAAAAGAAAAGAAAAGAAAAGAAAAAATATATGGGTGGAGCAATTTTTTTAAAGTGATGAAAGACATCAAGTCACAGATTAAGAAACTATTAACCAATAGCAAGATGAATACAAAGAAGTCCAAGCTAGGCTCACAATAGCATTACAGCTGATAATCAAAACAAAAAGAAAAGTTTTAGCAGTATCCAGAAGAAAAAACAAATTACATTATAAAGTGCAACAAGAAGACTAACAGCAGGCTTTTCAACACACACACACACACACACACACACAACAATGATGAAAGCTAAAATTCCACCTTTAAAGTCTAGGATTAAAATTACCACCCACGTAGAATTATAGTTTCCAACAGAAATATTATTCTAAAATGAAGGCAAATAAAGATGAATTCATGCAAAGAAAAACTTTAGAGTGTTTTCTTTCAGAAGATTTGCATCAAAACAAAACAAAACCACAAAAATGAAAAAAGGAACTGAAACAAAAAGCAAAAGACAAAACCCTAAAAGGAATTCTACAAACAGAAGCAGAAGGAAAATGATCCCACAGGATGGGCATGCAAAGAGGCCTGAAGAACGATAGAAAGGGCAAATGTGTGAGTGAATCCACCTGCATATTGACAATATCAAATCAGGTTAGTTAGGCTGTGTGGGGTTTAAGGTATGTGTAGAATCTAACTGCATATAAACAATGACAAAGAAGGCAGAGCAGTGGGGGAAATAACGTGTTCTAAGGTCCTCATGAAAGCCAGGAAGTAGCAAAAATACATCTTTATACGAGACACTAGTAAGTGAGGTATGTGGGTTGTAATTTCCAGGTCGCCACCTAAAGAATAAAGAAAATAACTAAGTTATTAGAGAAAGAAGAAATAAATGGTAAATACCACTTTTTTTCTTTGAGACAGAGTCTCGCTCTGTCACCCAGGCTGGAGTGAGTGCAGTGGTACAATCTCTGCTCACTGCAACCTCCACCTCCTGGACTCAAGCAATTCTCCTGCCTCAGCTTCCTGAGTAGCTGGGATTATAGGCCTGCACCACCACCCAGCTAATATTTGTATTTTTAGTAGAGAGGGGGTTTCACCGTGTTAGCCAGGCTGGTCTCAAGCTCCTAGCCTCAAGTCACCCTCCTGCTTTGACCTCCCAAAGTGCTGAGATTACAGGCATGAGCCACCAGCACCTGGCCAAATATCACTTTCTTAGTTCTTCTCCTAAGTGCCCCCAAAAAAGGCAGGGAGAGAAAGATAAGCCAAGTAGGACAAGTAAAAATCAAATAGTAAGATTATGGATTCAAACCTAAATATATCAGATATTGGTATGAGCTTAATTGTATCCCTCAAAATTTATATGTTGAAGCCCTAACCCTCAGTACCTCCAAATATGACTATATTTGGTGATGGGTGTAATGGAGGTGATTAAATGAAAATGAGGCTCTTAGGGTGGGCCCTAATCCAAACTGACTTGTTTCCTTGTGAAAAAATAAATTTCTATTATTTAAGCCACTTCGTCTGTGGTACTATGAAAAGTTAGCCCTGGCGAACTGATCCAGACATTATATATACATTAAATGTAAATGGACTAAACACGTCAAATAAGAGATGAAGATATCAGGCTCAATTGTTTTAAAAAGCATAAACTGCATACAAAAATTTCTCTTAAAATTAAGGATATTAACAGGTATAAAACAAAACAATGGACTAATACACACCCTGCCAATAATAACAACAAATGTGATGAAGTAAATGTTAAATTCAGGCAAAGCAGACATAAAAGCATTAAGCCAAACTGGAAAAAAAGGTATTTCACAAAAGGATCACCCACCAAGAAGATATAGCAAAAATATATATATACACACATACATATATAATCTCAAATATACAAAGGGAAACTTGACAGAACTAAAAGTGGAAATAGGCCAGGCACTGGGGCTCACGCCTGTAATCCCAGCACCGAGGTGGGCAGGTCACTCGAGGTCGGGAGTTTGAGACCAGCCTGGCCAACATGGTGAAACCTCATCTCTACTAAAAATACAAAAATAAACCAGGTGTGGCGGTGCAAGCCTGTAATTCCAGCTACTCGGGAGGCTGAGGTAGAAGAATTGCTTTAACTTGAGAGGCTGAGGCAGAAGAATTGCTTTAACCTGGGAGGTGGAGGTTGCAATGAGCCAAGATCACACCACTTCACCCCAGCTTGTGCGACAGAATGAAACTCCGTCTCAAAAAAAAAAAAAAAAAAAAGAGGGTTGGGCACGGTGGCTCACGCCTGTAATCCCAGCACTTGGGAGGCTGAGGCGGGCGGATCTCGAGGTCAGGAGATCGGGACCATCCTGGCTAACACGATGAAACCCCGTCTCTACTAAAAATACAAAAAAAAATTAGCCAGGTGAGGTGGCGGCGCCTGTAGTCCCAACTACTCGGGAGGCTGAGGCAGGAGAATGGTGTGAACCCGGGAGGTGGAGCTTGCAGTGAGCGGAGATCGTGCCACCGCACTCCAGCCCAGGGGACAGAGCGAGTCTCCGTCTCAAAAAAAAAAAAAAAAAAAAAAAAAAAAAGAAGTGGAAGTAGACAAGTTCACAATAACAATGTGAGATTTTGGCCCACATGTCTTTGACACACTGGGGCCTTGCTGACCCTGGAAGGACTGCCCCTCCCAGGCTGGCTCATTCTTAAACACAGTCACAGATGCTCGCGAACTCATCTTTCCTCTGCAGACCAACCAACCCAGAGCCCAGGCCCCAGCTGCCTCCTTACTGGGCTCTCATACTCTGGACTCTGTCCACCTGCCCTACTCACCCCAGGGCAGGTACCAACAGTGAGGAATTGCCCCTATGTCCCAGAGTCCGCAGAACAGTGAGGAACGACCCCATGTCCCAGAGCCCGCAGAACAGTGAGGAATGGCCCCACGTCCCAGAGCCCACAGAACAGTGAGGAACGGCCCCTATGTCCCAGAGCCCACAGAACAGTGAGGAACGGCCCCATGTCCCAGAGCCCGCAGAACAGTGAGGAACGGCCCCTATGTCCCAGAGCCCACAGAACAGTGAGGAACGGCCCCTATGTCCCAGAGCCCACAGAACAGTGAGGAACGGCCCCTACGTCCCAGAGCCCGCAGAACAGTGAGGAATGGTCCCTATGTCCCAGAGCCCACAGAAATTACGGACCGGCAGGTCCTAACCCTTCTTGCCCTGCCTTGCCCATTCCTCCCCACAGAAACCACAATACAGGCTCAGTCCACGTTTCCCAGCTCCCTCTGCCTCCTAGAGGACCCTACTACATCCCCATGTGGCCATTCATGGGGTGCCTTCCTCCCGTTTCTGGGGAATCTGTGAGTGTGCAAAGGCCTGTTCATGGGGGAAGACTGAACTGGGTCCTGGTACACTAAGGCCAACATCCACAGCTAATGATGAGAACATTAGGAATCTACTTTCTTAGCAATTTCAAAGAATACAATACATATATTATATATAATACAATATATTATACATAATATAGTGATTATTAACTATAGTCACTATGCTGTGCAATCGATCTCAAAAACTTATTCCTCCTAACTGAAACTTTATACTCTTTGACCAAAATCTCCCCAGTCCCCCAGCCCCAGCCTGTGATCCACCTTTGTATGCTCTGCCTCCATGAGCGTGTTTTAGATTCTGGATACGAGTGAGATGTGTGGAATGAATCCTCCTGGGCCTGGCTTATTTCACTGAGCATACAGTCCTCCAGGCTCATCTATGTTGTCATGGAGGAGCTCACAGCAGAGGAGGGGGCTGTGGATGGAGTCTTGGGAAGGTTGGAAGAGTAAAGGGGAATTTTAGACGTTTCCCTATAGAGTGGTTAAGTTTCAGTAGGAGGAGACAGAGAAGCAAAGTAAGTTCCCAGGAGAGAAGAGCTTGATGGAAAGTGTGGAGGGGAAACACCAGGCCCCTGCACAGACCCAGGGCAGAGCAGCTGGCTGTGCAGGGATAGCCCAGAGGGAGGCGGGACAGAGGGAGGCCGGGACAGAGGGAGGCCGGGACAGAGGGAGGCTGGGACAGAGGGAGGCTTGGACAGAGGGAGGCTGGGACAGAGGGAGGCTTGGACAGAGGGAGGTGGGACAGAGGGAGGCCGGGACAGAGGGAGGTGGGACAGAGGGAGGCGGGACAGAGGGAGGCTTGGACAGAGGGAGGCAGGACAGAGGGAGGCCGGGACAGAGGGAAGTTGGGACAGAGGGAGGCCGGGACAGAAGGAGCCCGGGACAGAGGGAGGCTGGGACAGAGGGAGGCTGGGACAGAGGGAGGTGGGACAGAGGGAGGTCGGGACAGAGGGAGGCTGGGACAGAGGGAGGCTGGGACAGAGGGAAGTTGGGACAGAGGGAGGCCAGGACAGAAGGAGCCCGGGACAGAGGGAGGCCGGGACAGAGGGAGGCCGGGACAGAGGGAGGTGGGACAGAGGGAGGCCGGGACAGAGGGAGGCCGGGACAGAAGGAGCCCGGGACAGAGGGAGGCTGGGACAGAGGGAGGCCGGGACAGAGGGAGGCTGGGACAGAGGGAGGCTGGGACAGAGGGAGGCAGGACAGAGGGAGGCCGGGACAGAGGGAAGTTGGGACAGAGGGAGGCCGGGACAGAAGGAGCCCGGGACAGAGGGAGGCTGGGACAGAGGGAGGCTGGGACAGAGGGAGGTGGGACAGAGGGAGGCCGGGACAGAGGGAGGCTGGGACAGAGGGAGGCAGGACAGAGGGAGGCCGGGACAGAGGGAAGTTGGGACAGAGGGAGGCTGGGACAGAAGGAGCCCGGGACAGAGGGAGGCTGGGACAGAGGGAGGCTGGGACAGAGGGAGGTGGGACAGAGGGAGGCCGGGACAGAGGGAGGCTGGGACAGAGGGAGGTGGGACAGAGGGAGGCCGGGACAGAGGGAGGCCAGGACAGAAGGAGCCCGGGACAGAGGGAGGCTGGGACAGAGGGAGGCCGGGACAGAGGGAGGCTGGGACAGAGGGAGGCTGGGACAGAGGGAGGCAGGACAGAGGGAGGCCGGGACAGAGGGAAGTTGGGACAGAGGGAGGCCGGGACAGAAGGAGCCCGGGACAGAGGGAGGCTGGGACAGAGGGAGGTGGGACAGAGGGAGGTGGGACAGAGGGAGGCGGGACAGAGGGAGGCCGGGACAGAGGGAGCCCGGGACAGAGGGAGGCTGGGACAGAGGGAGGCTGGGACAGAGGGAGGCTGGGACAGAGGGAGGCAGGACAGAGGGAGGCCGGGACAGAGGGAAGTTGGGACAGAGGGAGCCCGGGACAGAAGGAGCCCGGGACAGAGGGAGGCTGGGACAGAGGGAGGTGGGACAGAGGGAGGCTGGGACAGAGGGAGGCTGGGACAGAGGGAGGCGGGACAGAGGGAGGCCGGGACAGAGGGAGGCTGGGACAGAGGGAGGCGGGACAGAGGGAGGCTGGGACAGAGGGAGGCTGGGACAGAGGGAAGTTGGGACAGAGGGAGGCCGGGACAGAAGGAGCCCGGGACAGAGGGAGGCTGGGACAGAGGGAGGCCGGGACAGAGGGAGGCTGGGACAGAGGGAGGCTGGGACAGAGGGAGGCAGGACAGAGGGAGGCCGGGACAGAGGGAAGTTGGGACAGAGGGAGGCCGGGACAGAAGGAGCCCGGGACAGAGGGAGGCTGGGACAGAGGGAGGTGGGACAGAGGGAGGTGGGACAGAGGGAGGCGGGACAGAGGGAGGCCGGGACAGAGGGAGCCCGGGACAGAGGGAGGCTGGGACAGAGGGAGGCCGGGACAGAGGGAGGCTGGGACAGAGGGAGGCTGGGACAGAGGGAGGCAGGACAGAGGGAGGCCGGGACAGAGGGAAGTTGGGACAGAGGGAGGCCGGGACAGAAGGAGCCCGGGACAGAGGGAGGCTGGGACAGAGGGAGGTGGGACAGAGGGAGGCTGGGACAGAGGGAGGCTGGGACAGAGGGAGGCGGGACAGAGGGAGGCCGGGACAGAGGGAGGCTGGGACAGAGGGAGGCGGGACAGAGGGAGGCTGGGACAGAGGGAGGCTGGGACAGAGGGAAGTTGGGACAGAGGGAGGCCGGGACAGAAGGAGCCCGGGACAGAGGGAGGCTGGGACAGAGGGAGGCTGGGACAGAGGGAGGCCGGGACAGAAGGAGCCCAGGACAGAGGGAGGCCGGGACAGAGGGAGGCTGGGACAGAGGGAGGCTGGGACAGAGGGAGGCAGGACAGAGGGAGGCCGGGACAGAGGGAAGTTGGGACAGAGGGAGGCCGGGACAGAAGGAGCCCGGGACAGAGGGAGGCTGGGACAGAGGGAGGCTGGGACAGAGGGAGGTGGGACAGAGGGAGGCCGGGACAGAGGGAGGCTGGGACAGAGGGAGGCTGGGACAGAGGGAGGCAGGACAGAGGGAGGCCGGGACAGAGGGAATTTGGGACAGAGGGAGGCTGGGACAGAAGGAGCCCGGGACAGAGGGAGGCTGGGACAGAGGGAGGTGGGACAGAGGGAGGCGGGACAGAGTGAGGCGGGACAGAGGGAGGCTGGGACAGAGGGAGGTGGGACAGAGGGAGGCGGGACAGAGGGAGGCCAGGACAGAGGGAGGCTGGGACAGAGGGAGGCTGGGACAGAGGGAGGCAGGACAGAGGGAGGCCGGGACAGAGGGAAGTTGGGACAGAGGGAGGCCGGGACAGAGGGAGCCCGGGACAGAGGGAGGCTGGGACAGAGGGAGGCTGGGACAGAGGGAGGTGGGACAGAGGGAGGCCGGGACAGAGGGAGGCTGGGACAGAGGGAGGCTGGGACAGAGGGAGGCAGGACAGAGGGAGGCCGGGACAGAGGGAATTTGGGACAGAGGGAGGCTGGGACAGAAGGAGCCCAGGACAGAGGGAGGCTGGGACAGAGGGAGGTGGGACAGAGGGAGGCGGGACAGAGTGAGGCGGGACAGAGGGAGGCTGGGACAGAGGGAGGTGGGACAGAGGGAGGCGGGACAGAGGGAGGCCGGGACAGAGGGAGGCTGGGACAGAGGGAGGCGGGACAGAGGGAGGTGGGACAGAGGGAGGTGGGACAGAGGGAGGCGGGACAGAGGGAGGCTGGGACAGAGGGAGGCTGGCACTGTAGGGAGATTCTGTAAAGCCTGCTCTGCTATCCCTGGAACCAGCATGACCAAGGCCTGTTTTCCTAGGTCCGCAGCATCTGCTCCCTACACTGGCCCCTCTCCCCACAATCCATCTCCCCTCAGCCCTCTGATCTGACCGAGGTTCTCTGTCGTTTTGCCTCCAGCTGAAGCCCCCAGTAGCTTTGTACGGCAAGTGAAACACGATTTATTGCTGTTGTGAAAATAAAAGGAAACCAGTAAAATAAAACCAAACAGTTAAAAGGAACAGATGAGTTGGTGATTCTACCATTGGGTTTCGAATGAATTTGCCATTTTGGAAAGAGATCTGTTTCCATGAGACATAAAGCCATGTCCAGAGTGACTGTAAAATGTCTCATCCAACTTGGACACTCTTGAGTGAAAGGCAGCGCAGCCTGTGCCTGCACGGGTGGCAGCATCAGAAACGTGCACGTCAGCCCTGTCCCAGCAACCCACCGAGGCACTGGCCCTGCAGAAATGCCTGTCAGGGGCCGGGCGCGGTGGCTCAAGCCTGTAATCCCAGCACTTCGGGAGGCCAAGACGGGCGGATCAGGAAGTCAGGAGATCGAGACCATCCTGGCTAACACGGTGAAACCCCGTCTCTACTAAAAATACAAAAAACTAGCCGGGCGAGGTGGCGGGCACCTGTAGTCCCAGCTACTCGGGAGGCTGAGGCAGGAGAATGGCGTGAACCCGGGAGGCGGAGCTTGCAGTGAGCTGAGATCCGGCCACTGCACTCCAGCCTGGGTGACAGAGCGAGACTCCGTCTAAAAAAAAAAAAAAAAAAAAAAAAAAGAAATGCCTGTCAGGGTTTGGGATGACCCAAGGCCCACATGCCTCCACTCGACTCCTTTGCATGTGGTGCTGCTCTTTCCCTTCCACGAGGTATGAGATGGAGACCCCATGAGGGCGCTGGGGGTCACTGGGAAGGGCTGAATGTGGGGGTCCTGTAGAACACCAGGAATATCCCCTGCATTCCTGTGTGAAAGGAAAATAAATCCTGGGGCCCTGAGATCACTAAGCTAAAGAAAAGTCAAGCTGGGAACTGCTGAGGGCAAACCTGCCTCCCATTCTATTGAAAGTCACTCATCTGCTCACTGTGGTAAATGCATATCTGGTTGCCTCCTTTGGAGATGCTCATCACAAACTCAAAAGAATGCAACCATTTGTCTCTTATCTACCCATGACCTGGAAGCCCCCTCCGTGCTTCCAGTTGTCCTGCCTTTGTCCCGCCCAGACCAAGCCAATGTTCCTTTTACATATGCTGATTGATGTCTCACGTCTTCTAAAATGCATAAGATCAAACTGTGCCCTGACCACCTTGGCCACGTGTCAGGACCTCCTGAGGCTGTATCACGGGTGCAGGTCTTCAATCTTGGCAAAATAAACTTTCTAAATTAACCAAGACCTATCTCACATATTTGGGGTTCACATTTTGGTAACCATGGGGGGATTCTGAGTGGAGATGCCCCTGACCTTTGACAGATCTCCTATCAGTGCTTGATACCAGCATGAGCCAACTTCATGGCTCAAACCAATAGAACATGCTGAGGTCTGGGAGCATCTCCTCCAGAAAATCCCTGATCTCCCAAAATTTGGTCAAGATCTTAAGTTTATTTTCCTGAATAACTCTCCTTTTTTGGAGTTTTATTTGCTTCCAACAAGAAAGGAAAGATTTCCTGCTTCCATGATGATGGAAGGCAGGTAACGCCTTTAGGGAGCTTGAGCTCGCTCCCAGCAGGGAAGATGAGTTTAAGTTGTTTTTCCTGCTTCTAGGATGGTAAAAAGCGGTCTTCAGCCTCAGACCCATCCCTAGGTAAGTAGGGTAATACCTAACCTTGTTTTAACATGAATAGACTCTCCCTTAGCTACCTAACCTTGTTTTAACATGAATAGACTCTCCCTTAGCTACCTAACCTTGTTTTAATATGAATCCACTCTCCCTTAGCTGAGAAAACCAGACGGACTCCATCTGGCTCTGTCATTTGCAAGACATCAAGGGCTCCTCACCCACCGCCTTCCTCAAGGAGTTAACTTGTGTAAACTGACTCTCCGCATATCAAAGAGTCCCATTAACTGATAAGGTGCCGTGGCGAGCTATGTCTGTAGTTCCCAGGAATTCACTCGGGAGATAGCCCCATAAAGCCCCGTGTGTGTGTCGGGCAGAGACCCCACACCTGTCACCTTGCATTGAATTTAGAGCCCCGGCACCTGGAACTGTTTGTTTTTCCTGGAACCGTTTATCCTTTTAACTTTGTGCATGTTTTTACTTCTGTAGAATTGCTACAGTTAAGCACCTCCTTCCCTCTCTAAACCAAAGTATAAAATCAAGCCCCTTCCTCAGACCGAGAGAATTTTGAGCGTTAGCCGTCTCTCGGTCGCCGGCTAATAAAGGACACCTGAATTCATCTCGAACTGTGGCGTTTCTTTCTAACTCACTCGGGTACAACAGTGGCTGAGTTGGGGTTTTGTCTCGGCTAACGTTTAACGACCAGCTGGTCTGAATTTCTTCTTTTGCCATTACAGCACCGAGTGACCATATTGTTGGGCTTTGTTGTTGTTGTTTGTTCCAGTCTCTCTCCCATCAGATTTGACCAACTCTACCTCACTTGGTCAAATCCAAGTGAGAATTCCAGATTATGGTTGGTAACAATGCCTTTCTAATTTGGCTAAAATTCTCTTGCAGCTGCAAAAGAGGAAAAAGCAAAGCAAAAACAAAACAAAACAAAACAAAACAAACAAACAAAAATGAGCTTGGTTTCTGAGTTTGCTTTCTGTCTTAAAAAATAAATGTTCTTTACTTTACTTTTCTTCCACCTCCTACCCACTTTACCATCAGCAGTACCAAAAAATCTAAAGAAGGCTTCTAATTACTTGAACCCCTTTAAAGAATGCAGAACAAAGGCACCACTCACTCCTTTCGGGGTGTTCTGTTTTCTTTGTGGAGTTTCAAGAGTTGCAGGCAAATTCTTCTTAGATCTAAAGCTGTTTTCCTGTATTGCGTGACCTGACCTCTTTGACTTTGGGGGTACCAGAGATTACCTTATACTGTGAGAGGATTTGACCTTGGTGTGTGTAATGGTGGACAAGAGCTACAAAGCAGGGGCGGCTGAGCACAGTTTAAAGGAAGTGGTCTTGGCTGTTGTTGTGGTTTTTTTCTCTCTCCTAGGAAGCTGTTGTTTAAGGATCCTAAATCTAGTTCGGACATGTATTCTACAGGGTCTACCCTATTGCTTTTTCTCCCAAAATTGATCTCTATTTGGCTTGTCTGTGTCCATTTGCGTGAGAAACTGAACTGCTGTTTTTATAGGTAAATGACAGGCTGAGTTTTCTCAGCTCCAAAGAGAAAGGGCACTTACTCCTCCCAGCCAAAAGGCACCCCTCAGTGGCCGGGAGCCTCTTGTGAGTGTCTGGGGGTTGACCCCCTGTGACATGCAGCAGCCCTACAGGGAAATCCCCAACAATAATTAATTTTTAAAAGGCTCGTCCAGGAAACACATGTAAGGGCTAATCACCCAGCATTTTGAGCCCTCTCAGAGGTCATAAACCGCTGGAGAGAGAAACTGAGACTTGTAAGAGGGTGGAAATGACTCTGTGGTGACATACTGTGGAGTGCTGCCCACAAGCAGCGTGCCTCGATCCACCCCACAAAAACCCTAAGCCACAGCTCAGTTCCTCCTTATGAGAAAAAAAGTGGAAAACAAAAAATCTAAGAACAAGGAGGAAACAAGGAGACTGACCCCCTTTTAAGGACTCTGTAGGTTTTACTTGACAGAATTTATGTAAAATGGAAGTCATATGGCCTTTGTGCACATTTACATTAAGGAAAAAAGCCCTAAAGTCCACCTGCAAACTACAGAGTTCCTAGGTCCTCTTTTTTCTCTATTTTCTTTTCTGGCTGCTTTAAATCTGCTGTTTTTTTTTCTATAAGATTAAAAACCAATGTTTGGATCCAACAGATTTTTTGTTTGCAGGCTGGTGAATTTGTATTTATCTCATGGTTAAAGTTCTGAAGTAAAAGTTATAGGATCATTGTGTGTGTTTGTGTGTGTTTGTGTGTGTGTGTGTGTGTATTTTAAAAGCCTTTATAATTTCTTTTTTTTGTTTGTTTTTTGAGACAGAGTCTCACTCTCTCCCCCAGGCTGGAGTGCAGTGGCGCGATCTCAATTCACTGCAAGCTCCGCCTCCTGGGTTCACGCCGTTCTCCTGCCTCAGCCTCCTGAGTAGCTGGGGCTACAGGTGCCACCCACCACGCCCGGCTAATTTATTTATTTTTTTATTTTTGTACTTTTAGTAGAGATGGAGTTTCACCATGGTCTCGATCTCCTGACCTCGTGATCCACCCGCCTCAGCCTCCCAAAGTGCTGGG